>NW_023270854.1:6595454-7076874 GCF_011800145.1 Mirounga leonina | reverse complement strand
ATCTATCTATCTATCTATCTATCTATCTATCTATCTATCTATCTATCATCTATCTATCAATCATCAATCAAGTATTCCCTGTGAACTACCAGGAATGTGCCGAGTGCTAACCATGAAGCATGCTGGGAGTCATGAAGAAATAATTTAAGAGGAAGAAATGGTTAATGCAGAGAAATGTGGATAAGAAGAAAGATAGAGATACAGTTGGATGAAATAAGAGAATGAAAAATCTGAGCTCTGAAATCGAGACCAAAGGAGTGTGAACAATCCCACCAGCACCTTTCCCTGGAGCCCATGATTTTGAACAGTGGAAGACTGTTCTGAAAATTGGTGATGGAATATATGTGTGGTTGGTTTCAGGAGCATGCGGATCCCTTACAATAGCTGAGTAATGATCAGGAAAGGGCGATACTATATTCAATAGTATTTAACAATGAGGCTAAATTTTCATGTATTCTCTTTGCAGTTAAAAATAAAACACCAACTAGAAAAGTTCATTTTGATTTTTTGGCAATAGGGAGAGCTGGGAAGTTCCCCTGCCTGCCTTACTGAAGAATGGATAAAATCCAGGGCAAGATCCGTTATGGTGTTATGGTGCTGCAGAGAAGATGAAGGGTACTTGGTGGGGTGAGTGTAAATATCCATGCTTTCACTGTGCTTAGTGGGTCTTGTCTCCCTGCTTGGCTTGACTTTTGGGATGACCGTCTAACTACTAGCATCCAGCCCTAACCCCTCACATCTGACTATACCCCTACCCTTCCACTGGTGTAGTACATACACACTTGCTTGCCTCCAACTAGAGAGGTCTCTGTGTCTCAAGTCCCAGAAAACCTGTGATGGGTTGTTTTGGCCAATTTAGTTCAAACTATTAGTGCAATTTTTAAAAAATTCTTTTGCTAGTCATTTGACTGTCATATTAGTGTGTGTGTGTGTGTGTGTGTATACACTCAACACATCTATGTATGTGGAATTGGCTTACATGATGATGGGTGTTGGGTAAGTAGCCCTTTGTAGTCTATCACCATGTCTGGGGTTGGAGACTGAAGTTCAGGACAGACAGTCAGAAGGGAAGGGAGTGAAGGGGCTGGAATCCCATGAGCATAAGCTGAAACGGACTGAAAGGATTGAAAGCCATGCTCATTCTTGCTCCCTCTGATGTTGGTGACAAAAGTATCCTGCAAAAGCTGGGACCCTTCTTCACGGAGCTGAGACACACGCTTGGCTCAGCCGCTGCTTTAAACAGAGGGGGTGATTCAGCAGATCAGAAACAGCACATATAGGCTACAAAGGGCTGTTGCCTCCCTTCCAACTTCCAAAAGCTCTCAGAAACTCCCCTGTGGCCCAGAAACATACCAGAAAGGGAGTTCTAGGGAGTGTAGTTACACCTAGGCAAGTTGGCACATTGCAAGGTAACTACACTTGTAATATCTGTGATGATGGAGGTGGTGAGAGTGGTATTGACAGCAGCTGACATTTATTGAATGAATGCGTTCCATTTGTTAGGCACTGGGCTAAGCTTTTCTTATGATTATTTCATCAGATCCTGACTACAATCCTGTGAAGCAGGTTCTATTATCTCCCTCACAGATAAGAGCCCGAGACACAGGGAGAGTCCATAATTTGCCAAATTGCTCAGCTAACAAGTGGCAAAGCCACTATTGGGAGCCCAGGTGGTTTTTAAACAACTGTTTTCAAAATATCATCTGCTAGCATAAGTTTCTTTAAACAAACGTTTAATTTTCACACTCATTAAAATGTCAGCGTTGTACTGAAAGGGAAGAGTGTGGCACGCGCACGCGCGCATGTGCGTGTGTGTGTGTTTAAACATCGACTAGGAAAAATAGCCACAGAGCCACTTGTCTTCATAAACAAGATTAGTAAATTCAGAAGATTGAAATTTGACAGCTAGTTAAGTAATTTATCCCAAGATAACTAGTGTACCTCTGGTACGAAAGGGTTTCCTAATTTTCTTCGATCTCACTACAAATGTAAAAATTCTAGTACACTTTAAAGGTGCCATTTATATAAAATTAACTACATCCACGACGTCCTGCAACACGTACTTTTTTCCTGCCATTTGCTTGCTTATGAATAATGCAGTGAAGAAAATTCACTTGTGGTGCCAGACTCACAGGCTCACTCTGGAATTCTCTGTTTATTCCAGCCAGAGCAGCTGTTCTATCAATGGTGTTTACAAATTTTTTTCCATAAAACATTGTTTTTTTATCTAAGAAATATTTAGTATTGAGACTATATCTTTTCTGGTATTTCTACTGGGACACAAAAAGTAGCTTTTCAATGTGTTTTGTTATTGAAATAGAATCTATAATATAACAAAATGCCATAAGCTTGATGCATTAGCAACATCTGTATTTTCATCCAACTGTGTAACAGTTTTACCACACTATTTTTCCTAACATTGTTTAATTTTTCAGTAATGTTTTCCATGTCTTCTAGCATATTTGCTGACAAAGGAGTGCATTTTATTTTGCTATTAAATTGTCTTTCATGTATAATTTCAGTCATTTTTAATGCATCCAAAAGTGTTCTTTTGTGTTTCCCAAATTTGTAGGGATTTGTCTTTTATTTTTAAGTAAGGAAACTCCAGAAGGACTTCTCGGCATTTACCACTAAAGCTCAGTGAAATTTTGTAAGATACTGTATTATCATTTGCTGAAAAATGGAAGAGGTGTTTTTATGTTCTTAATACTTATTTTTAAGATGAATTACTGATTATTAGCCAATAGGTCATACTATACATTTAGAATCATATTGTCAATGATAAATGATTTCCTTGATACAATTTTTTGGTTTAATTTTTACCAAACCTAATTATTTCAATGTTGTTTTTAAACTCATAAAAACAGAGAGCTCATACTAGGACAATAGAGTGATCACATCTAATATTTTTTTGTTCTTAAATTATGCTTGCATTATTAATACTATCTTCAATTTTGATTTCTTTGCAGACATTTTTAGAACCAACTTCCCATTTTTTTTTTTTTTTGGTTTAATTTAAAACTAGGAAATATAATCTACAACTCCACAAATTTGAACCAGTAGAAATGGTCATATATTCATGACAAGCTGTGGTGGGGGGTTGGGGGAGCCTTCCATTTTCATTCCATTTAGTAAACATTAGAATTTATTTTTCCCCATAACTTATAGATGCTATAGAGGATCCTATAGAGATGAGGGTACATGCCTAGGAGAAGGGGGCCAAGGAAGCTGCCAAGCCTGCATTACTCCTCAGCCTTTAGCTTTTGCAGAGATTATTCAGTGACACTCAGTCATCAAACTGGTCACGTGAGGCAAAAGCTTCATAACAACAAACAAGATGCACATTTGCCCCACCTCTCTATACAGTTAATGCTCCATGAATTCCCACGGTGGGACTGAGGAGCTCAAATGGGACGAGATAAGATTCAGAAATCCAAACATATCGCCACTATACCTTCAGTCATTTTGATTCTTGGATAAAGTGATCAACGAAAGCAGAACATTCCTGGCAGGAAGGTAAGTTTCAATGAAATCACTGCGTAAAAATGCAGGCCTTTTGTATATTTTCATCTAAGTATACAGCTCCTGCACATTCGATTTCACTCAATAGGATTCCTTAATTTGTTCCATATTTCTATAAAGGGGATACTAGAATGCTAATCTCAAACAACTTGGGACACAACTAGTAACTGTTAGAGTCTCAAAATTCCCCTTTTGAAGATTGTGTTGGCTACTGACACAAAGTTGGGGTTAGTTCCTAAAACATACTGAATGGATTTCATGGAAGAAAAATAGAGAATTAATAGTGTTTCAGGACATATTTACTGTGAAAACAGTCAGGAGTGACTAGTTTGTCTATAGCCTTATTTCAGTGGCATTCTGTGTAGTATGTATTTCTCTACCCAGTTACAACATGTAAAATGTGAGTTGAAAAAGGACCTTGAGATTTTGACTCTGGGGAGCAGATATTTTCTTATTAGTATCAATGAAGTTGTATGGGATGGAATTCAGAATTAAAAATGATGATTCAGTCGCTCAGATCATGGAAGAACTGTTTGGCAGGGTCTGACCTAAGCCTTCTGGCTCAACCAAGATGAACATGGATACATTGTACAAAGAACTGTGAAGGAGAAGACAGAGTGATCTTAGATGTCCAAAATGTCTACACTGCGCAGAACATTACAGATATCAATGAATATTTCAGGAGACTCAATAAAGACATGAAAATAAGTGTTATTCTAGGAAAATTATTTAACTTACATGCCAGATGAACAAACTGATAACATTAATAACAGTGCAGAGGTGGGGCAAATTCTCAGATTGTACTCTTGAGGCATTAGGATCACTTTTTTGGCTAAATGTAGAGAATCAGGGAAAATCTTGGTGGATCTTGAAAATTTTGTTTCCTATAAGGTAGACCATTGTTTCTCAAAATATGAATATGCAACACCCACACCAGATCTTACAGTATATACTTTATAGTTCAGGTTCTTGGGCATTCCCAAGATTTAATAAATTATGCATGTGGCAGTGAAGTTTTTGATTTTTAAAACCAGGGATTCTAGGTGCTACTTGGTGTTACTTATACACACATAAAGTTTGAGAACTGCAAAGATGTAGGAAACAATTGGCCGACCTTGATTCTCTGAATGCAATCTAACAGAAATTGGTCAGGGAATTTCAGGAAACTGAAGTCAAGGAAGAAGAAATTGAGAATAACCAGAGTATTTCACTCTCCTATATGACAGCAGATTTCAAAAGCTTAAGTAAAATGTAAGCTCCGTTTCAATGCCCAAGTCTTTGGAAAAGAACTGCCTGAGATGGCTGAGCTTCTCTTGCCATGCAATTCAGTGTGCAATTACTCAACTTCCACATGATGAGTACGGTGTGGTACCTAAAGATACCAGTGTGTTTGTCTGTGCAGGAGCTCACTGAGTTCCAGTTTCTCAAAGGATGGGCACAAGACTGAGAAGAGGTTATGGGATTCTCTATTCAAGGTTGGAGAGAAGATGCTGGTACAGATTTGTAGGGTATAAGGAAGGTTGTGTCCGGAAATGAGCTGAGGCCAAAATGTGAACCACACACAAATTTATTTACTTACCTGTTTATCTCTGTAGTCTTTTTTTTCATTTTACAAAGATGAGAAAGGTCTTGCTATTAGGGTTTATGGTGAAATAAGGATTGACCTCTTTAGCTGCTGTTCTGTTTCTATGTTCTAAGTTATTTTCACACACAAAGAAAGGGGTTGAAAGGACTTAGAATACGATGGAGAGAAGACCGTTCTTCCCCAAACTGAAATGGATTGGAACTTTGCACTGTCACTCACTAGTTGTGGGACTTAAGGAAGTTACTTACTTCTTCGGGCATTATTCTATTCTTCTGATCTTAAAAATGGGGAGAAAAACATTTGACTCATAGATTTGTTATGGACAGTAAAGAAATAAGAAACCTCATGTGCAGATACACAAAATGTTATTTTTCAAAAAAGTTGGGTTTTTGGCTCAAATTTCTTCTTTCTCTACAAAAGGCATTTGCAAATGAAACTGGAAATTACTGAATTGGTGGGTCATTTTTGAAACATGTGGAAAACAGGAAAAGACATGTGGAAACATGTCAAGACAAAACTATTTTAATTTTTTTATGGAAGACAATGTCAGATTTAGAAAAGTAAAAATTACTTTAACATTGATATTTGGCAAGATTTTTAGGTATATTATTTGAAAAATGGAATGTTTGCATGTATAGGAGACATACATTGATGCACAATAGATCCAGACAGGAATTCACTATCAACAAGTCACATCAGATTGGCTGAATTTCTTTTGCTGACAAGGTTATCGAATGCATAGATCAAGGAATTGTGTTGGATGGAAGTATATGATGAAATCTACATCTCAGTTTCTTTGTGTTCAAAAACTAAATGCCTATAGCTATAATTGTTGGATTAGGAGTGGATTGAATATTGATCCTTTCTCATGTGTTAGAAGGCATATTAAAAAATTTAAGAGTTTACTTGAGCAAAAATCAAATCGGGCAGCATCCAATCTAGCAGACAGGGAGGAGCTCTAAGGAGTTGTACAAAATGAAAGACTTTTATAGGCAGAAGGGAGTGGGAACAAGGAAGTTATACTAGGCAGAAATGTGGGTTAGTTATTACAAAATTATATATATATATGTTTTTTAGGGGATAGCAGGGTTCTAACTAGTGTTGATCAGATGAGTCCTGATTGACTGGTTTAAGATTCCATTTCTGAGAGAGCAAAAAATGTAATTAAGTCTCGGTTTGGTGATATGGCGTAAGCAACTGCACATTGGGAATGTTGTCTTGTTTTTAAGAGTTTTTCCCTTTTGATCAGACTCTAAGACTAACTGAGAGATGGGATCAAAATTTAAGGCATTAGGGCTACTCCCAGCTACCTATTTGGAGTTTTTTGCTGAATCAATGGGTGGTATTCACAGGTCAAGGACAAGAAGTTCACATTCTTTTTTTTTTTTTTTTTTTTAAGATTTTATTTATTTATTTGTCAGAGAGAGCACAAGCAGGGGGAGCAGCAGGCAGAGGGAGAAGCAGACTCCCCACTGAGCAGAGAGCCCGATGCGGGGCTCGATTCCCAGGACCCTGGGATCATGACCTGAGCCAAAGGTAGACGCTTAACTGACTAAGCCACCCAGGTGCCCCAAGAAGTTCACATTCTTTAAATTGGTTATTCTCTTCTTCCTTCTGGGTTGTTCCCAACTTAGGGAGATCATTTCTAGGTAGTTAGCTGCAAACATGAATTTAAAGCTCTTGAGAGAACACAGGGCACCAGGGAGATTACTGTGATTATTATAAGTAGGATAATTTCCAGTGTCTTGAGTGCACTTCAGAGGCATGGTTCCCAAAACCTGAACCAATCAGAATCAAATAAGTCAAAGAAAGACTCCTTTGAAGGAGCCACTTCTTAAAGCCCACCGGCTTGTTCAGCAATCTTAGGTAGCCAGGTCTCAACTTCTCCAGAAGTGCCAATCCAAAATGCAACAAGTGGTGTTGGAATCGTACAGACACCTCCTTGCTCAGGTAAAAGATAATCAGAGCTGTCTTATCATCAAGAACAACTTCGTCCAGAGGGTGTAGGGATTTTTGTTGTGTGGTCACTGCTTCAGCAGCAGGTTCTACAGTGTCTTCAGTAGTGACCTGCCAGGGGAAGCTAAGCGTGAATAGTGAATGCCCCCTGGTAATTCCTGTTTGAGGAAACAAAGAGCCACTCCCAAAGATAACCAAAAGAAAAAAAAAAAAAAAGACAATTCCCCCAAGAGCTGGCACAGTCAGTCAGTAGGATGAGAGCCACAAATGGGGTGCAACCCACATTTCTGTCTGGCCACATTTTGGGGGCCCCCAGCCTGACAGTTATCAAGCCAAATTCTCAGGTCACAAAATGAGACAAACAAGGATTGCTATCTCTGGGAAAGAAAGGATCGACAATCAATGGGTACCTGGAGGCAAATTCACAAGTCACCATTCAAAGATCTAATTCTTACATTTTTTTTTTTTTTCCTGCTGATCTGAGTTTGGAAAGGAAGGGAAGTGTGAAATTTTACCTTCTTCTTTCCCCCAGGCACCACAGATAGAGATCTGGGAAAGCTGACTTTGGCAAAAATTCTTACCCTTTGCCAGCTTCTGCCTGTTCTCCCAGGATCCGTCTGCAGTCTCCGGAGCAAGTCGGGTGTCCCAGCAGGTCCCATCCTGGTCACCAGAAACTGTAGAGGAGGACGAATAATTTTCCCTCCATCCTTCGTGGTGAGTGCTGCGTTGGGGCCCCTTCTCTAGGGCACCTCCTAAGGGGATGCACTTATCTAAGATGCTTAAAACTTCTCCGCTGTGCCCACTGAACTCAAGATTATCTTTGATAAATTAACCTGTTTGGTGAGCCTCATCACAGAATCCTGCTCACCTGAGGCCTCGCCACCCCCCCGGGTCCAACCCAGGACCAGCCTGGTTTTTAAGTGGCACCCAGTCCTGTTTTCAAGTCGGGGCTGGCGGATTCTGGCAGTTTCGGAGCCTGTTGGGAGAAGGAAAGGCTGGAAGAGTGCAGGCTCCTGATGGGGAAGCTGAGGAGCCAGGATCCCGGGGGGGGGGGGGGGGCTCCTCCCCACCCCCAGCAGCGGGAAGCAGCGGGAAAGCCGCAGGAGCTCCAGGGCTCAGCAGGTACCTGTGGGCTGGGGTCTTGCTCCTTTCTCCTGGGGGGCTGCTGGGGGCTTTCTTCTGATACCAGAACTGTTATAAACTGAGAAATATTTAAAAAATGTAACAACTTACTGAGCGAAGTCGAATCAAATCAGGCGGGGTACAGCCTAGTAGATGAAAAGAGCTCTGAGGAGCTGTGCAAGATGGAGACTTTTATAGACAGAAGGGAGTGGGAACGAGGAAGTTATTCCAGGCAAAAAAAAAAAAAAAAAAGGCAGGTTCCTTATTGCCAAGTTCCTTTCCTTCAGGGGCTGGTGGGGGCCTAGGTGGTTTGGTGATGTAGGGCTTAGTTACATACGTACCTCTGACTTGGGCCTGCTGCCTTGTTTTTAACACATGTGGTTAATTTTCCTCAACCTTTATGATTGCCCCTTGAAATTTGTTACCGTGAAAGCTTAGGTTAATGAGTGGAGTCGGCTTGGGTGGTTTTCCTTTGCAGCTATTTTCCTAATAGCCTGTTGCTTTGCACCTAAGGACCAGTTGGGTGTGTTTTGAAAGTGGGTGTGCATGGAACACAGAACCAGGCTGTGGGTCCCCAGACTGCCAAAGTAAAGGCCTCTCTAATCTGCGGGGGGGCACTAACTTGCGCTGTATTCCTGGGGAAAGTTGCCTTCTGCATCTTTGTTATGTATTTTTTAGCGTCTGATATAAAGTCCAGACTTTCCTCAAGCTTTGCTCTTTTATTTTGGACTTTAAAACCTGTCCTAGTTTGCTACCTGGACAAGACACTTTGTTTGGAGCATGGTTCTCCGGTTTTATTCAAAAAGTTAGTTTCTCTCTACACATAACCTGGGAATGAGGAGAGCCAGGCTACACCTGGCCAGCTGTGACAAGTAAAAAATTTTAAGTAATTACCCTGCCCATGGTCCCCTCGAATGGGACAGGGCAGCACCCGCCTAGCCGGCTGTCGTGAATAAAGGTTTTCGGTAATTACTCTGCCTGTGGTCCCAAGGTTCACACCTGCCCCTTAGGTTTGTTGCTTCTCAAGTTGGTTGAGCGCTCTTTGCTCTCTTGGGTAAGTGTCTCTCCAGGTTTTTAGTTTTCTATCCGTTTGTTTTCTATTTTCCTGGACTGTTAATTCTGTTTCATGTTTTCCAGTCTTATGATTGTCTGCTTCCCTTTATATTTGCTTTTTGTTCCTTCAGCGGGACCTCAAGAGATAGAGAAGGTACATAGATAGACCTTGGGTCTTTGGGTCACCATATTTATGTAGTAGCTTTATGGAAAAACAAGACCAAAACAGCAATCTCAGTCATGCTGACGCAGTTTTAAGAGATGCTGGTACAGCATTTTAGACTTTAGAGAAATATTTACCTCCTGGAATATTGTGAAATAAGCGTTATCCCAGTTTTAGAGATGAGGAAATGAAGTTTAAAATAGGTCAGTTGCTTGGCCTCACCTAGTGAATGGAAGAGCTGGGGGTTGCCGCAAGTCTTGTGATTCCAAAGGCAAAATTGTAAGTCATAAAAGCATTGTAGAATATTGGAGGAATTAAAAAAAAAAATTAAATGCACTGATGGATTTGTTGTCTTTGTTTTTCCATCCAGAATTTTGCTTATGTGTTTTCACATAGTTTTGTCAAAAGCTCAGAAACGAAAGTAAAACCACTGAATGACCAAGGCAGTAATTAGTAAAAGTTGAATGCACACTCAAAGATGTTTGTGGATGGGGGGAGGGGGGCCGGTGTTCACACAAAACACGCAACGGGACTCAGGTGTATTGATAGAAAGCCTCTTGCATAGGAGGAAGTGATTGTTGATTCTTCAGTGATTGGTTATATTAGAATACCCTTGATAGTGAATTGCCCAGTGGTTACGTCATATCACTTCTGGGGAATAATGTAAGTTTTGCTTAGGATTTATAGAGGTATTAAGCGACTCAAGTTAAGTCTCACTTATCTTGAAAAATAAGGTAAATTACATTTTTCTCGTATGACTAAAGTGGTTTTGTCTGTTTAGGGAATTTACGCCTGGGTTGTGTTTGATGTTTAACAGTTGTAATAATAGTGGGTACCCATCTTTAAAAAGTACTTAAGTTTCATTTTTACCGAAAGATGATATGAAAAATATTGCTGTTACACACATCTTTATGCATTTGCTTTCAACATTTCCTGAGGACAAATTCCCCAAAATGGAAATTTCAATTCAGGAATTAAGAGGTATACATATTTATGCTTCATATTACATTTTTACAAACTGATTTTCAATTTTTTTTCCAATCCTTGTCACTCTCCTCACCCTGTTTGTGGCCTTCCCATTTTATATACAGTTATAAGCCATTTTCACTGAGCTGAATTGTATTGCCAGAGTACAAAATGGGGAGAGGAGGCTTAGCGACTACTAACATTGAAAAAACAAAATGGCTTTAACTGCAAACCTAATAAGAGGAAAGGTGCTTAAAAGCTAGCAGAAAGATATGATCTTAATCTTCTAACAAAATAGGGATTAATTTTGGTAGTCTGAGTTCTTAATTTGTTAAACTATAACTGGTACATCAAGCTCAGTGCATGGTTTATAATAGTTAACTCATTATGTAAAAAAAAAAAAAATCATGTACTTTCAGATCCAAATGGTATTGTTTTAAAAATGATTTCCTTTTAGGTGAATGACATGGGTACCAAAGGGTTTAAAACTTTGGTACTTTAAGAACTGTCAAAAAAAAAAAAAAATTGGCAGAGGAGGAAATTTAACCTAACTCTCCAAAAAAAACCCCCAAAATAAAAAACAAACATAAAAACAAACCAAACCCCACCAATCCGTCACAGGTGATAGTACTAGAAGCAATGCAGGTTGAAATTTAAATGATTTGAAGTCAATATGAGGAAGAACTTTCTAACCAAGCAGACCAAATAGAAAATGTGCAATGAGCACTAATGAATTTTTGGTCACTTAGAAATTCTATGGAGTTCTTGATTAGAAGTTGAATTTGGTAAACTTATTTTTAACTGTGCTGTCCTTTGATGTTACAATTTAAACATAACACGACTTATTCTAGGTTGGAATCACATGTCTGTGTGCAACCTAAATAAGTGATTAAAAACAATACTGTTTTGCAGAATTTTATTTCAATAATGTCGTCAGTTGGATTTGTCTGAAACTATAAAATGGAAGGACTTACAAACTTTCATTGTGTTATTAAAAACAAAATAATCCAAGAGATTGGTATTAGTTTTGGATTTTCTAGAACAAGGAAAAATGGAAAAATAGTTTTGAATTGTTAATTTGTCCTAAAAAGTTATTTCCACATAATTGGTTAATTATCTCTCAATACATGTTATTTATGAATTGCTTTTTTGAGAAATCCTAATGGAGTTTTTTTTTTTTTAAAGATTTTATTTATTTATTTGAGAGTGAGAATGAGAGAGCATGAGAGGGGGAGGGTCAGAGGGAGAAGCAGATTCCCTGCCGAGCAGGGAGCCCGATGTGGGACTCGATCCCGGGACTCCAGGATCATGACCTGAGCCGAAGGCAGTCGCTTAACCAACTGAGCCACCCAGGTGCCCCCCTAATGGAGTTTTTATTCAGGAAACATTTCAGGGAAGTGTTCCATTTTTTAATTTTTTTTTTCCTAGAGAAAATCCTCTTTGCTTTGTATTATATCAAGTCTATTTTATGGTTGATTAAGAATAGTTCTATTGTAGATCATTCACCTCATTTATTTTGATGGTAGATTATTTTATTTGCTATTCACATGGGAAATGAATTATTAAAATAGAAAACCAGTAAAGTGTGCATATAGTTTTTTAAAACCCTGGGTAGAAATGGAGAAAGTGGGATTGATGTTTCTTTAGTAGGCAGGCCAGAGGCAAGGGAAGCAAATATTAATATCTGTTCTAAAGTTTACTGCACTTTGAGTAACTGACTTTGAAAAATGACTCTCAGGTGCTTGGAATGTGTTATGTCTGAACAGATGCAGCCGTGAAGGCACAGGTGGAAAGTTCATGGTACTTATTGGTAAGAAAGCAAATTCAGTTCTAGTGGCCCTAGACATCACATAAAACAAAGTGATGGATTTATTTTTATTATGGATCACTTTATAGCAAATAAATGCTTCCATTTCCCTGTAATCCTTTAGGCATATAAATTGAAAGGTCCTAAACCAATGGAATAGACTATACACGGAAGCAACCCACCTAATTACAGAGTCCTCTCACACCAGGGGTCTCCAGTAGATTCCTAAGACATTGGCTAAATAAGAACAGCATAGATGGGAATGGATTTTTGATGGTGATAACAATAGTTTCCTCAAAATTTTGCTCACCTATATTTTTCCTAGTGGCAGTGTCTAATTCTACTCCATATAATTTATGGTTGCCAACAACAAGACTGCAATACTTTGTCAACTCCATCCTTAGAACAAGCATATTGTTTTCCATTCATATTCTCTCAGGAATCCTTTTTTCCTTAAAAAAAAAAAGATTTTACTCGCACCTATCTTGTCAGGTGGTGGTTTTGTTGCAAATTAATTGTTGAAAGCCCTAAGTTGCTAAATCTTCAGCTGGAGTAAAACAAGAGCCCTGTACTGAAGGTTTAAACAAGGTAAATGACACAATCCCTCCTCCCCCAAAACCCAATCCTGGTTGCCTAGATCAGTGAGGCTCTCTGAGATTTTAAAAGAGATGGAGTCACTATTAAATGGATGTAGGCCCCAGCCAGCCAGTTTTAAAACGGGGGCTTCAGAGGGGAGGAAAAATGAAAGGGAACACGGGAATTGCCTCTTTACTTCCATAGGCTTTATTTCCCAGTTCCATAGCCCAAATATGTTATTTGGGTTCCTATCAGGATTTCTTGTAAGTGAACTATATTTATCTGTGTAGGTCTGAAGTGGGGATGCTGTGGGGGTTTAGTTCTGGCCAAAAATGTCTATTTTGGTAACTAATTGCATGACGGCTAGCTCTTTGGAAGCTGAAGATGCAAATAATGAGTTGATCTTGTAATCTTTGATATTTTCAAAGCCTCTTATGGCAACCTTGGGACTCCATTTTGACTAAGGACTTGACTTGCTACATTTAAGTCTCTCCCCTTCCTAAAATCTTTCTGTAGGATTCCATCCCCTATCAAATGATATCCAAACACTTACGAATGGCTTAGGCCAGTAGTTCTCAAGATTTAGCCTGCGTCAGGATCATCTGGAAGGCTCTTAACATGGAAATGGCTGGGCTCCATCCTCAGTTTCTGATTTAGCAGATTTGAAGTACGACCTGGTCCTTTGCATATCTGAGAAGTTCCCAGGTGATGCTGATGCAGGGACTGCACATGGATAGCAACTAGCTGAGAATATTCTCCCTGATGTGGCCAAGGTGAGCCTAATCTTAGACCATTTTCTCCTATTCGGGTGGGTTGATCAAACTATTTGCAGGTAGCAAATGTGTGAGCTCTCTGCTCCAGGTTCTGCTTTTATGGGTCTTTTAGTTCAAGTCCTCTCAGTTTGACTTCTCAATATCTCCTTTTAGGTCTCCCTCTGGCTCTCCCAGCCCTTAACCACAGTTTGTTGTTAGTCGACCGTGATGAAACGCCTCACGGTCTAAAAGAGATCAGGTCAAAGATCTGATTACCTTGAGGCTCGCAACCTTACTCTGTTGGTTTTTTGTTTCCTTGGTTCCTACCATTGAGTTTCGGGTTTTCTTGGAAGAATTGTGATCCCTTGTCAGATTCATAAATTTTACTTTGGTTTTATCTGCTATGATGCAGTTGTTACGTGCGAGGAATTTGGAATTATGGCCTGGTCTCAGCTCTTTGTTGCTTTAGTACCTTTCTGTCTGTTACTATGGGCAAGTTAGTCTCTCTGAGCCTGAGTTTTTGCAACTATAAGGATGGTCCTCATAATCCCCTTCCTTGTAGTTTTGTTGTGTTAACTCACTTAACACCTGTGAAGGATTTTGAAGTATGTGTGTCAGCACTATATAAACGTGATCCTGTTAGCACTAGAATGTGATATCCACAAAGGCAGGGACCTAAGCTTAAATATTTGTTGAATCAATAAGTGATTCAGGAAGCCTGGGGATTGAACTATGTAACTTGGATTGAACTCTGAGAGAATTTGGAGTTGAAAGATAGTCAGCTATGGTTATATCGACATGGTAATGTTCTTGTTGACTATGCAGTGTTTACGTTTTTAAAAGAATCTTTATTTTTAAGAGCCCTTTTATGTTCATAGGAGAATTGAGCAGGAATAATTCCCATTTACCCTTATCTCAGCACATAGTGTCCCCATTAATATCTTGTATTAGTGTGGTAGATTAACATTGAACCAATATTAATATGTCCTAATGTATGGTTTACATTAGGGTTCATTCTTTGTGTTGTACATTCTATGGGTTTTGACCAATTTGTCATATATCCAATGTTCCATTAAAGTACAAATTTCACCAGCATAAAAATGACCTTTGTTTCACCTATCCATCCCTTCTCAACCCCCCCTGTACCTGTGGCAACCACTAATCTTTTTACTATCTCTGTAATTTTACCTTTTCCAGAATTTCATATGGTTAGAATTATACAGTATGTAACCTTTTCAGACTGGCTTCCTTCACTTAGCAATATATACCTAAAGTTCTTCCATGTCTTCTTTTGGCTTGACAGATCATTTCTTTTTATCACTAAATAATCTGTTTGGGTATACCATATTTTATCTATGAACCTGTTGAATGTCATGGTTTCTTCCAGTTTTGATAATTGAGTACAAGCTGCTATAAACATTCATGTGCAGGTTTCATGTGAACAAAAGTTTTCAGTTCATTTGGGTCCGTACCTAGGAGTATGCTTGCTGGATCGTATGGTGACTTTTTAACTTTTTAACTTTGTAAGAACCTGCCAAGGTTTTCCAAAATGACTCTACCATTTTGCATTCTCACCAGCAAGGAATGAGCATTCCTGTTGCTCTCCATCCTCTCTAGCATTTGGTAGTATGTGTTTTGGATTGTAGCGGCTTTAATAGATATGTTTACATTAAAAAAATCTTTCCATAACATTTCCTCTTGATTCATTGTTGGTCATGTGCCTGTATGGTGGTAAATTGATGTTGGCATACTGGAATGTCCAGTGCTGAGATTTGTCTGTATTTGCAGCTGGAAGCTGGATTTAAGAGCAATGTGCCGATCTAACTGCATAAAGTGAGCTGTAGGGTCACTGACATGAGAGGTACATGAGCAACTCCCTAATTAATCTTGGGAATAGGGAAGCACAGGCAAAGAACTGATCTTTGACCTGATCTCTTTTAGACCGTGAGGCGTTTCATCACACTGATCCTCCTGGCACAGCACAGGAAAAGAAAAGTGGAAGCTGGGAGCTTTGGGTTAATGTATCTGATTTCCCAGTACTTAATCTGGTGACCTCCAGCAAGTCACTTAGCCTGTAGACCCCAGAGACAGTTGTACTCTACGATTTGTAAGATTCTTTAAGTTCCAAAATTCTGATTCTGAAATCCGCCTTGCCACCGCTCTGTCAGCACAGAACAAGGGAAGGAGCGTCCACATAGCCCACACTTTGAGGCAGACAGGATTTCATCAAGCAGAAAACCCTCTTGAGTAAGTTGTCAGTCTTTGAAGCAGGGGAGATTTGTGACAGGGTGGCCTACAGTAAAGTTCTTTGGGGGGAGATACTGCGAATTTCAAACAGGGGGGTCCTGTGTTTTGATGACTGACGCACAGGGGATCATAGAGAGGAGAACGTCTTTGACTGGAGGAGAGAATTTGTGATTAGCAGCGGGAATGGTGGGGACTGAAACGCACCCGTTGGAGAGCTCTGGTATACGGTGATGTGCTGTCATACTGAGATTTCTTTATTGTTTTCATTTGTGGACGAGGTTAGAGGGCTTGTATGGACAAGCAAATTAAACAGAAGGTGAACAGGGACACAGGGAAGAGCTGGGGAATGACAGAGAAAAGCCATGGTCAGACAGCGTGATTATCCATCACTGTGCTTGTGGCTAAGTGCAGTTTTTAGGGGCCAGTGAAATCCCCCCTCTCCCTTTGAGACTGGATGGCTGGCATATTTCTGGGAACAAAAGGGGACATTTAACTTTAAGAAAATGAAAGGGATCTCTCACATTTTTCTGTCATGCTTACATCTTTATCTCCGGTTAGATTTCCCACAGAACTAATTGGTCATTCTGAAAAGTCGCTGGGGTGCAGGCAGCCATAGAGTTATGTGAAGCCCAGATGATTTTTACCAGCTCTCCTGGGTCAGAGTTGTCCTTAATGATAATTGTGGGCTTTAATATCCATCCTTTATGGTAGTGGAGGCGCGGGATACCTGCTCATCCGTTAGGCTATTTTAATCTTTCTGAAATGACACCCCTGAGCATTTCTAAATTTCTTCACATTGTCATCTCTACTTGTGTGGCCACTGAACAGGTGGAAATGGAGCCATAATGTGATCAGTGGTCTTCTCACTTACATCAAAGCATGGACACAGTCTGCCTGTGTTACCTGTATTAGGATGTCCTGGGTGTCAGTCAGTGGGGGGGTGGGACTCAGTCCGGTAGGACACTCACCCCCAAATCATTAATGGCTAAAACACAATAGGAAATTTCTAGTTTATTTAAAATATTGGAAGGACTGACAAGCTCAGCAGGGCAGCCCTCTTCACAAAGATCTCCTGGCACTGCTGTGTGGGGTCTCTGCCATCTTCGACACATGGCTTCCAAGGTCACCCGGGGAGTTGTCTATTCCAGCCAGAATGAAAGAGAAGCAGAGAGCACTACTGCATGGGGCATTTTTTTTAGGCCAGACCAGAAAGTGGCTTACCTCGCTTCTATTCGCATTTCATTCACAGCCCATTCATATGGTCCTACCTAGTGGCAGGATCTGGTCTCTGGCTAAGAAGCTACTTCTCTGTGCAATTCTACTCCATAAAGGACCGAACATATACTTTTGCTGGACACGAGCTGACCATCAGGGTGTTGTATGAACTGAGGTAATTGTGGGCATGGTATGTTGTGGATGGGGCATTCTAGAAGACCTTTGTTCCAGAAAGACGAAGGTGGAAATAGGAAATACAGTATAGCCAGAGTTTCCTTACATGGTATTAGGGAGGATGCATGAGGGGTGATAGTGGCTAATGGTGGGGGTGCAGGGAGCCCAGCTCTGGCCTCCCCTCCCCTGGTTCCTCACACACAGGCCTGCATTTATCAGTGGAATTCTGATGCTTCTCCCTGTGGGATCAGGGAGGCCTAAGGGAACTGGGTACTCCCAGCTGTTTTTGTCGTGGGCATATCCTCGGCACTGTTTGCCTGTATCCCAGGACCCTGGTTGCACGGTAGACAGAAAGCAATGGCCTGTTACGGTCAAAACTAGTTCAAAGGTGTTTCCTATATAGAACCTTCTTTTTTCCTTTTTTTTTTTGGCCCAATTTCGACTTATAAATTTGTACCAACTCAAACCAGTTTTATAGCACACATTTTCCCAGTGCTTTTTACCTGCAAGACCCTGCTGGTCATACTTGGCTGATGGAAGCCTCTGGTACAGTGTTAACGTTTGCATCCCACCCTCAAGTGGCATCGTTCATTCCTCCAGAATATAGCCTGTCTCACTTTCTCCTGCAAACCTCCTATGGCCTCTGCAGCCTGGAGGCAAGCATTTTTCAAACTGAACAGCAAGGTGTTCGAGAGTAGTTTTACTTAATGTTACCTGTTATAAATTGTTAAAGATGAGCCCAAAGGATCCTCTCTGTCCTTCTAATCACATGATTATCTCTGGGCCCTCTTCCTGTTGTAGCCTCCTTGCTGTTTCTAATTAGTCACATTTTCGTTTGCCTCTTGAAGTTTGTGCAGCAGTCCTGGGTTGGTGGGGAGGGGTGGAGCATTAGGTCAATCTCATTAAAAAGCACTTCTGTCCTTGTCATGAGGCCCAGTTCGTGTCTCTGGTTCTTGGGCTGCATGCGTGAATAAGAATCAAGGCAGTTGTATGTTTGGTTTTCCTGTTTTCTGAAACTTGTGAGCAAATATTGTCTGTCCTTTCCAATTTTCCCAGAGGGAAACTTCGATTTCTTTTGCTTTGTTTCCAAGAGCCAATGCTATCCTCCTGTTACTTTTCTAACCAGTTTTCCTTTTGAGTACATAGTCCCTCTGCCCTTCGTCCATGTATCTGCTACCTAGCATAATATATGCATATTATGTACCAGAAATTGTTGCAAAGTTTTTATGTATTATCTCATTTATTCCTCATAACTCTGAGGAACTATAGCTCCTTCAAATTCTAGATTAGCAATGAACAGAGAGGTTAAAGAAACTCTCCCAAATTCATACAACAATTGAGACTATGGACTCTGAGAAACAAACTGAGGGTTCTAGAGGGGAGGGGGGTGGAGGGGATGGGTTAGCCTGCTGATGGGTATTATTATTTTTCAATCTTTTTAATTTTTTTTAAAGATTTTATTTATTTGACAGAGAGACACAGTGAGAGAGGGAACACAAGCAGGGGGAGTGGGAGAGGGAGAAGCAGGCTTCCCGCTGAGCGGAGAGCCCGATGTAGGGCTTGATCCCAGGACCCTGGGACCATGACCTGAGCCGAAGGCAGACGCTTAACAACTGAGCCACCCAGGCGTCCCTGGTGATGGGTATTAAGGAGGGCACGTTCTGCATGGAGCACTGGGTGTTATACGCAAACAATGAATCATGGAACACTACATCAAAAACTAATGATGTAATGTATGGTGATTAACATAACATAATAAAAAAATAATGAAAAATTAAACTTGTAATGAAACGATGATATTAAATTAAAATGTGTGTAAAAAAATAAAATATTTGCTATTTTAAATCTCCATTTTATAAAAAATTTCAAGATTTACCACCAATATATTTTTAGGAAAATCTCTACTGTCTAATATATTCCATTAGGGAAGATTTGAACTCTGGTGATGGGGTGGTCACTAAAGCTTATAAAATGATGGACTCTGGAGGACAAAACAAGACCAAAAAAGTATAGAAATAAAATTCTCGAGGTTCTCCATAGATCCTGAACTGTTAGTATTGGAATTGGAATATCCCAGTGGTGAAATACATGGTTTAAAAAATTGGAGGAGAACCTACAAATGCAGAAAGATCAAGGCTCAGGGGAATGAGGGGAATGTGGGAAATGAGACCCACGAATAAGATGAGAACAAAAGCACTGCACAGGAACAAAAGGGAGGGCCAAGGATTACAGAAACCATCTCAAGTCAAAGTACTTATTGAGCACATTGTGTTTTTTAAAAAAACTTTATTTTTAAGTTAAAAATTTTTTGAGCACATTGTTTTGCATTATGCTGATCTCTGAGGTAAATACAGAATTAGTAGCCATATTTTTTTTAGATATTTATTTGACAGAGTGCGTGCGTGCGCACAAGAGGAGTGAGGGGTGGAGGGAGAAGCAGACTCCCCACTGAGCAGGGAGCCCAATGCAGGGCTTGATCCCGGGACTGCGGGATCATGACCTGAGCTGAAGGCAGCCACCTAACCTACTGAGCCACCCAGGTGCCCCTATAAGCTGTATGTTTAAAGATACTTTTCTCAGCTAGATTTTATGTAATGCACAAAATCATGACACAGTGATCTCTGTTTTGGGGACTGTTCTTCATTACCTATTTGCTCATAAAAATAATTGTAAATATAAACTGCTCTACTAAGGTCATTAATAAGTTTCTAATTGTTAGGTATAAAAGAGGACTTTCAGTTTCTTATTTAAACTCTTTGCTGCAGCTGATACAGTTCACTGCTTCTATCTTCAAATTTTGGCTCCTGGATCCTATTTTTTTTCCTGTAGTACTTCTCTTAGCTCTTAGAATGTTCATTTTCTAACTCCACTTTTGGTTCTCTATCCAACACTCCAATAGATGTTGACTGAATCTACTGTAGGATCAAACATTCGATTCAGCTGGGGACTGGGCTTCTCCGTGTAAACCAGCTATCTCTGTCACGTGAGCAATCTTGATAAATGCCACACCGTCCAGTTCATTACTTGTAGACCACCTCACTCTCATCAAATCAGTGATTAGATCATCTTTATTTTACTCTGTAAAGTTTCCTCAACCTTATTTATCTCACAACCAGTACGAGCCAGGTTCCAATCAGAAGTAGAAACACGAGAATACCTAGATATATTTTTCTTACTCTGCCTCTCATCTTTTCTGCTGTATCGATTAAGTTCAGATCCCTGTGACAAATCCTTAACTGTAGAGCTGGTTGAGCAGTTGCTCTATGGATGTAGTCTTCACTTCTGATGTTGGAGATGGACGTCCACCGCTTGCTCTCTGAACTGTCACCCTCCTGCTTGGTCTCCTTGCTTCTGCATATGCCCCAATACCATCGATTCGCACAGAACCTCTGCTGATCCCTTTATGATATAAGTCAGGCCATTTCATTTCTCTGCTTAAATTCTCCAATGCCTCTCATTTTACTTGAGTTAAAAACCAAAGTCCATCCAAATGATCCACGAGGCTCTACATGGTGTTCTTAATCACTGTGTTGGATTGCCATATATAGTGTGTCAGCTGTGATGAGTTTTGTGGAGAAAATTGAAACATAGTAGTGAAAATGGGGAGTCTGGGGGGGTATTTCTAGTTGCCCTGTTGGATAAAATGGTTTTCTAGAGTGCTGGAGAGTTCCATGTAGCCACTTTTATCCTTTGACTGTTTCCTAGATTTAACATTTTAAAATATTTCATGATCGTTTCCTTTTCAAAATGTAACTGATGTTGGGACCAATTTTCTTTTACTATTTAATCACATGTCCACAGAGAAGTAAATTTTTATGACCTGTAATATTGTATGTTTTCTAAAAGACTTAAAATTATTTGTAACTGATAAGTTATATTTGAAATCACATTTGGCGAGTATCCATCCATGCTTGTCTGATAGGAATAACTGCATACCATTTATTTTTAAAAAGCACTAGGAATAAATGTGGTTTTAAAAGTATAGGGATGAATTGTAGTCCTATTTCCCCTAACTGCTCATCTCCAGGATTATTCATACACATTTTTTTTCTTTAAACACACATACTAATTCCCGAATAATTGGTCACAATTATCTTTCTTCTCTCCATATGTCTGTTTATAATGACGTCTTCAAAGAGAGATAACCATGTGCATAAATGTTTATTGTCACTGTTTGTTATAGTTCTGTAAGCGTTTGCTTAGGTAATCTCTATTCTACATCTCTGTAGCTTCTTTAAGATACTAATGTTTAGGTAAAACATCAAGAACAAAAGATTAAAAACATAAAATTAGGAATAAGAAACACCAATATATTATGCCTACTTTAAGAACTCCTAATTTGGGAAAAAAGACTAAAATTTATAAAGATTTTAAAATGAAGGATATTCTTGTGTAGTCCCCTACGAGTGACTTTATGAGGATTATTGTGCAATCCTCAGGGGGTTATAAGCAGGAGGAACAAATTAACAAAAAGCAATGCATTAATAAAACCTTTAAAAAGTAGGATTGACCGATGTCCAAGAACTTGTTTTTGGAATCTCATTTTTCTAGTTGAGATAATACAAATGGCATAACTTTAAGATGTGCAACTTGATTTGATACACATGTATTATGAAATTACTATTCTGTGTTAACACCTGTATCCCATCACGTAATTATCGGGGGGGGGGGGAGTGGTAAGACCATTTATGTTCTATTCTCTTAGCAACTTTCAAGTATACAGTACTGTGTCATTAGCTGTCATCATCGTGATGCATATGGGATCCCCAGAACTTACTCATCTATTCACTGGAAGCTTGTACCCTCTGTCTAACATCTCCCCCGCTTCCCCCAGCCCCTGAGAATCACCATTCTAATGTTTTTACAAGTTTGGCCTTTTTAGATTCCACATATAAATAATATACAGTATTTGTTTTTCTGTCTGACTTCCCTTAGCATAATGCCCTCAAGGTCAATACATGTTGTCTCAAATGACAGGATTTTTCTCACGGCTGAATAATATTCCATTGTGTTTATGTACCTCATCTTTATCCAATTCATCCATCGACTGGCACTTAGATTGATTCCGTATCTTGGTCATAGAGACTAAAGCTGCAGTAATGCCTGCATCACTCTTCAACAGAGTGATTTTGTGTACTTCGTATATATACCCAGGAGTGGAATTGCTGGATCATACGGTGGTTCTGTTTTTAACTTTTTGGAGGCAGCTCCATACTGTTTTCCACAGGGCGGTGTAAATTACATTCCCATCAACAGAGAATAAGGTTCCCTTTTCTCCATATCATTGCCAATACTTACTTCTTGTGATCGATATAGCTATTCTAACAGGTGCAAGGTTCTATGTCATTGTGCTTTTGAATTAATTGCATTTCCCTGATTAATGATCTTGAGCTTCTTTTATTGTACCTGTTGGCCATTTTTATGTTACCTTTGGAATGTTTATTCAGTTCCTTTGCTCATTCTCTTATTTTTGCAACTGAGTTGAATGGGTTCTCCTGTATTTTGGATACTAATCTCTTAGACAAATGATTTATAAATTTTTCTCCCATTCTGTGGATTGGCTTTATGATTTTTGTACAGAAGCTTTGTAGTTTGTGGTCCCACTTGCTAATTTTTGCCTTTGTTGCTTGTGCTTTTGCAGTTATATCCAAAAATTATTGCCAAGGCCAATGTCAAGGAGTTTTCCCCTATGTTTTCTTCCAGGAGTTTTATGGTTTCAGGTCTTATGTTTATTTTTTTTTAAAGATTTTATTTATTTATTTATTTGAGAGAGAGAATGGATAGAGCATGAGAGAGGGGAGGGTCAGAGGCAGAAGCAGATTCCCTGCTGAGCAGGGAGCCTGATGCGGGACTCGATCCAGGGACTCCAGGATCATGACCTGAGCCGAAGGCAGTCGCTTAACCAACTGAGCCACCCAGGCGCCCTCAGGTCTTATGTTTAAATCTTTGATCCATTCTGAGTTAATTTTTGTGAGTAGTGTAAGATAGGGGTTCAATTATATTCTGCATGTAGTTCTCCAGTCTTCCCAAAACCATTTATTGAAGAGGTTATCCTTTTCCTGTTGAGTATTCTTGGCTCCCTTGCCAGGTACTATTTGATCATCTATCAGGGGTTTATTTCTGGGCTCAGTTCTGTTCCATTGGTCTGTGTCTGTTTTTATGCCACTACATACTGTTTTGATTAGAATAGCTTTCTAATATGGCTCGAAATCAGGAAGTGTGGTGTCTCCAGCTTTGTTACCTTTTAAGATTGCTTTGTTTGTTTGGAGTCTTTTGTGGTTCTATACAAGTTTTGGGATTTTTTTTTTTATGTATTTGTGAAAAATGCCATTGGAATTTTGATAAGGATTACACTAAATCTAGAGACGGCTTTGGGGGTAATATGGACATTTTAACAATCTTCTTATTTCTGAAAATCTTTTTGTGTCCTCTTCTGTTTCTTTCATTAAAGTCTTGGACGTCTCAGTGTACAGATCTTTCATCTCCTTGGTTAAACTTATTCTAGGAATTTTATTCTTTTTGATGCTATTGTGAATGGGATTATTTTATCGTTTTAAGGTATTTTGTCATTTGTGTATAGAAATCAATTATGTATGTTGGTTTTATATCCTGCAACTTTACTGAATTTGTTGACCAGTTCTAACAGTTTTTTATTTATTTATTTATTTTGGTGGAATGTTTAGCGTTTTCTGTATGTATGATCATAGCTGCAAAGACAATTTTATTTCCATTTTGGAGGCCTTTTATTTATCTTGTCTGATAGTTCTGGCTAGGACTTTCAGTTCTAATGTTGACTAAGAGTGGTGATAGTGAGCACCTTTGTTTCTGATCTTAGAGGAAAAGCTTTTAGCTTTTTATGATTATGGTAGCTGTGGGCTTGTCTTAGCCTTTGTGATGAGATATGTTACTTCTATATCCGACTTGTTGAGAGTTTTTAATCATGACTGGCCATTGAATTTTGTCAGAATCCTTTTCTGCATCTATGTAGTTGATAATTTTTATGTTCTGTTAATTAGTGTATCACATTGATTTGTGTGTGTGTGCGAATTTTGAACCATTTTTGCATCTCAGATCTCATTTAATTGTGGTGTATGGTTCTTTTAATGGACTGGCTGAATTCGGTTTGCTAATATTCTGATGAGAATTTTAGCATCTATATTCATCAGGGATATTGGTCTGTACTTTTCTTGAAGTTTACTTAGCTGGCTTCAGTGTCAGGGTAATGCTAGCCTCAGAAGATGAGTTTGGGTGTGTTCCCTTTTTAAATTTTGGTAGTTTGAGAAGGATTGGCATTAATCTTGAAATGTTTGGTAAAATTCACTAATGAAGCGATCTGGTCCTAGACTTTGTCTGGTTGCGAGGTTTCTGATTACTGATTAAATCTTTCACGGTTGGACAGTACAGATTTCCTATTCCTGATTTAGTGTTGGTAGCCTATATGTTACTAGGGATTCTTATATGGATTTCTTTGTATTTTACCTTTTTCTCTTTTTTTGTGTGTGTTTACCAAGCAGGAAACATTTAATTTTTAACATTGTGCATATTTACTATATTTAAATTATCTGTTGGGGCATCTGGCTCAATTGGTTAAGCGACTGCCTTCAGCTCAGGTAATGATTTCAGGGTCCTGGGATTGAGCCCCATGTCAGGCTCCCTACCCAGTGGGGAGTCTGCTTTTCCCTCTGACCCTCCCCCCCCATGCTCTCTTTCTCATTCTCTCTCTCAAATAAATAAATAATAATAAATCTTAAAAAAAATAAACTATCTGCTCTATTAGTGTCACCTCATTTGTCTTTAATTGGCCACTTCAACAGATAACGCTGTAGAGGAGTTCTCATGCATGTATGTCTCATTTGGATGTAAGCAAAATTTTTGTCATGCAAATCTAGAAATGGAGTTACTAGGTCATAATTCATAAAACTTGATTAAGTAGTGCAAGGCAGTTTTCCAGGATGGCTACACTAGTTTACTTCCTAGTGAGCATGCACGAGGGTTCCTATTGCCCATATCCATACACACCTACTGCTTGTATTATGGAGTTCTCCAATTTTTATCAAGCTTATAGACCATCTGTAATGCTGTGCTCAGGCGAATTGTCATTTAAATGGTATGAGAAAATAGAAATAATGCATTGAATCTGAAATTTTACCTCTTTATCAACTTTGCCCCAAAACAAAACAAAAAAAAGTCATGAGAATACAACCAAGCCTAAAAGCAATGAGACAGGATATCATGGGTTATAAGAAAGAATACTTGGGGGCACCTGGGCAGCTCAGTAGGTTAAGCATCTGCCTTCAGCTCAGGTCATGATCCCAGGGTCCTGAGATGGAGCCCTATATGGGGCTCCCTGCCCAAGGGGAAGCCAGCTTTCCCCTCTCCCTCTGCCCCTCCCCCTGCTCATATGCTCACACGCTTTGTGTGTGTGTGTGTGTGTGTGTCTGTCTCTCAAATAATCTTTTTAAAAAAAAAAAAAAACAACCTACTTGGAAAAGAAAATGGTACACCTAGATTTAAAATCATGCAAAACAAGTAATTGCTGATACTGTGTGACTTTGAAGTCTACAGGATTTTTAAAATAGCCAAACATAATAGAAAAAATCTGGCATAAAAATTAGATTTCAGTAAGATTTCTGTGGTGCTAACTAAAAGCGTTGTTTCTTTTTGATTAGTTGACTGTTATGGATACTGAATTTCCCAACATTAATAGAAAATAAAAAAAGTTTTGATAAAGAACATTGGAAAATAGAAATCTGATACTTAAATACTGGAAAAATTGAGGAAAAAGAACAGAAAAGGTAACAACATTCAGTAAATGCAAAAATTGAAATATTCATGGGCGCCTGGGTGGCTCAGTTGGTTAAGCGACTGCCTTCGGCTCAGGTCATGATCCTGGAGTCCCTGGATCGAGTCCCGCATCGGGCTCCCTGCTCGGCAGGGAGTCTGCTTCTCCCTCTCCCACTCCCCGTTTGTGTTCCCTCTCTTGCTGTGTCTTTCTCTGTCAAATAAATAAAAAAATCTTTAAAAAAAAAATTGAAATATTCAGCTGTCAGAAATGCCGTTTTTTAAACCCCTCATTAAAGATGCTCAGGATGGGGCGCCTGGGTGGCTCAGTCGTTAAGCGTCTGCCTTCGGCTCAGGTCATGGTCCCAGGGTCCTGGGATCGAGCCCCGCATCGGGCTCCCTGCTCAGCGGGAAGCCTGCTTCTTCCTCTCCCACTCCCGCTGCTTGTGTTCCCTCTCTCGCTGTATCTCTCTCTGTCAAATAAATAAAAAATCTTAAAAAAAAAAAAAAAAAGATGCTCAGGTTTTGTAAAAATGAAGAAAAATTTCTATATGTGCTATTGAAATACCTCAACATCAAAGCCATGAACAAATGACTCTGCCATTTTATGGACCTGGGGACTAGAAAAAGGTTGGAGGAAGGGAAGAGTAGGCGAGGAAAGAGGCTGAGGCTGTAGTCCTGGTGGAGAATGGTATCTTCAAGTCCTTACTCCAAGGGGTCTAAGCAGAGGCACTGGAGAAAGGTCTTGGTCAAGGGCAACCTGTGAATGGAGGTGCCTAAGGCCTAGGCATGGAGTGCAAGTATTCCTATGAACATGGCTGGCTGGCAGGGTTGGGGGCTGGATCCTTGACTGAAACTCCCTCCAGAGACTGCACTGCATTTCTATGCACCGTGTCTGCCATGAAGAAGTCAGGTAAAGCCTTATAATTGATTGGGGTTGGCCTGAAGGATCACCAATAGGATTTTGGTCTGGAGTCCGACTCCTCAGTGACCTGTTGTCAAATTAAAAACAAAAAAACAAAGGTACCTCTAAGAGCCAAAAATAGTAATTATTTTATAAGCTGGGGAACAAACTTTATTATCTTGAAAAAATTTGTCAAAATATCATAAGACCTGGTAATTTAAATTTAAATTTTAGAACCCTTCTAAGTCAAATAGGAAAAGGATGATCATCATAGGAATGATACTGTACTGACATAATAGGATAACAGGATTTTTCTCTCTAAAATTCTGACCCTCCAACAATTTGGAAAAGTGGTTGGAAATAAGGACAACTAGAAAATACACAAATGATAAATTGACAAATATAATGAAAGGAAAACAAAAACCCAGGTCTGAACATAGCACCAAGGGCTCTTATACCTGAGAATAGATTTCAAGTTAACAAGCACAGAAATGGTCAAAAGCATCAAAAATCTCTATGTGAAGAAACCTACAGAATTTCACCAAGAAAGTTTCAATAGAAAGAATCAATACTGTGAAGATGTCGGATATCACAAAGCTAATCTAAAAATGGAGTACAATCAGTGAATTTCCCACTGAATGTTTTGAAAATGAGCCTGTTGAATTTAAGTTTCTCTGCAAGTATATGTGGTGAAATAAAACCAAAGGAATGTTTAAGGTACAACGTCGAATTGTATAAAGTAACCATCATGTATTGATGCAAACAGGATTTCATGAAAGAATAGATGGTTTAGAAATAGACATCTATGTGAATTTATGGTATAACTAATCGCTGGGGAAAGAGCATTGTATAGAAAATGACCAACAACTTAGAATAAACACTTGGGTCCCCGATATTCATAATTTGATTAAAAGATAAGTGTAATATGTTACTGATATTATATATAGATATTTATAATCCTGTGTAAGACAATAAACATAAGACCAAAATATTGAGATTTGGAAAATAGAAATATTAAATATTTTAGCATTATAAAAATATTTCTTTTTAAAGACTTTGTCAGAGAGAGCACAAGCAGGGGAAGTGGCAGACAGAGGGAAAAGCAGGCTCCCCACTGAGCAAGGAGCCCGGTGCAGGGCTCCATCCCAGGACCCTGGTGGGATCATGACCTGAACCTAAGGCAGACACTTAAGCAATTGAGCCACCCAGGCGTCCCTATAAAAATATTATTTAACAAAGATAAAAAGCCCTCCAAAAACAGAGCTCATAGCTGAGTCCGGGCATCATTCTTGGCTGCGGGATTCCATCCTGGTGTGGCCTCCATCCAATGGCTGGTCTGTGTGGGAGAACAAATGCCCAGGTCGCCTCCGTTGGGGAAAGACTTGTTGGGACCTCTGCAGCTCCAGGTTCCTGGTGCAATTAACTGAGGTCTTGCTTCACTGTTTCTTCCTCTGCCCAGTTGTGCCCTAACTTCCATTTAGGGGTCACTTCGGAGAACACACTTGGTGTCAGTTTCTAAAGGTTGCCAGAACAAAGCACCACAAACCAGGTGGCTTAAACAGTCTTTTTTCTCTCTGCCCTGGAGGCTAGAAATTCAAAATTGAAGTTGTCAATAGGGCCAAGCTCTCTGAAGTCTCCAGGGGAGAATCTGTTCCATGCCTGCCTTTTAGGTTCTTGTATTGCTCTCAGCCCCTGAGATTCCTTGGTTTGCAGGTGCATTTTCACAGTAGCTGTGTCAGTTGTCACATGACATCCCTGTGTGGCTTCACCGCGTCTGTCTCAGCCTCTGTGTCTCTTCTTTCTTACATGGGTACCATCTTACTGGGTTAGGGCCCAGCCTAATGACCTTAACTTGATTAAATCTTCAGAGACCCTATTTGCAGATAAGGGGACACCATTCAACCCACAGCACTCCCCAATAAGCCTCATACATGTAAATCCGGCCTATGAGTTGTTGCCTTTTGTCTGTGCTACACAGATGAAAGATTAGACTGTTCCTTCTTTCCTGACAATTTTCTGTAAATTTCTAAAGGGAAAATAAGATGTTAAGAGAAGCAGAAGTTTAAACATGTAACAGTGTCCTCATTTTTTGAGTCCACTTAAAAATTCCTTCTCATTTAGACTACGGAATGTGGTTATTTGGGGAGAGAGCGCATTGATGCACAGATAAAATTGTCACTAACTCCATATACTATTTTAAGAACTTGCTCTTTGACTTTCCCACCTTTCAAAATATTTAGGCAATTAATTTGCGGGTACACTTTTTACTCCGCCTCCGATAGTCTTGCATTTGGAGAGCTGCTGAAAGAATTACACAAATGAGCTACGGTCCCCTAAGGGCCAGCTGTAATTCTGAGCCAGCCTGAGTAACATAAAGGCGTTATCATCTTTTGGGATTTTCTTGCCAGGTTGCTTAATGTCTGCCCGTATACCCTCACAGAAAAGAGAATTACAGCATGGCATGGTGACTTAAGATGGCTTTCTCAGGTGTTTGGACTCTATGGTCGCCATGTAAACAGCTTGACAACTTGACTGCCTGGGGTGCTGACATCGTCTGGATAGATGTCCGTGTTTTAAGGTTTTCCTAAAACTGAAGAAATAGGAGAGGAGCAGTGCTGTATAAAAGGAAAAGGGAAATCTGCAAAATCATTTCCTTGAGTGTTCGCGCTAGTGTTTGACAATTTAAAAAGTCTCTGCATTGGCCGTGTCCACTCCCACCCTCGCTCCCCTGCCCCCACACCCTTATGTCTGTGGTTCTCTGAGGCGGGGCTCAAGGGTTACAACATCCAAGATGCAGAACATGGTTTTAAAATCGCCCTGAAAAACCTCACAAAGCCTGCACCAAATGGCATGAAGTCTAAAGAAAGGTGAGCATGTATCCTGTGATGTTCATCACTCTTTTGCAAGGAGAAGTCGGTTGAACTTTTTTCATGAAACTTCTTTTTCCTGAGACTGTTGGAAGTTTTTACAGTAGATTGTACTCCCTGCCTGCTCATTTCCTGTACTGATTTCCTGTACTGGCCAGGATGCCCTGGGAGCGTTGCTGGACTCAGTGAAACTAAAACCCAGTTGCTCTGCCAAACATCTGACAGTTGTTTACTTGCCCTATGGCTGGCTTACCTAAATGCAGAATATTTATCAGCTGTTCTAGTAAACTTAGTTTCTTAGCCATCAGTGCCTACGATCACTTGACAGCCAATTCCGCGTTTTCTTAGTATCAAGTTTAAAAAGAAAACCTTTAAGCAGACTCTTAATATTCCATCATCTGTGACAGACTCTGTCCAGATCCTTCTTTCTTTTCCATAGCTCTCAAATATTTATCCACTAAGCCTTTAGCAGACCCCCAGTCCAGGCTGGAATATGCTCCCGTGGGGCTGAGAGTCCAGTAGAAGAGACAGGCATCAAACAAAAATTGTACCATAAATTGTTTCACTGCAGTTGGGTTAAGCCCAGGTTACTGGTGGGCTATTGTAAGATATTGAGGGGATGGTGGTGGCTGGGATCACAGTGATGGCTTTGGCTCTGCAAGAAGTGGAAAGATGAGAGAAATAGAGAAATTCTGGTCGAGAGCACTTGGAGAAAGTAGCTGGGTAAAGGTGAAAAGTAGTCCAACGAGTGGCTGGCAAGTCTCTTCATGGGCAGCCTGGGGCTTTGGTGTGCCACTTCCTGGGAGAGGGAGCATGGAACCAAGGACAGCCTGTTGTGCCGTGTGATTCTAGAGTGTAGATGAGAAGTCGTGATCCTGGTTCAGATCTGTCACCTGAGAACATGACATCACGGCATCGGTGTGGCTTTAGAACAGTAATCCTGAAACCTGGGGAGGCCAGGAGCTGCATCACGGTATCAGTAACCATAGCAACCGGACACCTTCTCGTGGCATGTTTACACTTTTTTTTTTTTTTGAAGACTTTATTTGAGAGAGTGAGAGTGCACACAACTGGGGGGAGGGACTGAGGGATGAGCAGACTCCCTGCTGAGCAGAGAGCCTGATGTGGGGCTCAATCCCTGGACCCTGAGGTCATGACCTGAGCCAATGGCAGATGCTTAACTGACTGAGACACCCAGGCGCCCCTATATGCACTTTCTAGCTGATACTCTTTAGAAGTTTTCCCCACTCCTATCCACCAGCCTTGCTTGAGAACAGTGAGGGCAATCTCCCATGGAGAGGGAGAAAAGCCTATCACGGAAGCATTGTGATTTTAGTTTTCTTCTCCACTTCTATATACTTTTCTATCAAATATAACATATTCCATAGATGTGGAACATAATTTTTCTCATGGGACAGTTGCCTGTGAGACATTTAAGAAAGGCGATTAATTAGGTAGTTGGAGGTACTAATTTGGACTTAGAAGGTTTATTTTTGCAGGTGATACAAGTTAAGCAATCCTCTGAAGACACAGGAATAATTATATTTAAGAAATACATAGTAACTAATACGTTACTACATGTTCTACAGGCTTTTACAAATAGCAATTGTCAAAACAACCCACAGGGACAGTGCTATTATCTGTTTTACAGTTGAGGAATTTGAGGCACAGAGAAACTAAATGATTTTTTTTTTTTTTTAAAGATTTTAGTTGACAGAGATTCGAGATCATAAGCAGGGAGGGTGGCAGAGGGAGAGGGAGAAGCAGGCTTCCTGCTGAGCAGGGAGCCTGATGAGGGGCTCGATCCCAGGACCCCGGGATCATGACCTGAGCTGAAGGCAGAGGCTTAACCGACTGAGCCACCCAGGTGCCCGTAAATGACTTTTTTTTTTTTTTTTTTAAAGGTGCATAGTAAGTGGTGGAGCTGGGATTATGAACACGGGTTACCTATAAAGTCCAAGCTCTTAATTATAGGGCTATGCTGGGTAAGGAAAATGTCAAGACTAAACCAAGTGAAGTTCTAGGAAGACGACCCGCACCCCCCCCCAGTGCCCTGAGGCAGTAACAGCCATGAACCAGTGGCGTCATCTTTGCCCTTCTTACTTGATTCAGAACATCCTACTTCTCTAAGTGACCTAAGAAACTCCTCTCCCTGTCCAATTTGTTAGAGATTAGAAACCACTGGGCAGGAATCTCTGAGCTGGCTGCTACTATCTTGGCAGATTCTGTGCTCTTACTCTTGCCCTTGTAGTCAAGCTCCTTTAAAATGGGAGAAAAAAATAGTTATACCTGGGGAGAAGAAAACCACCCAAATGAGAACAAGCAAAAGCTATTTTAGACTTTCCTAAAGCAAGGGAGTCCATCATCATCACTTGTGTTTAGCAGAGGCTCAAAGGTAGGCAGGGGTACAGGGAAGGTTCCAGGGTGTGCTCATTGGAGGCTGTTGGCATGTGGAAGGAGTATGTGGGCAAAGTAGAAGTGGGTGTCTTAGGTGATTGATTAGGGGAGACTATTTGCCTTTCTCTGCTTGGTTCTAAATTGGAAGTGAGGGCAAAAATTAGGGAAGCTGGCAGTTACTGGTCAAGTCTTAGCTCTATGGGGCCTGTTGCTGGAGAGGGTGTGGTTTGGCTTCCCAGGCTGGTTGCTGTAGGCTGTGGGTCAGAGTTCTACTTCTCTTGATGGTGTGGTCCATGTCCGACTGTATATTGAGTCTCCTACCTGCTGTTCTTAATATTCTTTTTTTTTTTTTTTTTTTTAAAGATTTTATTTATTTGAGAGAGAGAGAAAGCATGAGGTGGGGAGGGTCAGAGGGAGAAGCAGACTCCTCGCTGAGCAAGGAGCCTGATGTGGGACTCGATCCCGGGACTCCAGGATCATGACCTGAGCCGAAGGCAGTCGCTTAACCAACTGAGCCACCCAGGCGCCCTGTTCTTAATATTCTTAAAACACACTTTCCTTCGATGATAGCACAGAAAAAAGGGTTTATTTCTGATCCTTTTTCACGTTCTCACATGGGGGTTCCTCTATGTCTGCCTATTTATTTGCTCTTGCCATTCACCAAATGGCTCCTCTTGATTCAGAACCCTGTTTTCTTTATCCTCTCCAATCCTCTATTGAGTTCTCTATTCTAGTTAGAATGAACCACAGAAAGTTTCAACTGACTTGGAACATCTTTTCTCCTCATTTCCGTGGAGCTAAATTCTCTTTACTTTTAAACCTCAGCTTAAATATCACTTCTTCTAGAAAGTTTTCTGGGAACCCTCAAAAAGTCTAGGTGCTCCCAGAGTCCACTGTTACGACACTCTTAAAAATATTTTAATCACAGTGCTCTTGTGGGGAGCAGTCACCTGTTTAATGCCTGACCTGGCAGACAGCCAATAAATGTTTACTGAAATAATGAATTTGAGTCAAAACCAAATGTGAAAAAGTAGAGCAAAGCTCCAGAGGTTCTCTGAGAATCCTTTGTGAGCCCCAGAAAGGTGGGGGCAGGTGCTCTTCATGGAAAGCTTTTTTGTTGTTGTTGTTTCCTATAAGCTTGTAAATTCATCCTCGATGAGACGGCAAACCAGACATTTAAATCTTTCAATGGAAAACCGTGGATTTTATACTCTTTGAAATGTGGAAATGAATCAGAGTACGGATGAGTGATGTGCCCGGAGGCCGTGTTGTGAATCAAGGCGGGTGGAGAGGGCTTTAGGCTTCCTCAAGCTGCCTCGCCACAGGGACCTGCTCAAATTAGAGGCATACAGTCAGTACTCACTCACCAGACTCATTCATAGCACACGTTAAAGACCAAGAAAATATCTTTGTGGAGTGCAAACAGTGCCTGTCTTCCATCTTATAAGTTCATTAGAAATTGAAAAATATGTTATCTGGAAAGAAAAATAATACTTGGCCCAGCCTAGAGAACATCCTAGGATTTATTTTCAGTCCCCTTCTGGAAAACAAATTATTTCAATTCTTTGTTATGAGTCACTCTCATCAAATTATTTTACAATTTATTTTGTTTATAGATTAAAAAAAAATATGTAGTAAGAGCACAGTGAATTCATTCACAATGAATGAATGCCTTTCATCTTCCAGGAACTTAATTCTATGAAGGCTTTTTCCTTATATGAGAAGAAAGGAACTGGAGTACGAATTCCCATTTGAGGTGGGTTTAACTGAGGAATCTGGCTGAGCTCCATAGTTCCATTGTGTAGTAATTAGGTGTGTGAGATGAGGAAGGGGATTACAAATTCTCTGAGAACACTTGCTAGGGAAAGCTTTGAAATGTGCTTGCTTTTCAGCTCCTCCCCCTGCTCTGGCTGGGTGTGGACTTTCCTCCTTCCGATTAGGGGATGGCCCTTAGAGGAGCAGGAAATGGGACTCAGCTTCCAGTCTGCAGAGTTGATCCCTGGATCAGTTCTTCCTTTACACTGCTCCATTATCTTGGGTCCTATGAATTTCCGGATTTTTTTTTTTTTCCCTTGCTTTCCTGTCTCCCCCTTGTGAGGGTTGTAGCTGAATCTTGATTTCCAGGACCTTTGTGTTTCCGAGCTCCTAACTGTAGCTGTGGGTTGATTGAGTTTTACTTCAGACTCCATTCTGTGGGCTGACCTTTGCCTGTTAGTCCCTGACGTATTCTGATTCCAAAGCCGGGGAGTGGTGTTGCCCATCTGTGTCTCCACCATCACCTCTGCCTTTTGACCTCCCTTCATTGGGGTGTTCTTTCCTCCATGCTTCCCTCCACCTTGTACCTCTTGGTTGCTTGGCTCCTTGCCCCGTATGGAAATATGCAAATGTCTTGCCAGAACGCACTATCGGTAAAGATTCTCCTGAAAGGAGAAATTGGGAAACATTGAGGTTTGAGTTAACAATACTGGTTTTTTTTTTTTTTATCATTTGATTCTGTTTTCATCTCATTTATCTCCTAATTTTTCTATTAAAAGGTGGTTATCCGTTGTATTTTTTTCTTTTAAACATTATCAAATATATTCAGAAATGCCTTGAGGAGGCTATGATGATTGGATTACTGTGATTTATACGTGATTGCCTGCCTGTCAGAAAGCAAAACATGCGGTTTATTTTGTAATAACATTTCTAAAGTATCTGGTGTACTGAAGAGACAATAGAACATTGATTTCTGAGGCCTTTTGAAAACATTCCTCCTTAAATATTTTGTAAGATTGAACACAGACCATCTTGAATTGCAAATAAAAACTATGAATACTCAAGACATACCGTCATTTTTTTGTGCTTTGATTATTGCCTTGAGACAACTAGGACATAACATTAAGTAGAAATATTCTAATATCAGGAAAAATTGAAATTATTGAATAAAAGGTGACTACTTCAGTAGATATTTTTAAGCAAGGGAAAATAATAAATACCTGGGGATGTTTTCTACCTAAGCAACATAATTAAAAATTTTTCCCTGAAGGATGGCTTTGCCTTTTGACATGTTTTATTCGACAGATATTTTCTTTTTCTGTGTTGGATAATGCACATGTACACATTTAAACACAAGTATGACTACTTTAATATGAAAATTTGAGTTAATTACAAATGAATAGATATTTGGAATCCTACGTAATGGCTCTGAGCAGAAAGCAAAAATGTATGTTAGTTGTGAGTGGAAAACCTCTTATGATCAAAAGGAGGAAGTGTGAAGAATTGAGAAAAACTATTTGGTTCATGTATGCGATGTGAATGATAAATACTTTGCCCCTGCAATTACCCAAAGTACATAGGGAAGATAAATACTGATCATCATCTACTTAAGCTGTAATTTCTATAAAAATAAAAATTAGGCATAATTTTCCTATTGAGGTAAAATGCTAGTTCATACTTAAAAGTTCAGATATGAAAATTCCCACTTTCCTACTTGGGAATGAATCATTTTGCACCCTAGCCAAAAGCTAGAAGTCTAGAATAACACCTATTAATGAAATTCATGAACCAGCTGAGTCCATGGTCCAACACCATTGGCAACCAATGTGGCACATACTGAGATGCTTAACAGCTTCTCGTCCTTATAAAGTTCCAAGAGAAAAGAAGGCAAGTGGAGGGGCAAAGCACTGCCCACCTAATTTTTGAAAAAAATTTTGAATTGATCACTTTATTTTTAGTAGACTTCTCTTTTTTTTTTTAGAACAGTTATAGATTTACAGAAAAACTGAAAACATAGTATCTAGAGTTACCATGTTACCCCCACATGCAAGCTTCCCTATTAATATCTTAGTGTGGTACACTTGTTGCATTTAATGAACCAATATTAAAGTCCATACTCTATTCAGATGTCCTCAGTTTTATCTAGTATTTTTCTTTTGTGTGATTCCCTCCAGGATATCACAATACAGGTTGACAGGTCTCATTTGCTCTTCTTGGCTGTGATGGTTCCTCTCGACTTTTTTTGTTTTATGACCTGGCCAGTTTTCTGGAGTGCCGGTCAGGTAACTCAGTAGAATGCCCTTCTGTTGGGATCTGTTCTCTCCCGCTTACAGTGGGGTTACCATTTTGGGGAGGAAGACCAGAGGTAAAATACTGTTTTCATTACTTCACATCAAGGGTACATACTATCAACATGGTTTATCGCTGTCTACTTTGATCACCTGGCTGAAGTAGTTAGCCATGTTTCTCCACTGTAAGGTGACATTTTTCCTCCCCACTGTGTCTCATGCATGCTGGCTCCTTTGGAAGGAAGTCATTAAGCACACGTCACACATAAATAGGCATTTATGCTTCACCTTTCTTGAGGGTACAGTATCTACATAAGTTATTTGTAGTTCTTCTACAAGGGCTCCCCCCTTTAGTCCTTTATTTGCATCAATGTTGCAGATTCTTGGATATTATTTATACTTTGGGTTATACTCCAATAAATACTAGTTTATTCATTTTCTTATTCAAATGAATCCAGCTTTGGCCATTTGGGGCTTCTTTAGTTGGTTCCTGAGTCCATTTGACATAACCCTCATCAGTGTCAGGTTTTACTTATTTTTGAGCACTTCTGGTGCTATAGGCTCCGTGTTCACCTTGTGTATTTGCTGTTGCAGTTGGGGGCCAGCCATGTCTCCATATATATTTATATCTCTCTAGATAGATACGTGGGAAATGATTTGAGACTAAGGTCTGCATACTAGATGTGCTTGTTACTACTGCATGGCACTTTTTTTTTTTTAGGGCCTTTCAGCTGATGGAACAAAAAAACAAAGATGTTTAGTAATCCGTGGATATGTATGTGTACCTATCTGTAACTGTATTTTCTGCCACAGACTTGGAGCCATTTCTTCATGAAGCATCGTTCCTTCTTTTTGGAGAATGGTGTTAGAAATCAAGTGCTGAGCACTTGATGTGCTCATTGCTACTGGGGTTTCGTTGCTTGTAGGCCCCCTCCTCTGAGAGAATGAGGAAATAGGTACGTGTGTATACTAACCCATGTAAATATACCTTCCTATAAATACCCCTGTATATAAGTGTATCTGTATTCAGCTAAGCATAGGTTCATGTTGTCTCCACCTCTGCTGTGTTACCACAGGGAGTGTTCTAACCCCCTCCCCAGGTATGTCTAAACTCCCATTCCAATAGAGACAGACCTGCCACTCTTCATCTGCCTCCCATTTAGAGTTCTGCTCCAGGGCTATCAGACTTGTTAACCAGCATCCCCTTGGAAAGTTGAACTGGAATACAATACTTACATGTAGCTCCTTTTTGCCTTTAGTGTTTCTGACACCACTTATTTCCACTTACTTAGCTCACACCTTTCCCCTTACGGTGAAGTTGTTACACACGTTCCTAATATGGTTAGTTTTCTTGTCAGTCTGCTTTCCGCCCTGGGATCCTTCCACCTCGTGAATAACTTTTTTTTTCCGAAAAATTTGCGTAGAGTAAGAGTCACTCTTTGTAAAGTTCCACAGGTATTGGCAAATGCCTGATGTTGTATATCCATCACTGTGTTATACAAAATAGCGTCACCACCCTAAACATCTTACGTGTTTCTCCTAGTCACCCTTCTCCTTCCCAAACTCCTGGGAATCATGGATCTTCTTACTGTCTGCTAGTTTTGCCTTTTCCAAAATGTCCTATGATTGCAATGATACAGTACATAATCTTTTTTTTTTTTAAAGATTTTATTTATTTATTTGAGAGAGAGAGAATGAGAAACAGAGAGCATGAGAGGGAGGAGGGTCAGAGGGAGAAGCAGACTCCCTGCTGAGCAGGGAGCCCGATGCGGGACTCGATCCTGGGACTCCAGGATCATGACCTGAGCCGAAGGCAGTTGCTTAACCAACTGAGCCACCCAGGCGCCCCCAGTACATAATCTTTTAAGACTAGATCTTTCACTTAGAAATTTCAGGTTTAATTTAAGGTTCATGCATTTTTTTTTTTTATAGCTTGATAGTGCATTTCTTTTTGTTGCTGAACAATATTCCATTGTATGGATGCATTGACCTTTGTAAAAACATCTTGGTTATTTCCAGTTGTTTGGCATGCAGGCTTGTTTTGTTTTGGTAGATACAAATTATAAAATTGTTTGGTTAAGTACCTAGGAAATACCTAGGAGCACATTTATTGGACCTGTGGTTTGTGGTGTGTGTGTGTGTTTGTAGAAAACTGTCAAACTATTTTTCCCCTTATAAGAAAAAGTGTCATTCAAATTCTGTTTCAGTGATTTAATTGGATCAAACCTGATATTGTAGCCATTGCTAGGAAATGTGGAATAGCTACAACCTGGCAAATGGACTTAGTAGTCAAATGATAGGTATATAAGGAAGCTTAACTTCTTACTAAATTCATCTAAAGATTTTTAACCTATTTCTTTTAAAAGTACCAATTCCAGTTTGGTACTGCTAGCTCTGAGACATTGGCAAATTACTTCACCTCTTTGATCCCAGCTTTCTCACTTAGAAAATGGAAATGCTGATCTCTTGTGAAGATTAGGGATAAAGAAGCTAGCATAAAATAAATAGTATTATGATATAAAATGGTAATAGTTATTATTACTGAAATATACTAGGCATGTATCATATATACTATGAAGTTCATGATTTTAATGGATGAAGCAAATAGAAATACATTATGAAAATATGATACTGAAGGGGCACCTGGGTGGCTCAGTCATTAAGCGTCTGCCTTCAGCTCAGGTCATGGTCTCAGGGTCCTGGGATCGAGCCCCGCATCGGGCTCCCTGCTCGGCGGGAAGCCTGCTTCTCTCTCTCCCGCTCCCCCTGCTTGTGTTCCCTCTCTCGCTGTTTCTCTCTCTGTCAAAAAAAAAATCTTTAAAAAAAAAAAAAAAGAAAATATGATACTGAAAATGAACTAACAAAATTTAGGCAGGACTTTTTGGTCAGCTGAACACTGGGGAGTGGGCATGAGGTCACCAATGACCGGTAATATTAATAATGAAAAAATGTTCCACATCACTTGCCATCAGGGAAATACAAATCAAAACCACATGAGATACCACCTTACACCAGTTAGAATGGCTAAATTTTTTTTTTTAAGATTTTTTTTATTTGACAGACACAGCAAGAGAGGGAACACAAGCAGGGGGAGTGGGAGAGGGAGAAACAGGCTTCCTGCTGAGCAGGGAGCCCGATGCGGGGCTCGATTCCAGGACCCTGGGATCATGACCTGAGCCGAAGGCAGACGCTTAACGACTGAGCCACCCAGGCGCCCCTAGAATGGCTAAAATTAATAAGACAGGGAACAACAAATGTTGGCGAGGATGCAGAGAAAGGGGAACCCTCTTACACTGTTGGTGGGAATGTAAACTGGTATGTGCAGCCACTCTGGAAAACCATTTGGAGGTTCCTCAAGAAGTTAAAAATAGAGCTACCCTACGACCTGGCAATTGCATGACTGGGTATTTACTCCAAAGATACAGATGTGGTGAAAAGATGGGCACATGCACCCCAATATTCATAGCAGCAATGTCCACAATAGCCAAACTGTGGAAGGAGCTGAGATGTCCTTCAACAGATGAATGGATAAAGAAAATGTGGTTCATATGTACAATGGAATATTAGCCATTAGAAAGGATGAATACCTACCATTTACATTAACATGGATGGAACTGGAGGGTATTATGCTAAGTGAAAAAAGTCCAAGAAGGACAATTACATGGCTTCACTCATATGGGGAGTGTAGGGAATAGCGTGGAGGATCATGGGGGCAAGGAAGGGAGAATTGAATGGGAAGAGATCAGAGAGGGAGACAAACCATGAGGAACTCTTGACTCTGGGAAACAAACTGAGGGTTGTGGATAGGGAGGTGGGTGGGGGAATGGGGTAACTAGGTGATGGGCATTAAGGAGGGCACGTGATGTGATGAGTACTGGGTGTTATACGCAATTGATGAATCATTGAACACTACGTCAAAAACTAATGATGTACTATATGTTGGCTAATTGAATTTAAATTAAAAAAGAATTCGGGTAGACACAGCATAAGAAGGTGTTTGAAAAGGTTTGGGCTTCAGCACCAAATAAATGGGAAATGAAATAAAACTATGCAAAGAAGGGTTCTAGGCTGTCTATTTTCCCAGCTAAGAAATGTGGAGTTTGCCTGTGTAGACATGGTGTTTGTATTTGTGGGTTAAAGTGTCTTTAAGAAAAGATCTAGAGCAGGGAGGGATTAGAGAATATTAGAGACCGAGAGCTTTGTCATGAGATCATGTGATGGTCAGTAAACTAGAAATGAAGGGCTTGGACAGGCTCAGAGCATAAAGACAGAAGCAGGGAAGCATGGATACCTAACTGCCACATGTAGTTTGGTGATGGATTAAATGTAAAGATGGGGGGTGGGCAGAGAAGAAAAAGAAGTCAGGAATATCTAGTTTGTGTACTTGGGGGTCTATTAAGGTCATTTACTGAATAAAAGAGGAGGGAGACATTTTTTTACAACTTGAGATTTTGAGATAATTACAGATTTATATTTAATGAGGAAGAATAGAGATCCCATGTACCATTTATGTAGTTTTTTCAAAGACAACACTTGGAAAACTATAGTACAATAGCATATGTAGGATATGAACACTGATTTAGTCCAGATACAGAATATTTGTATTATCACAGAGATCCCTTGTTGCCCTGTTACAGTCTCACTCACACCTGCCCCCACCCTGACCTTAATCTTGGGCAATTACTGGACTATCCTTAGTTTCCATAACTTGGCCATTTAAAGAATGTTAAATAAATAGACTCCTACATTACCTACCTTTTGAGGGTTGGCTTTTTTCACTTAGCATAATTCTCTGGAGATGCTTCCAAGTGGTTGTGGGCATCAGTAGTTTTATAGTTTAACCATTCATCCAATGAAGGACATTTGAATGGTTTCCACTTTTTGGCTACTGAGACTAAAGCTGCTATGAACATTCATCTGTAGGTTTCTGTGTGAACTTAAGTCTTCATGTTTCTGGGATAAATGTTTAGGAGTGCAATTCCTGGGATATATTGTTGTATGTATAGTTTTTAAATTGCCCAACTGTTTTCAAGAGGAGCTCACACTCACGCTCACACTCACACTCTGCTGGTAAAAATTTTAACCACAAGAGTGTGATCCGGTTCTTATGAATACTAACCAGCATTTAGTGTTGTCACTACTTTTTATTTTGGCCATTCTGATAGATGTGTAGTGACATCTCATTGTGGTTTTAATTTGGATTTCCCTAACAGCTAATGATGTTGAAAATATTTTCTTGTGACTAATTGCCATCTGTGAATCCTCTTTGGTGAAATGTCTTTTCATATCTATTGTGTATTTTCTGTTTACTTTTTAACTCTTAAGTTTTTAGAGCTATTTATATATTTTAAATCTTGTCCTCTGTCAGATATGTGATTTACAAGTACGTTTCCCAGTGTGTAGCTTACTTTTCCATCCTCTTAACAAGGTCTTTTAAGGGTTTTAATTTCAAGAATTTTTAATCTAAGGGTTTTAATTTCAAGAAGTCCAGTTGATGAATTTTTTTTTTCTTTTATGAATTGTGCTTTGGTGTTTGTCTTAGGTAATTTGTCTAACCCTTAAAGATTTTCTCCTGTTTTTTTTTCCCCCCTATTTTAGTTCTGTGTTTTACATTTCAGTACCTAATCCACTTTGAGTTAATTATCATATAAGATGTGAGACTTAAGCCAAGCTTTCTTTAATTGTTTGTTTTCCTTTGGAGTTCCAATCTCTCCACAGTTGAAATGGTTATCTTTTATAAATTGAGTTGTATTTACATATTTCTCAAAATTCATTTGGGCATATTTCTGTGGGTCTATTTTCAGGTTGTCTTCTGTTCCATTGATCTGTGTATCAATTGCTCCACCAAGACCACACAATTTTGATTACTATAGTTTATAGTCTTGATTACTATAGTAAGTCTTGAAATCTGGTAGATGGATTATTTCACTTTATTTCCCAAAATTTTTTAGGTATTCTAAATTTTTTTTACCTTTCCATGTAAGATTTAGAAAGATCTAGATCTATAAAGAAATTCATTGCGATTTTGATTTGTTAAATCTGTATAAATCTGAGAATTGACATTTTTACTATGTAGATTTTCTAATCCAAGAACACATTGCATCTCTTGATTTATTTAAATCTTCAGTAGTGTAGGTTTTTTTTTTTTTTAATGAAGATTTTATTTATTGTGGTGGGGGGAGAGAGAGAGCGCACAAGCCGGGGCTGGGCTGGGGGACAGGCGGTGGGAGGAAGAAGTAGACTCCCTGCTGGGCATGGAGCCTGATGTGGGGCTCAATCCCAGGACCCTGAGATCATGACTTGAGCCAAAGTCAGACGCTTAACCTAATGAGCCACCCAGGCACCCTTTCAATAGTAGTTTTTAGTGTACATGTACCTTGTTAGATTTACACCTTTTTAAAAAAATGTATCAAATATAAGTGGTATTCTAAATTTTGGTGAGTGGTGGTTGGTCAGTGTATAGTTCGAGAGGAGAGACTCCTAATGGAGACAAAGGGACTGTAAGCCCCATCTGGCCTCCCAAAGGAAAGAGAAAGAAGAAAAATTAAAATAGGGGCTTGGATTAAACTGTCAAAATGCAAGCGTGATTTTTTTTTTTTTTTAATTCTTTGTCTATGAAAATCTATGGTAAACTTTCATTACAAGTTGAATTGCGCCTCCCCAGGAAAGATATGTTGAAATTCTAATCCTCAGTATCTCAGAATGTGACTTAGTTGGGAAATAAGGTCATTGCCGATATAATTAAGGTGAAGTTTGTGTAGGTAGGCCTCTATTCCAATATGATTAGTTCCCATATATATATATATGTAAACATAAATCTATCTATCTATCTATATATAAAAAGCCACGTGAAGACAGGGGCACACGTTACTCCATGTGGTAATGAAGGCAGAGGCAAGTGTGGCACCACGGAAGTTCCAAGAACCTCAACGCTTGCAGGCCAACCGCCAACAGCTGGAAGGAGGCCTGGAAGCATCCTCCCAGGTGCCAGAGCATGGCCCTAGGGACATGAGGATTTCCTGCTTCTAGACTCCTAAACTGTGAGTTGCTCAGTTTGTTTTATGCTGCTCAGTTTCTGATGCTTTGTTAAAGCAGCCACAGGGAAACTAATACATGTCTGTGTTATCAGCTAAAAGTGTGATTTTTCAACTTAAGAGCTTGTGTAAAGGACTCAAATCCTCTAGTTCTGATTCTTTAAAGGTAACAGCCTATTTCATTTGCTGTTTCTTACAAGTTTTGGCACAGTTTATGAGCAACTGCAGGCTGCCAAGACAAATACAGATATATTTAAAACATTCACATCTGCTGGATGCAACTTTTCAGAGGTATAATATCATTAAGTTAAAGCATACAGATGAATATCTTTGAATTTAAAAAGGAAATTAATTCAACATTTTTATCAACTTCCTTGTTTGAAATTTTAAGTATAACACAAAAGATGTTAGAAGTAAGCATACATATGTGATTTTAAATAATCTTAATTATCATTTTATCCAAGGCAAACTTGAGCATTGTATAGGTCAGTGGAAATGAGAAAAAAACTGGAGACTTTGCCAGGTACACATGTCATGTAGAATGTTTGGAAAATATAGTTGCTTTTACATTTGTAAAGTATGATAGAAGAGAGTATGATAATAAATTATATACTACATACATTTTCTGTTGTTGTCGTAGAAATGACCAAACCTTGGTGGTTTGAGACCTGTTGTCATTTAATTTCTGTGGGCCAGCTGCCTGGGCACAGAGTTGTCGGGCGAGTTCTTGGCTCCAGGTCTCAAGACTGAAATCAACATGTCTGTATCTTTATAACCATTACTTTAAATTCTCTATCAGGCAATTACTGGTCTCTGTTTTGGTTAGCACGCTTGCCTGGATTTTTGTCCTGTTCTTTGATTTGGGACATAGTCCTCTGTCTTCTTGGTTTGTCTAACTCTGTTTCTAGGTATAAGTCAGCTATGTCTTCTGCTCTTGGAAGTCCTGGCCTTATGAAGAGGAGGCCCTATAGGGCCCTGCAGTACAGTGGCCCCTGGACCCCAGAACCTGTGCTTCACAGGTGTCTCCTGTGGATATTGCCTGTGCCCTGGTGTTGTGGCTGAGCTGCTTTTGCCTTCGGTCCAGTCGTTGGTCTCTGTGTTGTTAGTGGGCTTGTCTGGGGCCACCTTGGGCTTGAGTTGTCAGACCAGGCATTTATGAGAGATGTAGTAGCACTGAACTGCAGGGCAGTTTCTGGGTCTTGTCCCATGAGCAGCTTTTGTTGGTGGGCAAAGCCTGCTGTCGGACCTGGTGTCTGCCCCAAGCCCACTGCTGAAACTGCAGTCAGACTGGTGTGTGTAATCTTCCCCTCGCCCCAGGGGATGAGTCACTTTGGAGTGGTGCTGGTCCCTGTTGGGACTGCTTATATTCTGCCCGGCTGGTGGTCCTGCTGTGGATGGGTTCCACATGTCTGCAGGAGAACATGGGGTCAGGGTGCACTCTTAGCAAATTAGGTAGTAAATGTTGGCGCGGTGCTGGTTCCTGCAGCTGTCTCTGTATCTAGGTTGGGTGGAGGGGGAGGGAGATGCACCCCCCAGCTTCTTTGTTTTTTTGAAGTCTCTCATTGATGTCAGCCCCTCCAGCACATACTCTGAGGTTGGTAAAGAAAGTTTCATGTAACTCTGGCATCTTTCACACTGCTGCTTCGATGTTGTCTCTCCATGGGGCTATTTGTTCTGTCTCACTAAGGGAGGGAACTCCGTTTCTCCTTGTCCTCCCCACTCTCCCAGAGCTGAGCCCTCTGATTTTTAAAGTTGTAGGTGTTAAGTCCAGCTGATTGTAAGAACTTGAGAAATTATGCCCCTCTGGTTTTCTTGTGGGTTCTTTCTGCTTGGGGAGCTTGGTGTGAGGGTCTGGTCCTCTCCCCTTTCTGGGCTCTGGGTGTACCTCCCTCTTACAGACAGTCCCACAGGTCCATTTGTCTCCTGACCATGTCTCTACCCTTCCTACTCTCTTAAATGTGGCCTCTTCTCTACACTTAGCTGTAGAGAGTCTGTTCTGCCAGTCTTTCAGTCACTTTCTGGGTATTTACACTGATGTGGGTGTTACTTAGTTGTATCCGTGAAATGAGATGAGCCTAGGGTCATCTGACTGTGTCATCTTCCTAGAAGTCCCAGCAGTTTGCTAATCTTCATGGATTACTCTAAATAGTTATAAAACAGAATAACAAAACTAAACTGAATACAAATGTAAGAATAACCATAAAATATCTAAATATGAAAATGGCCTTGAAAAATTACGTGATCAAATAGAGCTGGTAGCAAATTTTAAAGTCCTAAATCTGTGTTCAATCATAAGAAGATGGTGTAAACTTTACCTCAAAGGCTGTAAATTTTGCTTTATGCTTCCTGTTGTTTGGAAGAAAATCACATATAAAAGCAATTTTTAAAAGCCACAGTAAACTTAAATATGGTTTTTCTTGTTACAGGACCCTCAAGTCCTAGCACTGTTGAGAAATATCCTTCCTGTTGCAAACCATGTGAAGCGGAGTTGAAACAAAAAAATAATCCTAGGTAAAAAAGGATTAGATTGGATTACACAGTTCTTAAACTGAGGATTCTATTTCATGGTGAAAGGAAAATCCTAAACTAGACTAGAAGGAAAAATAGGATATTCTGCACACACAACACTTAGAACACCATTCATAATAGGTTGATAAGAAGGATATACCATGTTTTACATATTAGATTATATAAACATTTTAAGCATATACCATTTGAACTTAACAAGGACTGAAATAATTGGAGGCTTATTTTGTTCCCTGTCAACCCACAGAATTACGAGTTAACCTGAAGTAGAATTGCTTTTCTCTTCTAGGGACTCTAGTGATCAAGAAGCCCTGAAAGTTCCCCTCCTCGTGACTGAACTTCAGACAGGCTTTATTCTGACTCGGTGTCCCTGATGACCTCCCTCTTCTTAGAACATTTACTTAAGAAATCTTGTAAATTCTTTCTCTGCCCTTTTTGAGATGTAAATTTTTAAAAAGCCTTTTGCAAGTTTTATAACCCAGGACTGTCTTCAAGGATCTGGAGGTGATGGCTTTGAAATGTAATCTTCAAGAAAGATAGGATCCCTATCTCAAGTCTGGGGTGGGGGAGGGTGGGGAGCAGGTGTAAGTGCTCAGTAGCAAGCACACATACTCTAATCACATGGACTGACTTCCCTGAACTCCCTCCAGTGCTTTCCACTGGCTTATCCCAGCACTTAAAAAACCTCCCTGTGTTCTGTTTTAGCAGAGTTGAATTCAGTCTGTCACCCCTATTGCCACCGTCTTGAATAAAGTCTCCATTGCCAGTTTTTGTCCACTGCAACTTTTCTTTGACAATAGGAAAAATATTGTTTAAATTCTATTCCAATAGGAACTCTCAGTTATTGCTCTGGGAGTCAAGAAATATAAAGTCGTAGGGTCATAATACATCCAAAAAAAAAAAAAAAATCCATAGCCTTGTATTTCAAAATTAAGTGCTATGGGGAACTAAAAGTTTCAAGCCTTAATGTAAACCCGTGAACTTTTATCTAATTACAAAGAATAGAGTAAAATAAGATTTTGTGGTAAAAAATGATTAGTGCCTGAGCATTTTCAAAATCAAAGATCTTTGTTAAAAGGTGGCTTTTTAAAGGTTCAAGAGGATTTAAGTTCTTAATAGTATTTTTGTTGTTGTTGCTATGCCCCAGATAGCCTTGAGCTATCAGTGTTACTAAACTACAATTAAAGGGGGGGGGGGAGCTTCACTGTTGAGAAAGGTTGGCTCAACACTATAAGGATTCTATTTCATAATTTCATTACAGTCTTAGATTGGAATTGTTACTTTTTTTAAACAAATGTGGAAAAAGATGGTAAGGTAACCTGGAACTGCTGCTCATTTTCAGTGTTTTGTAACCTTCCCTCTGCAGCAGAGCCGAGGTGCAGGCGTTGATATTCTGATGGGAAGCTGCAGGACATAGGCAAGGGTAAATGATCTGAAAGTTCCACACAGTCCACACCAGTCTGATTAAAGCTTGGCATTTGTTTTCTTGCTCTTTAGAGCAGACAGCATGCTGCCTGGAATTAGAAATATGAAAGACAGAGGAACTTCACACTGTGCAGAGAACGTTTCTTGCTCTATTTTCATTAGGCAGATAAATTGCCAAACTTTCTTTAAAAATAACTTGAATCACTTGTTTGTGAGTAGAGATCTTAGTAGTCTTTCCATAGTGGTCTACCATACGCTCCTGAGTCCTTACGTTGCTATCACTTTTTAGTTTTAATAGAGGAGTATTTCAGTTGTCCAAAGCATTAACTAAGGGATTTTGTTTGTTCTCTACAGTTAGGGTCACTCTTGTAAATTTTATGGCTGGTCTGTGGTTTGAGATGATTTCTTGTTGATTAAAGACACAGACTGTTCTCCTACAACTTAATATAATTAGCCCTTTGCCATAGGCCCATAGAGTGGGATTTTAATGCTGGCCATGCTTAGCCCTGCCTGTTTAGGTCACCTGTGGTCGTAAGAGACTCTGATAGTCGATTCTTAGTGAGAAGGTTCAGGTTAAGATGAATGAACTCTGTTTCATGAAAATTCCCAAGAATTCTTCGTGCTCATAGTCATATTTGTATTTCATGCAGTTAGTGTCCTTGACTATGTAAAGCTGTTTGTTCAGTGATTGATTAGAATAAAGAAGGGTTGCTCATATTATTATAAATACATTGACTACCATATCTATTGCTATAGATGTCCTATCTCCCCCAAGCTCCTGGAACATTTGTGTGGTTCAGGATTCCACACTGAGCTCAGCTTCTCTTTGGCCCTTCCTGACCTGGATTTTAAATCGCCCTTGTATTTGACTACCCAAAGGGTTCAATCTTCCTGACCCTCTGAGGGGAAGTTTTCTCTCCTGATATATCCTATGTCGATGATGGCTGGAGGTGTGATAGACTCCTAGCTGCAGCCAGATGCTGACAAATATCCCTATCTAGAGACTGGGTCAACCTCTAAAATAGTTTATAATGCTTACAAACATTTATAGTACGTTTGTAGAGTTAGTATGGGTTAATAAAATCAGTACTGATAATAAAAAAGCTAATACATTTATTGCATTTTTTTACAAGCCAGATACTATGTTAAATACTTTGCATAATTAGCATTTTTAATTTTTGCGGAAACCTTTAATATATCCTATATTTACCACTATTCCCCAGCTGAGAACTGAAGTGCTGTAATGTCAAAAATCCTGGTGAATCTCTTAACAGAGGGAGAGTCTGTGCTGTGTGAATGGAGGTCTCCGTTCTTGGGTTCCCCATGAAAAGATGTACGTGAGGATCCACACTTGAATAAAGAAAGCCAGAAGGAAAGCAGCAAGCACAAAGCAGTTTATTAAAGTGCAAGTCCACTCTCAAGGTGGGAGAGTTGGCAGGCCCAGGGGTGGCAGCTGCCTGAGACTTCTGGGGTCCTTTCCTTGTATGTGGGTGGGGTGTTGCATCATGGACAGGGTGCTCTCTAACGGAGGCTGCTTCCAGTCGTTTTAGGGGCACCTCCCACAGGTTGGCAGGGGGAGTTTTTGACCCTATAAGGTTTGTATTGAAACCGTCATGGCAGCCTTTCCCAATTTGGGGTGGGGGCTATAATCGCAATGCAAGTGCATTATGAATCTAGGGGTTACCATGGGGCAGAGGTGGAAGAGGAGAACTCATACTCTGCTCCTGTGGTTCTTGATCTTCTAGCCCCAGTGTCTGGGAAGCCACAGGTCAGGATGTTGTTGCCTGGGGCTTCTAATGCATAATCTTTTTATCACTGTTCTTGCCTCTAGCTCCTGTCTCACTGACTGCCTACTTTATTAAATCCAGCAGCTAGGAAGTAGGGGAGTCAGGAATTAAACTGTGGTGTTCCAACTCCAGTGACCTGCCCTCTTAACTAGGTGGAAAGGCCTTTAGCATTATTATGTTTTAGGTTAAGTTTTGAAATACTTGTCATGTGAAAAGATCTATTGGAATGCAGGTGAGGTGAGGATAATGGTATTTTAGAAGTAGTCTTAAATTCACTCGGATTTACATAAACAGCAAACCACTCTCTAGTATTGTTAGTAATTGCACTTTCCTTGCAACCTCTGATTTGCAGTTGTGCAAATGAGAGCTGATGTTCCTCGATGGACATTGTTTCAGTGACATAGTTGATTATGGTGCTAGTCTTCTGAGGGACCCTTCTGGATACTCACAGCACTTTTGGCATCAGCTCTGTTTCTCTTCTGATCTGACTACTTAGATACTCATGTGTGGCCACACATAACCAAGTGTTGTCTCAGTAATTTCTTCTACCTGTTCTGTCCTGCATTGGCCTCTGCCCTGCTATCTCTATTACAAAAGCCCTTGGAGAAGTAATATTTATCAGCCTCCTAATGGTTAACACTATAGTTTTGGCCAAACGGAAGGCTATCCCGTTAGTAAATCAAGAAGATGATCTTAGTTGCCTGCCCTATCCCCACCTCTCTTTACCCCTTTGTCTCTTAAATGCTAAAATTATAGCTTTGAATCCTAGTACTAAAATCTGGCTTAGCATCTGAATGACTTTAACTGTTAATGGCCTAACTCCACAAGGGATAGAATTGCTTTTTCTTAAATTATCATAAATAGAAAAGCCAATTTAAGCATATTACTTAATATGTGCAGAATCAATGTTCTTGAACTCTGATTTGCCTTTTATTAAAGAGAAGCTGAGGGAAACGTGGGCGGGGGGGTGTTGTTTCTTCCTGTACGCTGACCCTACATCTCCTCATACATTCATCATTCATGATAATTTTATAAACTTGATTAGTTGTCTCCTACAGATCTCTTAACCTGGATTCATAAAGGTCCATGGATAGGTTTCAAGTGTCTGCAACCTCTGTGAAATTATATGCAAAATATCAATCATATACATATGCATGTTTATAGACATGAGATCATGCACTTTTATCAGACTCTGAATGATTAGTGACATCAAAAGATTGGGAATCTCTAAACACTTTTGAAATGAGAGAAAGTGGCATAGTTCTGTGACTAGTGCCCTATATCAACAGAAGCTGAAGCTGACCCATATACTTCCTCTAAGTTTTCAGGAGCCTCTAACTTCTGTTTCTAGCAGTATTACTAAATATCCTGAAGGAACTCCCACTGCAATATGATTAGATCTCAGATAAAGTATAAAACATACTCCTTATAGCATATCCAGTTTCATAAAGAACTAAGGAAAATGCCCTCTTTCACCCCAAAAAGGAAGAAACAACAGATTTTATCAGTGGACACTGGAAAGTAAATGCCGGAGTGAGAGTTAGGTTGTCTTTGAGGCATAGATCAGTTTCAGCACTGGGACTGAAACATTAAGCTTCAGGCCGAGAGTAAAGTGAGATTGCCTTCTCTAGGATTCTCATAGTCATTCAAGATAACTTACAGAATGCTAATTAGTACAGTGACAGGTCAGTAGACAGACATCCAGGGACCACACAGAGGCAAACATTTTATTTTTTTTAAAGATTTTGAAAGAGAGAGAGTGAGAAAGTGTGTGTGCTTGAGAGAGCATGCATGAGCCGGCAGGTAGAGAGGGAGTGGGAGAAGCAGATTCCTCCCCTACCCCAAACAGGGAGCCTGATGTGGGACTCGATCCCAGGACCCTAGGATCATGACCTGAGTCAAAGACAGACCTTAACTGTCTGAACCACCCAGGCGCCCAAACTAACATTTTTTAAACCAAACAGGAGAGTATTAGTAAACATTTTGGAAAAAATCAGGATAAACTAGAGTGACAATGAGCTAACAAATTTGGAAGAGTAGTTGAAAAACCAGAGGATGTAACCAGATCAAACTTTAAAGGATTTCAGGAGGGAAAAAGAATAGAAGAAAGGGAATTGAGGCAATAGTGTCTAAGAATTTTCCAGAACTTAGAGACCAGAATCTGCAGGTCTATTAAGCACAACATATAGCAAGCAAGATGAATAGAAATAAAGACACATCTAGATCCATGGTCATGAAACTGTGAAGCACCAAAGGTAAAGATCATAAAGGCATCAATAAGCCATCATATAAGGGAAAAGACTGGCAATAATTTTCCCAAACAATAATGGAGACCAAAGGACAACGGGAAACCTCCAATAGTATATCTAACCTAAGTAGGAGGGTGAATAAATATATTTTCTCATACAAAGCTAAGCAAGTCTATTACTGAGGTTTTTAAAGATTTATTTTAGAAAGTGTGAGTGGGGGAAGGGGCAGTGGGAGAGAATCTTCAAGCAGACGAGGAGTCCAATGTGGGGCTTGATCTCATGATCGATGAGGTCATGTCCTGAGCTGAAACCAAGAGTCATATGCTTAATTGACTGAACCACCCTTATGCCCCTATTTGCTGGCAGTTTTTAAGTAGCTTTCTATAGGATGCATTCAAGAATTAAAGTAGCCTCACAAGTAGTGTTTAAAAATAAAAATGAGAGTTTAAAAAATATGTAGGGCTGAATAATGAAAATGCTACATGTCAGAACTTCTGGGATGAAGAAAAAATGTTAAAGGACCGTTTTACATATTTAAATATTTCCATTAGAGGAGGAGAAAGGCTAAAAAAAATTTACTACTGACCATCTAATAAAACCATTAAAACACGAAATAAAAACAAATAGAAGCAATAATAGTAAAGTGAACTATGTTTTCTATTCTATGAAATAATTTTACAATAAAGAGAAACAGAGCCTAAAAGTGGTTCTTTGAAAAGACTAAATCCTAATAGTACAAAAGAAACTTTTGCATAAACCATCATAACCAAGTTTGGGTTACTACAGGAATCTAAGAATAGATGAATATTAATCAATATAGAAGAGTTAACTTACCTATATTTTTATTAAAGTGTAATGTGATATTCAGGCATACATTTAGTGATTTGGTATTTTTTATACATTACAAAAGATCCCATTATAAGTCTAGTTACTATCACCATACAAAGTTATTACAATGTTATTCAGTCTTTTGGCTAAGATCGAGTGTAGTAGTTGTTCTGAACTACCATTAAAAAATGACTTTCAGAAGCCCTGAAGAATGAGATAAGGCATGAATTAACAAGAGAACATAGATGCAGGTGAATTTTAAAAATGAAGAGAATCTTCTAAATGTATATACCATTCTATTTGCACACCTAGGAAAATGGACAAATTCTGGTCCAACAAGAAAGCCCAAGTAGTTAAGTTGGAGATTTAAACAGATTAGATAAGTAGATAAAAATTTTCTCACAAATCAACCAGTACAAATGGGTTTTTAGGTAATTTCTACTCAAGTTTAAAAAATCGGATTATTCCAGGTATCTATATACTTTCCTAGAAAAAATAACTAAGCTCTCCAGTGCATTGTTATATGCTTGATTCCAAACTCTGGACCAAAAAAAAAAGTATGAGAAAGATTACAGGTCAGTCTCGCTCTTGAGCATAGAAGAATTCTTAAAATGTTAGCAAGCAAAATCTAGCAGTATATATAAACATTTTTGGAAAAATAATTTTTTTTGAGTCATGATCAAGTTGAGTCTATTCCAGGAGTAACATTTAAATGTGTTTATGGTTTGTTTCCTTCCACCTATTAATTTTATAAAGTCCTCTCAGTTGAGGCAGACGATCATGTATTCCTCTTCATGATAACAATTTATTTTTATTTTATTATGTTAATCACCATACATTACATCATCAGTTTTGATGTAGTGTTTGCGTATAATACCCAGTGCTCCATGCAGAACGTGCCCTCTTTAATACCCATCACCAGGCTAACCCCTTCCCCCAACCCCCTCCCGTCTAGAACCCTCAGTTTGTTTCTCAGAGTCCACAGTCTCTCATGGTTCATCTCCCCCTCCGAGTTCCCCCCTTCATTTTTCCCTTCCTACTATCTTCTTTTTCTTAACATACAATGGATTATTTGTTTCAGGGGTACAGGTCTGTGATTCATCAGTCTTACACAATTCACAGTGCTCACCATAGCACATACCCTTCCCAATGTCTATCACTCGGCCACCCCATCCTTCCCACCCCCCACCACTCCAGCAACCCTCAGTTTGTTTCCTGAGATTAAGAATTCCTCATATCAGTGAGATCATATGATACATGTCTTTCCCTGATTGACTTATTTCGCTTAGCGTAATACCCTCTAGATGCAGATGGAACTAGAGGGAACATGATAACAATTCTTAATGTAGGGGGTGCCCGAGTGGCTCAGTTGGTTAACCATCTGCCTTCAGCTCAGTCATGATTGCAGGGTCCTGGGTTAGAGCCCCACATCGGGCTCCCTGCTTGGCCGGGAGCCTGTTTCTCCCTCTCCCTCTGCTTGTGCGTGCGCACTCTGTCAAATAAACAAATAAAATCTTTGAAAAAAATTCTTGATGTAATAGGATTAGATGTGAACTTAATCTGGAAAATAATGGTTACCAAAAATTTTTAGGTGGTTCTTAATGATAAAACACTTAAAAGTGTTACTTGAAAATAAAATTATTAAAGAAAATGATGTCGTTATCAGAGCTCATATTCTACATTTCGTTGGGAGGTACTAGTCACTGCAGTAAAACCAGAAAAAAACGATGGAAGGGTTGCAAAAGAGGAAGAAATATTTGTAGATGATTATCAACAGAGAAAACACAGGAATATAAATTTACATTACTAAAATTAGATTAAAGCAGTTTGCTAGATAATAGCATCAAGTGCATTAAGTCTGTATACATGAGAAAAATATTTTAACATAACTAAAATACAATTTTAAGGGGCGCCTGGGTGGCTCAGTTGGTTGAGCGACTGCCTTCGGCTCAGGTCATGATCCTGGAGTCCTGGGATCGAGTCCCACATCGGGCTCCCTGCTCGGTGGGGAGTCTCCTTCTCCCTCTGACCCTCTTCCCTCTCGTGCTCTCTGTCTCTCACTCTCGCTCTCTCAAATAAATAAATAAATAAAAATCTTTAAAAAAAATAAATAAAATACAATTTTAAGGCAACAAAAAATAGTGAAGAAAAAAATCTGAAAAGTATGAGATTGTAATGGAGGAAGTTTAAAAACTTTGAAAACCATTAAAAATAGTTTTCAACTAAATGGTGAACTATTCACTTTTAATTCTTCAAAGTTTTTATAGATCTAATGCAATTTTAATTGTAATGTATATGAAGAGGAAAGCCCTCAAAGTAAGCAAACTAATATCACCATGAAAGGCAGTTTTGGAATAAAAAGTGAGTGTTTGAAGGTACCAGAAAGCAAAACATTATAAATTGATAGTAATTATGTTCGTTAAGTTATTTATAGAGGTCTTTGCACACAAGGGGACTCAATGCATATAGGTTTGGTGTTGGTACCATGGGTGAGGGAATGCTTTCTTGAACAAGACCCATTTAGAGCCAATCGTAGAAGAAAAGGCAAAATGGGAAAAGTTGTTGGCGACCTACATAGTTGATAAATATGCAGGTCGTCTTCTTTTTTTTTTTTTTTTTAGATTTTATTTATTTGACACAGACGCACAAGTAGGCAGAACAGTAAGGAGAGGGAGAAGCAGGCTCCCTGCTGAGCAGGGAGCCTGATGCAGGGCTGGCTCCTAGGACCCTGGGATCATGACCTGAGCAGGAAGGCAGATGCTTAACCAACTGAGCCACCCAGACACCCCAATATGCAGGTCTTAAAACTATGAAAGGAAGCAAGAAAAATGGTCAGTTAAAAGGTTGGCAAAATATAAAAAATGATTTATTAGCAGAGGACAATAAATGTATGAATAAAGAGCCAGGTAATCAATCTCCTTAGTAACTAGGGGAATGCACATCATAGATAATGAGGTAAGAATTTAGTTTTACTAGATAAAAAAAAAAAAAAGGAAATTGATACTATTATGGAACTCTTATTTACTGATGGTGGAATTGTATATTAGTACAATTTGGGAGACAGTTTGTGACACCTTGTAAAGCTCAATCTGTTCTATCCTGTAGATCTAAACCCTAGTTCTTGTGCTTTATAGGAATGTGCACAGGGAACTTCTGCTACCCCATGTTCTAGGCTGTTGTCTGCTCTTGTCTGGAATGTCACATGTCTCGATCTATTTGCATCCATGTGCTCTGATTTGTTCTTGTTTTCCGCACAGTTATCAGAGCATTTCTTTTAAAATGTAAAACCACATTATGTCCTTTCTTTCAAGGAACTTCTATTGCATTTGGAATAAACTCCACACTTTCCTATCACTTCAAGGCTTTCTATGCTCTGGGTCCTTACTGTCTCTTTGACTGCGTCTTTACTCATCTCCTTCATGCTTTTTTATTCTTTCACCACACTTGCCATGTTAATGTTTGTCCAACATATCAGGCATTCCCCTGTCTTGGGCCCTTGGGCCCTTGGCACTTGCTGTTCCTTGGGCCTGAAATGCTCTTCTCTTACATTTTTAGACATTGTACATCCTGACATCACTCAGTTCTCTTCATTTCTCAAGTAGTATTTTTCATATTTAGCATTTTTCATATTTTGTTGGCAAATTTGATTTGAACTTTTGCATTTTCCATTCCGATTCGTTTTTATTTTTGGTTGTTTATTAGTTTGTCAGAGCTTGTTGCATACTGTAGTTGCCTACTCTATCTTCTACCTGTATTACAAAATTATTTTTGTAAACCTGTCAAAGATACATATCTTTATATAATTTTCTTTTATAGATTCTAAGGTTTCCAGTTTTCCAATAGTAGAGTGAATATAGCTTTCTGGTTTTCTTTGAAGATATTTTTTCCTTTTTAAGTAATTCACCTGAATACATATGCATCTCTACCAGAAATATATACAGGAGACATATCAAATAAGAAAAGACTTTATGTTAATTTTCTTCTGTGTTGTATCGGCACAATTTAGTACTTGAGCCAACCTTTCTTCACTGTATTGATATGTTGTCTGTTGTATTGATAATTTGTTAGGATCTATTTCTATATGCTCTATTGTGTTCCACTTTTTATTTTTCTAAGGGCAATTCCATAGGGTCTGATAATGGCAATTCCCTCATGATTTAATTACAACATATTTATAATATATTTCAGTATCTGTTAAAGCAAGTTCCTGACCATATTTTCCACTGTCAGATTTTTCTTGACTATTCTGTCTTCTTCAGTATGAACTTTAAGATAAATTTATCTATGTAAATTTTTTTTATAACTTAATATTTTACAATGAACATTTGATGCCTTTCCATTTGCATACATATTTATATATTCACTAACTTATATTTCTCATATATTATGGATAAACCATTTCTAAGTAAGTCAGATTTCTGTTGTAAACTGATAAATAGGTGTAAATACAACTCAGTTTAAAAAACTGGTTTTCATGTTGGAATGTTTAATTTTAGTCCTTTACTAAGTATCAATATTCGTGGTTTGTTTTTTTTTTTTTTTCCATCTACAGTTTGAATTTTAGGTTTATAGAAGTATCATCATTGGAAACCTATCTTTTTTTTCCAATGATTATGCTGATTATTTAACTCTCGTCCTGTCATAGAATTTATTAGAACTTAGAAGATTTTGCTGAGCAGTAATTGCACTAGATGTTTTCCTTACCTGCTTCTGGATTTTAACTGAAATGCCTTTAATGTTGTGCCACTTACAACTTTCCTTATGGTAGATCTTAACCCCGCCCCCCCATATTTAAACGGTGTCGTCTTCAATTTCCTGTTATTTTATCATTTAATGCTAAAAAGACTTTTAATAATCACAGTCATCCGTTTTTATTTCCTTGATGTCCCTATAATGGAAGTCTTTTTTAATTTAAGTTTTAAAAGATTTTATTTACTTGTTTTAGCGGGGAAGGGGTGGAAGGAGAGGGAAACTCAAGCAGACTCTGGGATGAGTGGGGAGTCCCACGTGGGGCTCCATCTCATGACCCTGAGATCGCAACCTGAGCTGAAACCAAGAGTTGGACGCTGAGCCACTAAGCCACCCAGGTGCCCCTGGAATGGAAGTCTTGATGGCTCCGTTTCAGCTAGGGTACCAAGCCAAATAATAGGTGCCACGTACCCTCATATTCAAAAAAGAGGTGATTGATCACTGACAGGACACACAAATGTGAAATGTGACATAGTGAAATGGCATGCATTCTTAGCAAACCTTACCTATTTGGAAGTATAACATTAAAGAGATGGGGGAGATAACTGTTTTGGTAGCGTTGTTAGCTCTGACACCCCTGTCTTGCACACACTACCATCTTCTCCATTATTTCTACCCCCAACATAGTCATGGATGGAGGTGCTTGCCCTCAACCAAAGCCTAGAGAGAGATGTCGTTTGTCCCCCCAGAGCTACTAAGCAGAGCAACTGGTATATCCCCAATGTCTAAATGTTTTGTGAGCAGCAACATTCTGGATGCGATCTTAAAGAGACTTTGCCCCAAAACAGGGCAAGGCAACTTCAGGCACAAGAGGCTAGAGGTATTCCCTAAGAGAGATGGTAAATGTGGGCCAGCTAAAGGGTAGTATCATCCAGGACAGAGTGAAGTCAGAGGGCCTCAGTGGGGGCTTATCTGGGGAGAGCCATGGCATGAAACATGCTGAGAGTGAGAATCCCCTTGGAATCTGCCACTCCTAGAGGCACCCACACTATCTTTCATCTCTGCCCTGGGTAAGATGTTCTGTGCCCTTCTCTCTGTCCATAGCTCCAACCCTGGAGGACCTGGAGAAAGCTGGGTGAGGATGGCAGGAAGGGAGGAGGTGGAAGACTGGAATAAAGTGGGGAAAGAGGGGTGGACCAGTGGCTGCACATTAGAATCTCTTGGGAAGGTTTTAAATATCCTAATGCCCAAGCCACAATTCGAATCTCTTTATACTGGGATCCAAGCATTAATTTTTTTTTTTTAAGAATTTATTTATTTATGTGACAGAGAGACCTAGTGAGAGAGGGAACACAAGCAGGGGGAGTGGGAGAGGGAGAAGCAGGCTTCCCACTGAGCAGGGAGCCCGATGTGGGGCTTGATGCCAGGACCCTGGGATCATGACCTGAGCTGAAGGCAGACGCTTAATGACTGAGCCACCCAGGTGCCCCCCAAGCATCAATCTTTTTGAAAGACTAAATTCATTATGAAAACCCGTGGAAGCCAAAGCTGTAGTCTAGTGCTTTGGAGACCTTTTAAAAATGCAGATTCTGATTCCATATATGGGGTGGGCCTGAGATTGTTCAGTTCTAACAGGTTCCCAGGTGCTGCTGGGGCTATTGGTCCTGGACCACACAGGGAGAAGTATGTGTAGATTATTTTCCCATCCACTCTGCTCTCTCCTACCCTGAAGAAGTACTGAATACTAGTCTGTGTATATTAGTGACTGGCCTGAGCCATCTCCTCTGAGATGTTCAGAGGAAGTTTATATTTGAGATGGACTAGAACGGTTATAAGGCACATCTCCTATAACATATTGGGCATGGAAACGATTAAGCCCTAAGAACAGGTTTGTATGAGTAATGGAGATTATACATTTATCTTCTGTCCCTATTATAATTTCATTTCAACATTATAATAGTTTATAAGCACTTGTAATAGTATTGAAATCAATTCTGTTTACAGGTTTCTATAAAATTCTGTTTATGGAGTCACTTTTATATAAAATAAAACAAACTGATATAATTGAGATCATGCCCATTGAAGCATGTCTGAGTGTCAATCCTGGATCTACCACTTCATAGCCTTGTGACCTTGGGCAACCTACTCAACTTCCCTGTGCCTCAGTTTATTTATCTGTTAAATGTGGATATAGTAGCGTCATGTGGTTGTGAAGATTAATACAAATAATGCATTTAGAACAGTGTCTGGATCAAAAGCATTCAAGTCTTTTCATTTTTAACATTATTAAAGTCATTGTTTAGTGATACTAAACATTGTTTAATGATACTGTTTGCATTAGTCTATTACTTCTCCATCTGTTTAATATTTTGTAACTATTGTTATTAGAAGGATTACTAAAAAAAGTTACTTTGAAGAGTTTTTTTTCCCCTCACTTTTCCTTAGTATCTCTCTCACTAGCAATAGTTAGTCCAGTTACTTCCTCTACCCCTTCTAATCTTACAATGTTAGTCTTTTTCTGAATGCAGTTTATGGGACTTTATATAAATAAACAAACTTTCATTAAACTTTAATTTTAATTACATTCTATTTTGTAAAAAGCTGTTTCATCAATTTCTACTTTTGGCTATATTCCCTTTGCTTCTTTTTGTTTTCCATTTGTTGCTTAGTGTAAATACTGATTGCCTTTATTTTTAGTTTTTTTAGATGAGATTTTATAGCTGAATATTTCCCTGTGAGAACAGCTCTTGCTGTATCAATGTTTATTTCCTCTTTGATTCTGGATAATTTAGGAGCAAGTATTAAATATCAAAATAGTTATTATATTTGGTCACCTTTATATTACATTTATATATTTTTTTTATTATTATTATTCTACCAGAGAAAGAGAACTAGAAATTTGTTCTTTGTAGCAAAATACAGGGTTAAATGTTAAAATCTTCTATAGACTCCTAAATGTAGCTGCATCCTCACTTGTACATTATGAGCCTTTTTGTTCAGATTTTGTTCATTATACTATTCAATTCCCTTTTTGTTGTCCTCTTAGATTTATTATTCTTGACTTTTGGAGACATGTATTGAAATCTCCACTAGAGCTGTATCTTTTCTGAGTGTTCTTTGTTTATATAAGAGTTGTTGCTTAATTTATGTAACTGCTCTTTTGTTTCATGGATTTTGGCTGCCAGATTTCCTTCTTGGAGCCTGTTTTTTCCTCATTAGATGCCTTCTTTTTAACATACGTAGTGCTTCTGACCTTGATTCTATCTTGCTGACTGCAACATTACCACTTCTGCTTTTTGTTTCATTTTTCTGATACCCGTTTTTCCATTCCACTCTTTCTAGCCTTTCTTTTTTGACACTTCCCTTTAAAAAACTGTTTTTTTTTAAAATAAAAAAACAACAATGTTCGAGTCTGTCTTTGAATTGATTTATTTTTCTGCTCACATATGTAAAACTCAACATGCGATTTTATTCTTTATTGTGTTACTTTGGTTTCCCTTGTCTCCCCCCCCCCCCCCCCCCCCCGGCCTTTACTATTCTATTCCTTTTTGGTTGATTAGACAGTCTCCCTAGGTAGCCCCTTGAAAGTGCTGTTGGTGCCCATCATGCTGGGTACTCATTACCAGAACCTTTTCGCTGTCAAAAGCGTTCTTACTTGGAGATGTATTTTGTGGTCTTCTGACCGGTTGGTCACCTTTCCTTTTCCAGTGTCCGTGATCCTATGTATTTCTTTACTACAATGTGGAAAGAAAATGACTGCAGGACACTGATTTTCACTCTTCCTTTTCACCCTAGAAAGGTGATCTTTCTCTTAAGATAACTTCCTTCTACTGCCTTCTCTACCCTCTGAACACTTTGAAATACTTATATTTCCTCCCGTTCTCTGTGGCCCCAGATCTGAGTTTTGCTCTGATATTTTAATTCATTTAATTTCAAAATATTATGAGAATGTAATTGGAATGTCTTTTTAGAAAAAAATTCAGGAATCCTTATTTAGCATTTATATTACCTCTCAGAATATCATCGTCCTTTTTGATGTAACCCAATACACTTCCTCCCTGTTTTCTCCCTTGGTTATTTCAGATTTCCTTTCTGAGTATTTGGTAATTGGATAGAGTCTTTCCCAGTTGGAGTTTGTGGGCGACAGAGTTCCTGCATCTTCGCTACCTTCACACACGACCTTCACCCTGTGACAAATACGTTATAATCACGTGCGTGGTATTGCTGGTGGGTCTGCCTGGCAGTCTGCAATGTTCAGCCAACCTCTTCTAGCAGATCTCTCCCTTTAGGATTCTGTCCAGAGGCCGCTGCTTGTTCGTCCCTGTCTCTGACAGCTGAGCATCCTTGGGCAGGTGTTTTTCTCTCTCTGCCCGCTGAGGTCCAGTGGCTGCGACGCAAGGCGGTGTATGCTCGCGGTGCGGCAGATGGGAGGTGCCCGGGTCTCTGCCTGGGTACCGGGAGGCCAAGGCTCTGCCGCCTTACAGGGACGTAGCATGCTGTGCAGCCATTCATGTACTCCTCAACTCAGCGAGGGCCAGCAGCAACATACTCACGACGTCTCCCTTCATCTATTTGCACGACGTCTCCCTTCATCTATTTGCACGACGTCTCCCTTCATCTATTTGCAGGCATAAGTGAGTACCTGTTCAGAGTTCCACTCAGACAGCTATTAAGATTCGTGGGTACTTGCCTCTCTCTATTAGGATATCATTTAGAAGAGGAAAAAGGATTTTGTCTGCTTCATCTGCTGCATTGTTCCTAGTGCTAAGAGGAGGGCCTGGCACCAGTTAATGAATGAATGGATGCACTTTCGAGGTGCTATGAGACAGTAAGTTGGCATGAGTTTTGAAAAGTGATTTCTCACAGCAGTGCTCATTTCAAAGAGCACTATATGCTCACTTATTGCAGTAAGGCGATTTTTTTTTTCTTTAAAAAGGTATGCAAAAGTCTATTTGACTTAGAATACTAGTTAAGAGGATCAATTTTTCATCTTCATCTTTCTTCCAGTGAAAGAGGAAAGATAAAATGGTAAGTGTATGCTGAATATGAGGAAAACTTAAGCCTAGAAAAGGGAATCTTACTAAGGGCCTCCCCAAGCAGTGATCCTTTGACAGATACATACATGTACCCCATGCAGGCTGTGTTCCCAGTGGAGAAGGGCCTTTCCTAAGTCTGAATTTATGGCTGCTAAGTGAGGATGTTTGTGATCCTGCTTGCAGGAGATGAGCAGCTGAGGCCCATAAGACTGCAGGACAGAAATTAAATCCTCACCTTCAAATAAGGCAAGAAGAAGGACTAGAGGCTGGACAAGCTGTATCTCCATGTGGTGTTATTAAAGACCGTGTAATGAGGACTTGGAGCAATGCTGATGCTCACGGCCATTCTCCTTCCTGGGATTTTCTAACTTAGAATAGGAAACTACAAGCTGACAGCACTTCTATCCTTTTACCCCAGGCTTATCACTTACAGTAATGCCGGTCTATTGTGTTCTGAATACATATTGTAAAAGTAAGCCAGAAAGTAAGGTCCGCAGGTGCACATGAAGGAAGACTAGACTCCCACTGTTAGTCTGTGTGGAGAGAAACATACTCTGAATTTAAGAAGTGAGGTTTTGGAAATTAACCATTGGACTGACATGGTGATGCAATTCATTTCCCCTCTTGTCTCCTCCTCTCCTTAGTCTTATTTCAGGGAGTCTGGGCATGCTCCAGGTTCCCCCAAGGGGCAGGGGGACAGGGGCAGAGCGTTGTGCATACAGGAGAGCTGAGTGTTAGTGGTAACCTGGAGCCACAGTGTCCCATGAGGCTGGCTTTGCACCTGAGGTCGTGCAGTCCATCAGGTGGTGTAGCCATTCCTGTTTCATCCTTTGTTCATACCTTGAATTCTCGTATCCTTGAGCTTTTAGCAAGGCCGAATAACACATTAAAACCTGATCTGAGCTGTGCTCTGGGGAAAAGGCTTGTATGGGGGGACAATGGCAGTCACATTCTCCTGGTCATCTTCTTAGCTCTCGGTTGCTCTTTCTCAATCTTCTTTGCTGGGTCCTTCTTTCTTCTTTCTTTCTTTAAATATTCGAGATCCCCAAGATTTAGTATCTGGACCTCTTATTTTATCTGCAACTCCTCCTCCTCTTGATAATCTCACAGTCTCATGCCTTAAAGTCCTCCAATTTCAGTGAATGGTGACTCTTGTCCTGATACCAAAAACAATAGCATCAGATATAATTCTCCCTTTATTAGGTCCTATATGTGATGCACTGGTAAGTCTGATTGGTTCCACTTTTAAAATGTATTTGTGATCCATTCACATTATCTGTTCTTACCACCTTCACTCTGTCCCCTTAGTCCATATCCTCCTCTTTTGCTTTGGCTAGCCCAAAAATTTGCTTTGGTTTGGTCCTGTTTATATGCTCATCACAGAAGCCAGAATGATCTTTTTTTTTTTTTTTAATATTTTATTTATTTATTAGAGAGAGAGACACAGAGAGAGAGGAAACACAGACAGGGGGAGTGGGAGAGGGAGAAGCAGGCTTGCTGTGGAGCAGGGAGCCCGATGCGGGGCTCGATTCCAGGACCCTGGGATCATGACCTGAGCCAAAGGCAGACGCTTAACGACTGAGCCACCTAGGCACCCCAGAAGCCAGAATGATCTTAAGGGAAAGCCAGGTAAATGTCACTTCTCTGATGAGAATCCTCCAATGGGTCTCTGTTTCATCTAGGGGAAAAGCCAGAGTCCTCGGTGGCTGACAAAGCCCTGTAAAGTGTGGATTCCAGTTCTCTCCAGCCTCCTCTTTCTGTCCCTGTGTCTCGCTCATTTCGTTCCAGGTCCACAGCCTGTTTGGAATTCCTTGAACGCAGCACAAGTCCTCCAGACTGGGGACTGCGCACAGACACCTGCCATTCAGATACCTGCACGCCACACTCCCTCCCCTGTGGCTTAAGGGTTGACTTCCATCCCCCCCCCAAGAAGTTCCAACTCCCTTAATCCCAGCGCTTCCCATTACACTTTCTTGCTTTTTAACTTCTCTCTCTTCTCGCTAGATAACATGACATCTCTTTTTACTGCTACTTTAACCCTTTCACCCCAGTCTCAATAGAACACGAGTTCCATGAAATAACAGCTGTTTTTGTTTTGTTTGCTGAGGCTCCAGGGCTTGAAAAGGTGTGTGCAACATCATGGGGACTGAGTAAATATTTGTGAAATTAATACATGAGTGGATTAATCTCCTCTGAGACCAGATGTTGGCCACAGTTGCCCTGTGGTGGGAAATGCATTTTTTTTTGGGGGGGGGGGAATACATTTTAGAATAGAGAGTTAACAGACCAAAATAAGGTTAATAGTCTAAGTCAAGTGACAAGAAAATAGAGCCGAGTAATGAAAATGGATGCCACATGAAAAACCTCTAGAGACTCGAGAAATAATGGCGTCAGAAGAGTTCTTATAACAAGGAAGGCTTAAGGTCCAGCAGTATAGGAGGTGCTCATAAGATGGTGAAATTTAGTCATGCATATTAATGTGATTTGTACACACAGGATGCAGTAAAGAATGTGGCCACTCAGTGCTTCTGTGTGTCTGAGTATATTTGTATACACCAATGTGTGTGTGTAGATTTGTCAAAGAGCAAAATGACAATGTTAAGTGATTACATGTTACACGTGGAGTAGTTTAGTTTAAAAACTTTTAAAGAAAATGCTTCATATTTTTAAGGTTTTCTATCATTTGCATCTAAGTTACTTTTAGAACAAGAGAAGATGCTCTCATGATGACTGCAGTTTAAGTGTGTTTCAGCATGAACAACGTAAAATTGTGTTCGTCACCTAAGTTCTAATCAGGAAACCTGAGTTAAGAGTGGGTCTAATCAGGAAGCACATACTTAAGTGGCCACTCTGAGCAGTGTATTCCAGGTAGATTCAAGAACTAGGCCTCTTTACTAATTAGTTTACTGAATGTCAGAAATGAGCTTTGTAGAAAATGATCTGTTAACACAATGAATTTCAGAACTGGGTTCTTGGTGACATTACGAATATTGTAAATACATGTATCTGTTAAAAATATTTTAGAAACTCTCACCCATGCATGGATTCCGGGGCAAGGAGGGGATAGACTGAGGCTTCCATCTTTAACCTGTAGGAACAGTGCTCTGGGATAAAGCTCTAAATGGTTCAGTATCCAGCCAAATAAGCCAGATGATTCTGATTGCCTGGTCCTAGCCTTAAGGTGAGGGAATCTTGCCTCTGGATTTTGGTGATTGCCCTAAGTGAAAAATTAATGTAAGCAGTAATGTAATATATAGAGCAGTTAGAAGGATAGAAACCTGAAGCTTTATCCAGCTTACAGATGGGCTGTAAGACTGTCTTTTGGGCGGGGCACCTGGGTGGCTCAGTCGTTAAGCGTCTGCCTTCGGCTCAGGTCATGATCCCAGGGTCCTGGGATCGAGCCCTGCATCGGGCTCCCTGCTCAGCTGGGAGTCTGCTTTTCCCTCTCCCTCTCCCCCTGCTTGTGTTCCCTCTTTCGCTGTGTCTCTCTCTGTCAAATAGATAAATAAAAATTAAAAAAAAAAAAAGACTGTCTTTTGGGCTTGATTTCTAGTAAGTATGTAGTTAGTTAATGCCTGTTTATCTTGCAGAATTGTCTCAAGGTAGCAGTCCTCTTAACATGGAGGTGGGCCGGGGGTGGGGGGGTAGGGCAGGTAGCTAATACCTACCTCAGACTACTTCGGCAGGTACCAATCTACCCAAAGGAACATGAATCAGTACTGGCTTAAATCAGTAACAAATTTCATGTTTAGAAGGTGCGGGAAAGGTAAAATTCTCATGTCCTTTCTCCTCCATAGTTTTTTCAAATTTCTGCAAAGAATCACTTAGATAGCTTTTATTTAGAAATCTACAGTGCAGGTGAAGGAGGAAGTCTTTGAGTTGTTTTTCTACCTCCACTGGTTATATTTTAGCACTTCAGTTCTTTTGCATGCTTTGCAGATCAAAGCGTACAAAAAATGTAGAAAGAATGCTTTAGGTTAAAGATATTAAAAATTATGTTATGTCTCAGATTCAATTTCCCATTTGCTATTTCTCAGGGAGCATTATATTATTTGCCCTTAATTTCAGCTGAAAATGTGATGCAAAATAAAACCCACAATCACCGTTTATCTGTTCTTCCAAGGGCGGATATGTAGATGTTTCCATTCTGAGGTTTTCTCGTTTCACTTTGATTTGTATCCCTCTTTAACACATCCTGAAACTGGAAACATGTACTCTGAAAGCTGCGTCTTTCATAAGCAAAGCTCTAGGTCAGTACTTCGATAGAAGTAAAATGGAAATATGTATCTGCTCCAACTTCAGAAAAATTAAATACGAGCTCCAGTGCTTCCTTTCACATTCAGCTAATAATTTCACTTTTGTCTACTTTATATACTGAGCATTTTTTATGTAAATGAATGTTTCTATATCCTCATCCTTCTTTTATTGCCTCTTTAGTAATTTGATATGATAGGTACTTGATTAAAATTCTGTTTCCATGTATATTTATATCTCCTCATTCAGAGATCTAGTTCATGTGGTGGGGGAAATTCTATTCCTTTGATAACCATTATTTATAAAACTAATACTGCAGTACTTTTTAAAGGGTTACGCATTGCATTATCTACTAATTAGAATTGAATGGATAAGGATGAAACTATTCAATTTTTATTTATAATTAAGTTGGAAAATTTGTTACAATACTTTGCAAATACAAACTAATCTCATCTTTACAACATCCTGTAGATACAGAGCATTTAAAATGTAGTGAGGTTTATGCTAACCTTGGATATAGAAGAAATGACCACTTTATAATTGGTACTGCTCTCTTTTCAGATCTTGTCCTGTAACATTTATCTGATGATTCAAGTTTTTCAATCTCTTCTAAACCTCAGGTGGCATGACTTACACCAAGGCTACATCTTCTATCCAGCTTCTGGGTCTGTTGTTGCCACAGTTAAGGGTAACTGGGGCATCTTTCTGTACCTTGCTAAGATCTTATTGCATAATTAAGCTCTTACACACTTTGCATTACTTACTTTTTATGCTCTGTGATCTTAAAAATAATTCACTGCCCTCATTTCTGAAGCGTGAGTGGTTTTCATTAGATGATATTTAGGTTCCACTCAAGAACTAGCATCCATTCATTTAATGGTTATCAAACAGTTATTGAACAAGGGCCGAGGATTCACAAAGATGACGAACTTTTATGGTAATCCTAGGTTCCCAAAGTAGTTGGGAAGATAAATATATATAAAAGAAAATAATTTATAATATCATATAGTATCTTTGAAATGAGTGAGACAAATTATGTCTGCTATAGAATTTTATCTTCAAACATCTGGGTGACCAGAGAACATTTCAGAGAGAAAGGGAGCTTCATTTGGCCCATTAAGAAACCATAGGTATTAGGCAGGTGAAGAGGACTTAAAGTTGTCTTGGAGATCTTAAAAACTAAGGATTTGGCTAAATGTTGAATACCCTGTAAGTGATACTTGTTAGTGGTTACTCTGCGTATTATAATATGCATGTGTATCATTAATGCATATATAACTGGAGTCAGCATTTTTCCACACGGAGTAAAATGTGGAACTTATTTCCATTTAGGTCCCTTTATTGCCCTCACCTTCAAGTCTCATCTTTATTACCAGATGGTGTTGTAACTTTTAAATATCATTATTTTTCTTAGAATCATGTGCTCTTTTGGATTTAATGCAAACACCTTGCTATCCACTTAGGTGATAGGAGTTGATGGAATAATAGAATTCTGCACTGCAGGGTGGACATTCTAATTCTTGACCAAGCATCAGAAGGCACATCTATTTTTCCTGAAGAATGACAATTTCTTTAATGTTAGTGCAGTATTTATGTGAGACTTCCTAATTACTTAATAGCTGTTGAAGAGCAAAGAGCTCTCCTAGATAATGCTCCCAGTGGGGAATCAGGAATATTTGCCCTAACACTCAGGCTAGAGAAAGCACTGTTAAGGGCTCTGTAACACTAGAATTATGTTAAAACCTCAGTTAATAGTTAAGAGTCTTAAGTTTCTAAAGACTTTCAAATGAAAATATTCACCTTGGAAAGTATCTCATGGGATTGATTTTTTTTTTTTTTTTTTTTACCAGTTTGTGCTGGATTGTCCATCTATAATGACACACATTTCCTTTTTAGCTTGTGAGACGGAATGTATATAATTATAACTGAGGAAATGTCCTCTGATACCTTTTCATATCTTCATCCTCATTCTATCTCTCATCATTGTTCTTACAACTTTAGATGCCTACTGGTACAAAATATTACTGAGGTGTATTATAAGAGTTTATCTGGAGATCTTTTTAGGAACATATGGAAACACAGACTTTAAAAAATATTCTTGATAAAAAATAAAGCAGAATTTAGTAGATGCCTATTGTGTTTTATTTTCTAGCTATGTAATTCTAATAGACTCCATCTCTTAATTTGGAGAAATAAAAGTATGAATCAGTAAATCTTTTTTTGTGTAGTTACTAAGGTCACAGTTTTAAATGAATTACACGCATTATCTTTTAAGAACAAACTTAAAAAATAGCAAGTCATTTTATCCTTGTTATAAAAAGGCATCAATAAAATTTTTAGATAAATAATTTTCCTGTGGTTACATAGCTAGAATGTGGTGAAGCTGGACTTGAAATCCATATGTATCTGCAGCAGAGAAATGGGGAATTTGGTAGATCTAAAATCTAGTTTCAGTTAATTTTAAATTCCTGATATAGAAAATACTTTAATTTTTGTCCATTCTTCCAAGTGAAGAAAAACCACTCTTTTTTCCTTTTTGACTTATTTGAGTATTCTGTTTGAGATGGGTTTTGGTTAGTCTAGTAAATTGGTTTTCATTATCTTGCTTTCATATTCAATGTCCCATTCAATTTCATATTCAACTATTAAAATTCTAACTACTGATAAGGTCTCTGGATGAAGAATGTCTAGGATGAATTCAACTATTAAATACAATTCTAACTACTGATAAGGTCTCTGGATGAAGGACGGCCTTATGAAGGACGAAGAGAAAAACAAATCTCAAGTCATGTGACAAGGCTAATGTAAAGCTCTGTACCTCCTCACCTTCAATTTTTGGTACTCGGGCCTGTTGGGGCAGTAGATAGGGGGGGTCTTCTTGCTTAGAGCAAGCATCCTTAGTCATTGACCTTGCAGCCTGTCTCTCCCTCTCTCCATCACTTCCCCAATGTCTAGATTTAGGGAGTAGACAAGTACAGGGTAAACTTATTTATGTGTCCTCATCAGTCCCCTGCCTGTATCCTTTTTCATCTTTCAGTAGAGTTCAGCAACCCAGCATATCTTATCTTCCACACTTTATCACTAGATGGGATTTTATTCTTGAATTTTAATAGACCATTCTTTCTCATTGTTCTTAGTCGGCTTTTGGGAATTGATTCAACATCCGAGTTTATATAGAAAAGAAAGTGCTTGAATGACCTATTTCTTTTTTTTTTTTTTAAGATTTTATTTATTTATTTGAGAGAGAGAGAGAGAGAGTGAGAGAGAGAGCCCAAGAGGGGGTAGGGTCAGAGGGAGAAGCAGACTCCCTGCTGAGCAGGGAGCCCGACGTGGGACTCGATCCCAGGACTCCGGGATCATGACCTGAGCCGAAGGCAGTCGCTTAACCAACTGAGCCACCCAGGCACCCTTGAATGACCTATTTCTGAAGTGAGAACCAAGCTGTCTATTGCCAGACACTTGACAACCACTGATCTTTTCACAGTCTCTCTAGTTTGCCTCATCCAAAATGTCCTACAATTGCAATCATGCAGTATGTGGCTTTTTAAGGGCTTGGTAGCTCCTTTAAATATTTTTTCTGAATAATCCACTGCATGAATATACAACGGTTTATCCATTTACCTGTTGAAGACCATCTTGGTCGATTAGGTTTCGGTGATTCAGAATAAGGCTGCTTTCAATGCAGGTGTTTGTGTGGACATGAGTTTCCATATCACTTGGGTAAATGTTAATTTTGTAAGAAACTGTTGAACTGTCTTCCAAAGTGGTTCTACCAGTTTACATTCACATCAGCAATATAGGAGAATACCTATTTCTCCACATGTTTGGCAGCAGGTGGTATTGTCAGTCTTTTGGATTTTATTTAAATAGCTATGCAGTATTACCTCAGTGTTTCAGCTTGAAATTACCTACTGACAAATGATGTTGAGTATATGTTCACACACTGTTTTCTTTGAAGTGTCTATTCAGAAAGATTTTAAAAACAGATTTTCTTATTGAGTTGTATCTTTAAAAAATTTTTACTTTTGAAATGACTTCAGACTGTAAACACATTACAGAAAATTACCCTATAAATTGCATCTGACGTACTAAATGTTAAAACCATAACTTGATAAAAATGGGAACTAAGCTGTAGGACTTACTCAGATTTTACCCATTGTTAGTAATGTTCTTTTTCTGTTCCAGCATCAAAATTAGAATTGGGTACTACATTTAGCTTTCATGTCTCCTTGGTGTCCTTTAATCTACAACTGTTCCTCTGTCTTTGTCTTAAAAGTCCTTGAGAATTTTGAAGAGTACTGGTTCAGTTATTTGGTAGACTATGCCCTTGAATTTGGTTTGTCTGATGTTTCCTTATGATTCAATTCATGTTATACATTTGGCAAGAGATCACAATCACAAGGCAAGATGTGTCCCTCACCATATCCTATCAGGAGACCTGATGTTGACTATCCCTGGCCATCCCCCCCCGCCCAACTAGGGGTCATGTTAACTTTAATAACTTGGTTAAAGTGTGTCTGTTGTTTCTCTGTTTATCTTTTCATAATCAGTAAATATGAGGAGATTCATTGGGACCATGTAAATAACTTTTTTTCCCCCCCTCATGCTTTAGCATACTTATTCTAGCATTCACTAATGAATTATTCTGCTGTGCCAAATGGTGGAGTTCTTCTGTTTTTATCATTACTTATACATTTGTTAGTTGGAATTATCCTACAAGAAATAGCTCCTTTCTTCCCTGTTTTTTTTTTTTTTTTTTTTTAAGATTTTATTTATTTGACAGAGAGAGACACAGTGAGAGAGGGAACACAAGCAGGGGGGAGTGGGAGAGGGAGAAGCAGGCTTCCTGCCGAGCAGGGAGCCCGATGCGGGGCTCGATCCCAGGACTCTGGGATCATGACCTGAGTGGAAGGCAGTCGCTTAACCAACTGAGCCACCCAGGCGCCCCTTCCCTGTTTTTGTTTTTGTTATTATTAAATTGTTTATTTATATTCATACGCTCTCCTGGGTTCTTGTTTTATTTGATGGGATATAATCATTGGCAGCCCTTTCAAAAGGCCCCTTTGCCCATTCGATATGCTTTAAATTTGCTATGTTTTGAAACAGAATAACACCAGACAACACATTCCAATAAAAAGGAAGCATAGCAAAAGAATTAACCCTTTATAAAATTTATATATTATGTATTCATGTTATTATATGTGAGTATGCATATACATTTATTGTTTAAAAAAATTTGAAACGGAATGAAGTATTTTAAGGGTCACTATTGACTTTTTAAATCATGTAGCCTCTACAGTGTAATATTTTCCTCTAGAAACCTAAAACACTATTCTTCACCAGATAGTTTTGCCTGAACAAAATTTCTGTTAAGTTGATAGGTCAATTGATTTATTTGCTCAACAAATGAAACTGAGACCACAAGTCTGGGTTGACCAGGAAGGTGATAGGAAGAGCTTGCCTTTTCCTCATATCTTTTTTCAGGTCATGCTTAGGCACTGAAGAGGAAAGGTCGCCATTTTCATCTGAGGCAACCCACAGCATTTAACCAGGGCCTTTACTGGAAGGAATCTAAAAACAAGGCTACATGAAGGCATGAAAAGCAATTTATCTGAATGCTGACACATTGCTAATAGTCCAGCCTGGTACCTCATTCCACACATGGTGGGAGTAGCCATCACCTCTGCCACAGAAAATGAACTCTTTCTGCTTAAGAATTTTCTGCTTATATAATATATCCTTTTCCTTTTAAGCCAGCCCTTTCGGAGGTTCATGGACATCAGGACCACAAATCCGTTCTTTTCTGTTTTATCAAGCACAGAAGCTGACAGCCCAACATAACAGAAGTAAATCTCATGAGGCTTTTGGGGTTTTTTTGTTTTGTTTTTTGTTTTTTTTTGTTTTTTGATTATATAAACGTTGTACTTTCCAGCCATCTCTATGCAATAAGATCCAGAGGAAAAGTCATTGAGAGAATAAGAAATAGGCATCAGTTCTGAAAAGGCAGTCTTAGGAAGGAGTGAACCCATGATCGTAAGTTCCTACTCCTGAAGTGGCAAACTTGGGGGGATAGGGGCAAATGAGAATCAAGTCCCAGTTTCAAGCGACAGAATCAAGAGAAAAATAAACATAAATTCAGCCACTCTTCTGGCGAATATCTTGATCGCTTGGGTGATGCTTGATCTCTGCCTCCTACAAATGAGGAACTGCAGTGGAAGCTGGGTGAAGGCCAGGTCGGGCTGTTGGCTGGCACTAACTGTCCCCACGATGCTACCGCGTCCTCTCTCAGCCGCGCACAGGTCATTGGGCCATGAGTTCCTCTGGCCTTGGCGAGTGAAATAAGGGGACAGATGGGTGCTGCAACTCTCTTCATCTTTGTTGAGTACACTTCCAGTGGCCCAGTAGAGCTACCTTTTTTTTTTTTTAGGAGCCTAAATGTTAATGATACTTAAATCATTTGGTTGCTGTTCAGTTGAGGCTAGTTGGCTTAAGTCTTAAATTGCAGGAAACTACCAGTTTGACCCCACTGAACCTGAAACAACTATGTGTACTGAAACTCAACGCCTTTCGAGGCTGCGTTGTCAACCCCTGAAATGCAGTACTGAGAAAGGACCCGTCCCAGAGCTGCTCACAGGCAAAATATCCTTCTGAACTTTGTGAACCCTTTTTGTATTCTTGCTGCTTGGGACCTCAACTCTTTGCCCTGATTTTAAATCAGTTACTCCAGACAGTTTTTTTTTTTGACCTTGTATTAAAAACTTGGAGAGTTCAGAGAATACTATCACTTAAGCACTGTGTAGTGTATTTGGTACCTCCTTCAGTCTTTTCTACTAATCCAGTAAAGCTCATCTTTAGCCTGTGGTTTTGTATTTGTCTTCATAAGATTTTTCCAATGATCCTTAACCAAGATACAATTACAAATAAGTTTATAATATATAGACTACTTAATTTCGATGGTAGCCCGGATTATGAATATTTGTTAATTGGTATACAGATTGGCTCTGCGTATTTAATGTTTTTAAATAGATTTCCACAGGTCATAGGTAGAACATACTACATTGTACTTAAGGTATTAGGCTAATTGAATCCCCTGGGTTTCCACAACTGCTAAGCACTTTATACGCATTATCCTGTGGAATACTCCTGAAGAATATTCATTCAGCACGTCTACTGTGGGCACAATCTTGTGTGCTAAGTGTTAAGGGGAAGACAGATCAAAAGGAACATGCCCTCTGCCCTCTTGAGACTTAAAATGTGGCAGGAGAAGTGTCCCTTTGTACCACCCATATAGATAGGCAGTTATGAACTGTGAAAGGTGCCAGGGAAGTGTAGGGGTTGAAGGAAGACTTCCCACAGGAAGGAGCAGTTGAATAAAGTTCAGTATACAAAAGAGCTAGATAGATGGGAAGATGCCATTTTTTGAAAACCCGGGGGCAAGAAGGAGTGAGGCTGAATGTGAGCTACAAGAGGAAGGTTTTTGTGGCTGGAGGAAAGGGGAAGCTGGAGAGTGAGCTCAGGCTTCTACCAAGAAAAGTGATAGGTCAGGTTAAAAACTGTTGGCCTTAGGAGAACAATACAGATATAGAATTTGAAGTTAGAGGGATGTGATTTGTGATCATATTCACATTTTTAAAAGTGTACTCTAGGTACTGAGTGGAGAACAGAATGGAGTGGGAGCAAGAGGGATACAGGAGAAGGGGGCTCAGCTCTGCCTTGAGTCAGAGCCTGAGCTTGTAAACAATACGCTTCTGAAATCCTAAAACATATATTCTGAAGATTGTGCACTTTTAGTGCTTAACTAATGGGCAATCGGGATTTCTGTTACTCCCTTTGAAAAGCAGCAGCTATAAAGTAAAAAGGGAGCATTCCACAGATGCTGGCTATTGCTGGAATTCTTCCCGCCCGGCAGTTCTCTACCTTTCCTACACCTTGCAATCAGCAGGAGAGCTTTTCAATTTCCTGAGCCCTGGACCCCACTCCCAAGGAATCAGTGGTTTTGTGATAAGGGCGCGGATCTTTCATAAAGTGCCCCAGTAGATCCTTTGTGCAGGCACAGTTGAGAAACCGCTGTTCTGGCTCCTCCAATTTCTTCTAGGGAGCTTGACACGTGGGTCAGTGCTTAAGTTTGGTCTGGAGATGAATGTGGAATGTTCTAGAGGTCAAACTTTTATATTAAAAAAACTTGGTGTCTTTCAAACCACATAGACTTTTTATATGAAAATAGATTACCATACATAGAGATTTGGTAAGATGACTGGGTCTAGCTAAACCCTGGGCTGTTGGATATTGCCTTTTAGTGGTCATGAAAATAGTCTCTTACTGCACCATGAGACACAATGAAGAAATGAGGTGTCTGTGCTTGACAGCAGAGTTGTTCCAGTTATTTCCCTCTTCCTAAGTCAGATTCCTCAAGAGAGCCCGTCTTGAAGCAGAATCAACACAAGTATTCACGGCCCATCTCTTCCAGTGAAATAATTATGCATCCCTGTGACTTCTGCAGCCATCTTCCCTTCATTTCGGTGCTCTAAATTACTGGTTCAAAATGTCCTTTCCTCAGTGACATGGAAAAGAACAGGAGACCAGTTTCCTTTTGCTGAAGAGCTAATAATGAGAAAATATTATGTCTGTATTTGGCAAGTAAAGACCCCAGGAGAAATCTGAAGAGTTGGTTCAACTAGCATCTCATTACAAGTGGAAACCTTTATCATTTTAACTCACTGAAAAGCTATTCTGTTGTGTGTGTGGTGTTTTTGTTTTCGTTTTTTTTTTGGCTTTTGGAAGTTCAAAAATATGTTTTGTCTTTGGGTCCAAAATATAATCCCTTGGAGTTTAACAGACAGCAGTATCTTTGAATAAACCATATTATCCAGTGGAGAGAGTTGGTATCTTTTTGTTTGATATCATTCATTAATAAAAATTTATTATTTTGGAGACTGTATTCGGGGACCTACTTTAAAAAAAAAACAACCCCCCCCCCTTTGTTTTAACCACCTCATTTCTTGGAAAGACTATTTTACCAAGGTTTATTAGAATTTATAAAATACTATATTCCAAATCGTTCTGTGATTTTGGAATTAAGTGAAAATTGTGTTTACTGTTTGAAAGCCATAGGGTCATACCTGTTCCTCTGCAATACTATAAATTAGGGATATTTAACTGTCGCTGTCACATGTATTCTTTGTTGTATCCTGTCTATATTTTTTCTCTTCATTCAGCTATTTCCTACTCTGCTGTGATGTGTCGACTTGGCTAGGTGATAGTCCACAGTTAATCAGTTAAAACATTGATCTAGGTTTTGCTGTGAAGGTTGGCTGTGGGCAATGAAAGGCTGTAATCCATTGACTCTAAATAGGGGAGATTATGTTAGATAATCCGAATGGCCTGATTGAATCAGAAAGGATTTGAGAGTAGAATTGAGGATTCCTTGATGAGGAAATCCTACCTTTATCTTGCATAAGCTTCATCTGACACCCCAAAATTTCCACCTGCCCTTCCTGACTGGCCTATGGCTGAAGTGCTTTGCTAGCTCCCACAACCTGGTAAACCAGTTCCTTATAAAATCTGTCTTCAAGTATGCCTCCTCCTTCCTCTGTTTCTCTGTAGCCTGTCTGTTACACTTGCCTCGTGATCCTTTAGGTCCTCACTGTGTGCCTCCCATGTAAGCATTGTCTGGAGGAGTGCTTCTGCAAGCATCCCCTGAAGACCTTGTAAAATACAGATTCTGCTTAGTAAACCTGGCATGGAGCCCGAGGATCTACATTTCCAACCATGTCCTAGATCGGAGCTTGGTAAACATTTTTTTTAGAATGCCAAATACTAAATATTTTAGGTTTTATGGGCCATATGGTCTCTGTTAACATTGCTTATTTCTGCTATTGCTGTCCAATAACAGCCACAGATCGTATGCAAGTGAATGTATGTGGTTTGTTCCAATAAAGTTCAGTATTGAAATTTCTTCACATTTTATAAATTGACTGGAGCCAGAGAGGTGAGATGAGTAATTAAAATGTCCTAGCCAGGGGCGCCTGAGTGGCTCAGTCGTTAAGCGTCTGTCTTCGGCTCAGGTCATGGTCCCAGGGTCCTGGGATCAAGTCCCACATCGGGCTCCCTGGTCAGCGGGAAACCTGCTTCTCCCTCTCCCTCTCCCTCTGCTGTTTCCCCTGCTTGTGCTCTCTCTCTATCAAACAAATAAAATCTTAAAAAAAATAAAATAAAATGTCCTAGCCAGTTCACAGCAGAGCTGGGCCTGGAGCTCTGGCCTTCTGATTTCTGGGACAATGCTTATCCCGCTGTCCACCAGTCTCATTCAGTGCTGCTTAGCTCCCACCATGCACCAGGTTCTGTGTTGGCTCTGGGCACACAAAGCAGAATAGAAGATCTTCACTGTTCTCAAGAAGCTTAGTCTCCTGTAAGTGAAGAAGTAATGCCGTGTGCTGAATGTGTTTTTATGTAGGTAGGGAAAAAAAGTTCTGCTGGTATAGAAAAAGGAACAAAGAACTCTGAAAAAGATTAGTTGAGAAAAACTTTCAAGAGAAGGGACGTGAGATCTTTTTTTAAAATGAATGTTTGCTGAGTGAATGCGTACATGAGTGCATGCATGATGACTAGATGAATAAGGTAAAATGATGAGCCTGGCAGCTCAGTAATGGCATTCACATAGATCCGTTCCCTTTGCCGCACTGTTCCTGATCTGTCCTGTAAAGGAAGGGGTTTCTGCAGACATGCTTGTTGAGCAGGAAAAAAAAGGAACTCGTTCAGGTTCATGTACCCCCAACCAAAACCTAGCATGCTTCCAGAGACAGCGAGGATACGGTCTGAGGAGGTGTGCTTATCAAATCACTTGAGAAGTCTACATCCAGCACCTCAGGGTGAAGAAAGGGAGGCTGGATGGTGGTTCCTATGGCTTTCCTAGCACCCAGCTTTTGGCTGTTAATTTATAAAGCTCCTTTCACTAGGCTGCTCCGTTTTCCTTCAGAGGTATGCAGGCTGCAATTAGCCATGGTGGGAGGATTTAGACCACAGAAGTTAGCAAACACCATAGGTCAGGGGCTAATGTTTTTGTTTTTGTCTTTTTTTTTTTTTTTTTTTTTAATATATGGGAGCTTGTTTACCAGCATCCTATTGTACATTTGTCAGTTTCTACAAACTTCTGGCAACAGATGGAAGAAGTAACTGGACTGAAGGCAATGAAAGGACAAGGTTGTAGAGATAGCTGGAGAGAATGGGCTGGAGCTCGTTGGGGGTCATGATGGCTGTGTTGGCTGAAGAGCTGAGACAGACCCTCCCAGTCTGGGAACGTGGAATCAGTAAGGGCAGAAGAGGGACTGTCCATGCCATTGGGGTTGGAACAACAGTCACCCCACATCTCACTACTGTTGTGATTTGAAAACTAGGGCTGCTGTGTGTGTGCATGCATACCTATATGTGGACAGAAACCCATTCAGTGTTGATTTTTCTTTTTTTTCCCCCTGAAGGCACTGCTCTGTTGTTCAGATGTCTTTACAAGTTTCCACAGGTTTTCTGGCATATTGTCTGCTCAGATAGAAGGCAAAGCTGTAGGGACTCAGAAACCCTACAACTTGACCTAGAGTTGCCTCAGTGTTAGATTCCACTCTCACTTAAAGTATGTAGTGATATTTGATTTAACTTCATTTTATTTGTTTTATAATGAGAGATGACATCTTCATAATGAGAACAAATTCAACTTAACATCCTTGCATTCTAGTGCTCATTGTTGATTTTCAAAGTTTCTTTCCTGGATTCTTTCTCCCTTTACCTGGTTCTCTCTACATGTTCTTATCCCCATGTTTTACAGGCCTTTCTCTCTTTCTCTGCTTAGAAATTACTCTGTTGGTTAGTATGTTACAGGAAGGAACATTTTGCCTCCAGGCGAAATCAATAACGTTGACCAGAGGTCTTTTGCTGGCTAGAGAGATAGATTTTGTGCATTCATATTTTGGCATGTCCCTTTTCCTAACTTAACTCTTGTTTTCTCTTTTGCTTAAGGGACTACAACAGTGTCGTCCAGGAGATGTTAGGGTCTAATTGGACAAGGTTTTGTTTCCTTTCATGTTGTCAGATACTGCAGGCGGTGAATGTTTAGTAGTAACAGGACTGCAGGTTTCTGACAGTTCTTCCATCTTTGTACCTTTCCTTGGGGCAGCAAGGCTCAAAGATTTAAGCTGCCTCCAATGGCCCCAAGCTGAAGGCTGTATTTCCTTAACATACTTCAGAAGTGGTATTCAAATTGTGAAAAGATCTGATTTTTAGTAACATAGCTTCACACAAATTATTAAAAGCAGAGTTGTGTTTTGGTCACTTAATTAAACTTACCCACTTTATTTTGCCTTAAGTCAGAAGTGCCCAAAGCTAATTTACTTAGTTGGGGATGAGACCGTGGCTATGCATTCTCAATCCTGGATAATTATTTCCCTTACTAGCTTTTGACCTTGTAACACAGATAATTTGAAATGCAGCTCTTTGAAAACCAATTTCCAAATATAGATCTTTCCTGAGTGTGATTTTGGGGGCTACTTTCATTAAACTGTTGAGAGATCTGATAAAGTATTTACCCAAATCAAGTATCTAGTGCTTAAATCTCAGAGAAAATACAGAAATGAATTTAAAACAGCTGGGAAAGTATTCTTATAAATTCCACTTTGAATATTAAATTCCAAAAGATAGATAACCATAGGTATATCAGACAGAAAATGGAATATTGATAACATTAGTAGAAAATAAGACAATAAATGTATTCATCTCATTTATCTTAATTAGAAATATTTTAAACATGGAAAAGTTTCCTAACATAGACAAATTCAAAATTGTATATTACTAGCAGATTACTACTTTAAATTTCATCCCTTAGGGAAGTTCTACTGTAAATGACTTTAACTATTAGTCCCTTTTGTATTTTACATCTTGTCCATAGGAAATATATTGACAATGTATTAATATAGAAGAGGCTCTGTTAGTCCATATCTTTGTTTCAAATATATGACCAGGTGTTAAGAGTACATGAGAAATTATTTTCTTTCAAGTGCCATTTTCAAGAAGGAAAAAAAGCAAAAATATTGATGCACAGAGAATTAAAGTAAATTAATCTGATAATATAAGTGAATTGAACAAGCTGTGCAGTATAAATATTTTAATCACTTCTTGATCCAGAAGTGCCACATCCAAAAATGAGCAATTATGTTCTTCCTCTTGGGAGACGACTCTAATTACAAAGCAGTAGGCTATTACTAAATGTTAATATATGTAAATATCAAACATCAGACCCTTAAATTTCTGTGTGATTTTAAAATATATATACATGTGTACTTTGTTTCTTATAACTACTTTTGGCCTCAACTACATAGGGCCAGGAATTGAGTATTAGTTATCTAATCAAGCAGTTTATATTGTAAAATGTTACTCAGTAGTTCTAAGAACAGATGTTTAAAAATAGGCAATGGAAATACATAGACATTTAGAAAGCTAGCAATTTAAGGTTCTCCATATACCATGCCAGAATATTTCTTTCTTTTTTTTTTTTTTTTAAAGATTTTATTTATTTATTTGACAGAGAGAGACACAGCATGAGAGGGAACACAAGCAGGGGGAGCGGGAGAGAGAGAAGCAGGCTTCCCGTGGAGCAGGGAGCCCAATGCGGGGCTCGATCCCAGGACCCTGGGATCATGACCTGAGCCGAAGGCAGACGCTTAACGACTGAGCCACCCAGGCGCCCCCATGCCAGAATATTTCTACCCTGGAATTTTAGGTCACCTAAGGCATCTGGGGAGCCACGTTGATTGAGAAGTTAGACACACCAGACTTCGGGATCACTGGTACTAGCTTTCAGGCCTGAGACCAGGGAGACTGAGCCTTCTTTCACTAGGATGCATTTAGGTCCTGTGATCTCTCAGAGGGCTTCTCTATTCACAGGGTTGTAGTGGAAAAGGACAATTTCTTAGGATGCACCCTTGTGTATGTATATGGAATAATTTTAGGTTGAAGGTATGTAGTAGGCTCAATTTTAAGGTGACCCCCTCATTCCTGGCCAATGTACACGTCTTCTCCTGATTATTCCGTCAATTACAAATTTAGGTATTGCTGTGAAGAGGTTTTGTAGATGTAAAGCAACATATCAGCTGATGTAAGGATAGCGAGATGGCAGAGCTGAGCCTGACCAAAGCACATGAACCCTTTAAATACAGAGAGCTTTCTTTGGTCATAGAATGGAAATCAGAAGTTCAGAGCACAAGAAGGATTTGACAGTGTTGCTGGGATTATAGATGAACAGGGTCTGTGGTAGGAAATACGGGCACCTTTGGAAGCCGAAAGCAGCCTTTACTGACAGCTGGCAAAGGAACAGGGACCTAAATCCTAGAACTGCAAGGAACCGAACTCTATATAAAAATAAGTATGGAACCGATTTTTCCCAGAGCCTCCAACAAGAACTCAGTATATCCAATTGTCTTTATTTTACCCTTGTCAAAATCTGAGCAGAGAACCTAGTCATGTTGTGTTGGACTTCTGACTTAGCTATGAACTAATACATTGGTATTTTAAGCTTCTGAATTTGTGGTAATTTGTTATGCGGCAAGAGAAAATGAATACAGTGGGTAAAGGGCCACATCAACCGCCCCACCTGAAAAGATCTCTGTGGATCTTTCTTAATCAATTAGAATCTCAACAGGTTCGTGATGGTGTCATGAAGCTTAGAATATTCCTCAGATTTCATGGTGTATTTCAGATTGAGAAAGTGGGCTACAAGTCCCTTTCTCAGTCTTAGAATCCTACCAGTACTTCTCCGCTCGGCTGACGTCCTATGTTCCCTGCATAGAATTGGTTAAGAACAAGTTCATATACACATGTCTGACTAGGTGTGAAGTTGGATGCAGAGAAAAATAGTCTCTATAAAACTCTGATGTGTATGTGAAGATGTTTTGATCACAGTGAATCTTCCTATTAGAGAAACTATCATTTTGATAAAAGCTTCTTATTAGTTCATTATAAATTTCACACTTGATTCCTCACATCTTCTGACCCTCCATTTATGTAAAACCTATGACTTAACCAAAAGTTGACTGTGAGACAAAATGTCCTTTAAAATAGTGCTTATTCTTCCTATGGTAAAATACCATGTGGAAAAAAAAAAAATACCCCTGTGGGATTTTTGAGGAAATTGCCAAGAAAGTCACCAATACCCATTTCTTTGGAATAAAGCTAAGAGAAAGCTATCCTGGCATGTTTCAGCTGCTATGTCTTTTATCATGTGTCAAGACCTCGATATGCTTACCCAATCAATAAAAACCGTGACAGTCAAAGCCAGTTTCCTGTCTGTGGTGGAAATTGCCAACAATTTCATTTCAACTTTCCATTGCAGGAATAAAGCACACAACACCCATGTTCTGCATACATTATCCAGCCATACTTTTGCTCTTCCTATTTTTTTTTTTTTTGACATTTTGTTTTCTGTGCTTATGTAATGCAAAATGCTTCTGTATCAAAGAGTACACCAGGGGCGCCTGGGTGGCTCAGTCGGTTAAGCGACTGCCTTCGGCTCAGGTCATGATCCTGGAGTCCCTGGATCGAGTCCCGCATCGGGCTCCCTGCTCGGCAGGGAGTCTGCTTCTCCCTCTGACCCTCCTCCCTCTCATGCTCTCTGCCTCTCATTCTCTCTGTCTCAAATAAATAAATAAAATCTTTAAAAAATAAAAAAAAAGAGTACACCAAATTTACTCTTCTCGTTGTAGAGTTAAGAAAACAATATATTCAGGGACCTAGCCAAAAATCATAGGGATGTTGTCTGGGTGCAAATCCAGGTCCCCTTTTAGTATAAACTGATTTAATATCATAATTAAAATGTAATTTATAATATAGGAGAAATATTTCCTCATAAACTTGAAGACTGTTATTCTGAAAATAATTTTGTCAGGTAGCCTTTCTCAAGGGAGTGCTGCTTTGTTACTGAAGAGCCATAGATCTGGTAGGGCATTACCAAGATGGCCAACATGAGAATTTTCTGCTTCATTCAGTTCAGTAAGGATTCAATATATTACCAGGTTATATTTGCTAAGTTCATGGATGCTGAGCTGCATCATGTGTTCTCCAAGTGTTACAGAAATCAATTTTCTCATAACTAATGGTTGCACCCCCAGTTGCATCGAAAAATGCTCCGTTTAGGTAGAAGAAAGCCTGCAGCAGTTCCAGAATGCCCTACTGAAGGATGCAGTCTTCACCCTGAAGCTGACAGACCAAACACAACCTGTTTGGAATCTGTCTTCTGTTTAACTTATCTTCATTTTTAGTGCACTTTATTTTAAAAGCGAACGTTAATGTGTCTAAATCATTTAATTTCACAAAATCTCTCTATTAAATTATCCTAGAGTTCATAAATTGATGAGATAATTGATTTTTGAAAATGTTCTTTTCCTAGCTTTACATATCCCATTCCCCTCAGTATTTCAAAAAGGACTTTTATCTTTGCACATGTGTGTTTGTGTGTATGCACTTGGCAGTTCTGTGGCCATGACTTTGAAGCTTACTCAGACTTTTGGTGACCTGGTGAAAAAGAAGAATTTAGGACAAGGAGAATTAATTCAGCTGTACAATAGATCCCTAAGGGAAATAGCCAATGTTCTCCCTATATAGGGTATTATGTAACTATTAGGAAAGAAAAAAGGAGGGGCACCTGGGTGGCTCGGTTAGGTGTCTGCGTTTGGCTCAGGTCATTATCTCCAGATCCTGGAGCCCCACATCAGGTTCCCTGCTCAGTGGGGAGTCTACTTCTCCTGCTCTCTCTGACCCCTACCTCTCCCCAACTTGTGCTCACTCACCCTCTCTCTCAAATTTTTAAAAGGTTTTATTTGAGAGTGAGAGCATGAGCTGGGTGAGAGGCAAAGGGAGAAGCAGATTCTCTGCTAAGCAGGGAGCCCAGGGAGCCCCACTCAGAGATCAGTCTGGGGACTCTGGGATCGTGACCTGAACTGAAGGCAGATGCTTAACCGACTGAATCCCCCAGGCACCCCTAAAAAGCCTTTACAAAGGAAGAAAAAGGAAAAGTCTGTACATGTTGATATGAGCTTTTTCATTCAATATTGAAGTAAATAATATAGATTACAGAACAATGTGTATAGAACAGAATCATTCTGTGCAGATTAAAGATCATATATAATATAATTGTCTGTGTACTTGTAGATATATATATATATATTTAAATATATAAATGAGAAATTTCTGTGAGTTTAAAATAGTTTTGGGAATTAGGGCTGGTGGTTAGTTTTGGAGAAAGACATTGGATTGTTTTTCCATGGATACATTGGTCCATTTTAATTTTTACCATGTGTACTTATTTTCACAAAAGGTTGAGTTATGGCAGCTATGGGGGAAGTGAGAATTAGGATTTAAGAGAGATCCTCTTAATTCTAAGTTCCATGATACCAAGAACAGATTTGGTTTCTTCAATGCTCTATTATCAGTGCCTAATTGAGTATCTAGAACACACTAGATGCTCCGTATGTATGTAGGGATTGGTGGTAGAAATTTCTAGGTGGCTGCTATTTGCATTGTCTGGGTGAAGACAGTGCTCACTGGGAATATGGTCTTAGCTAATCACTGCATTGTAGGTTGGGACAGTGCTCCAGCACCTGTCGGGAAAGAAGAGTACTAGCTAGAGGACTGAAGCTGGGGTCTAGGTCAGGGGAGCAGAGAAAAGAATTGGATATGGAGGAGAGTCTGTAGTGGAACTAGAATGGAGAGGAGAAATGCACGGTATGGTTTGAGGTGCTTATTTTATTTTTAGCAGAGCTGTCCTTTGCAAAAGGGAGCTTGTCACCTACTTTGTTGGAGTAACTGCAACGGTGAGGACTATGTGGCTCAGGGACTAGTTGATGAGTCATCCGGTGTTGGTAGGAAATGTCTTGAATTATATTACTGATATCTTATGTCCTCTAAATCTGTAAAAGAACACATACTGTGGAGCTACTTTTGGAGAGCCCTCCTGATGGCGCTGATGGCCACTGTTGGTTTTCCCTTTTCTTCTGCAGCAAGGCTCACGAACTTCTGGCTTTTGAGAACTGGAGGGTCCACAGGTTTCGAGGACACATTCCATTAGTAAAAGTTACAAGTACTTACCTAGAAGTTGTTTGTGTTACATATGCATCCATATTTTTGTTAGGTATGCATATGGGTGTTTATATATTCTATACCTACTCCCCTGAATTAATAGAGTAAGAGCGGGGACTGTATTAAAAGTGGAAATTTTTAAAGGATGAGATTTTAAGAAGACAGGAGTTTTCAAGTTACTCCCTATTCCAGAACGTGATCGTGCCTAGCCCATCCAGTCTCCCCAGCGGACTCCATGCACAGTGCTTGAGGAGGTGAAGGGAGCAGTAAAGGCATTAACGCAAACTCTGTCATCATCAGGCAGACCAAGAAAATGCAAAGACAAAAACAAAGTGAAACCGATTCTGCAATTAAAATGTGCTAAGAGGAAAGAAAGGCCCCTGAGAGGAACAATTCCCTGATGCATCATTTTTACCCAGAGTAATATGACATCATCAATTCTTATTTCTGATACACCCTTTTTTACCCAGAGTAATATTGTCTGGATAATAGAATTTCCCTAAGCACAAAAATCCTACAGGGGAACTGGCTGCATACAACTTTATGCCGAAAATTTTTGTTCTTCCTAAGTAGCTTATTTCAAACTCCATTTAGTTAATAGCATCACTTTCAGACTCTTTCTGGGAGATGATGTCCTGTGAACTTCCTGACTGTTCTCACTGGGGTTGTTCCTCATCAGCCACAAGCCCCTCAGAGAAACAAGAAAATGATTCTATCAAAGATGGTGAAGAGCTGTTTCATCGGGTGACTTTATTCCAAAGACTATTCTTGGCCCTCTCAATTCTGCCTTTCCTATAGACTATCAAACAGAAATCCACCATTATGTTTTGAGTGTACTGACAAATTGAGGATATTTTGGACATAGGAGATTTTATATCCTTAGCAACTACTCCCCCCCACCCCCCCCGCCAAACAAAGAAACCTTAATAATACAGGGCATTTATTACAAAGTTATTGAAAGGACTAGAGAAACAAAGGGAAGATTCTAAGGGAGGCAAGCAGGATATCTGAAGGTAGGAGGAAGTGAGAAGGCATAGTTTTCTTCTGTATTTGTTGGTGACCTCAGGGACAGCTGCTTTATAGATAGCCATTCTGAGTTCCTGCTCAGGCATCACTGTTTCCATTAACAGTAGAGATCTTCTTATAACTACTTTTTGATGAAAGATTGAGGGGAAAGAATTCTGCCAAAAATATTATTTTGGATGTGTCAGCAACAGCTTGTCTAAGCTAATTGGTGAAATTTCTATCTTGCAAAATGAGAAGATTCAATGATTTATTTCAAGAAACTTTTATCAGTCACCTACTTTTGGGTAAAACTTTTGCTATAAGTTGTAGAAATGTACCATTGAACCTCTTATTTCTTTAGCATTTTATTGTTTAATAGATAAGTTCAAAACAACATATAAAAAATGATTTTGTTTCCATTCTCCTTCCTCAATTCAGTAACCATGGCCCTAGTCCAGAGCAAGCAGGACCTCATTTCAGATGTGAACATCAGACAGTGTTTCCTTAATTGACTAGAATTCATACCCAGAGGGACTTTGAATGTAGTCAGATTAGCAATCACACTCTCTTCTCTCAGATCTTAGATTACATAAATTTAGACCCAGAGTTTGGCTCTATCAATCATTTAATCCCAGAGAGTAGAAATTTCTGGAAATGCTCTAATATTTTGCTTTTCTCTCATTAGTGCACTCTTTGTGCCTCTGTAAATCTGGACATCAAAATCCTTTTACATAATCACATCTCCATCCCTAAAAATAAATGGTATAATGCAAAGAGGTACTTTTTTTTGTATCGTCAATAGAATTACCAACTTTTTTTTTTTTTTTTTAATTACTGCATGCAAAATGAAATAGAAGTGTCCTGGGAGAATAATGAACAGTGTTGTGTATCTACACACCTAAGGAGGAGGCAAAGCATCCAGTAGGGTGTCATGGAACAGACATTATTTGAAATGGGGCTTACAGAGGAAGACAGTAAGAGACAGTGGACTGTGGAAGGAATACATGGAAGATGGCATGACTAGACCTTTTTGAGAGGAGCCTCTCTCGAGTATAGAGAATGGGAATGCTAAAATGTTGGGTTAGACCTCTATTCCAATGGCCCCGAATGCCACTGTGGGTATTTAGCTTTAGTTCATTAGGCAGAGATAAAAATGTTAATGCTATTAGCATTACAGGTGAGGAATGTTTAACCTTACATGTTTGAAATATTAGATACTTCAGGTTTCAGGTAAGTTGAGACCTAATCAATGTAAATGAGACAAAGTTGGCTAAATGGAGTGAAGAAAGCTTTCTCACAGGTCTTTTGCATTGAATATTTGTAGTGTCATTAGCCCCCAAGGAAAATACAAATGGAGGAGTGGGGTGTGTATGTGTGTGTTGGGGGGGGGGTTGGGTTTGGGTGGGGAAAGCATTGGTGAACAGGATTGTGTTCCATTGGAAATACAAAGTTTAAGGTATCAGCAGATGATTAGATGGTGCTATTCAGTAATTGAATATATGTATCTGGAACTCAGTTGTTATTGTACATTCAGAACTGGGAGTCATTCATATGGATATAAGATTGAAGAGTTGATTAAATGAATTGCAGGGTAAGGAATGTAGAAGGTGTAAAGATGGGCCCAGAGACAGGACATTGGGGATTAAAGCAAACAAATGGTACATAGATTACTAAATGGAGAAGACCTGGAAATAACAGTTGGAATAGGAGGAAACAGGAACAACAACTAGGTTCATGGGAGTACAACCAGCAGTGAAGTCACAGACATTTGTGGGGTGCCTACCAGCTGGATACTCACATACTGTATACAATTCCCTAATTTAACCCTTCAAAATCCCTCTAATGCATTATAATCCTCATTTTATAGAGGAAGGAATGGAGAATGAGAAGTGTAGGGTTTAGCTAGGAACATGAGGCTGAAATTTAATTTTATGTTGAACTGACTCTAAAACCTGTGCTTTCTCTGTCTGTCAAATTCTCTGTTGAGCAATAGTGCTTTTCAGCCTGGAATCCAGATGCTTTCTTGCCATGGTGTGCCTGCAGTTCAACTATTGTCTCTTTGCTCCAAGCCCACACTTCTGTGCTCAACCTTGCCTTGATGGGGCTGGAACTCTGCAAATGTTTCCTGGATTACCTTGACAAATGGCATGCTGGTAGGTTCTGCTAACGGAAAGCACTAGAGCAGATTGGAAAGTAGAAAGAGAAGAGGGATTTCCTGTTTCTTCAATTGCTGTCAGTGTTACTTTAGCAGAAAAAAAATTTAGCTCTATCCTCCTCCCCCCACCCATAAACTTATAATGGCCCCAGTTGTCAAAATTCATCCTGTCCAGAAGTTAAGGAAATCTTAGTAGGGCTTACTTAGTGGTGGAGAGTAATGAAGTTACAGTAATGGAATTCACCGTGATTAGAAAATCCCAAGGAGCAGGGACCGTGTATTGAAGTTGTAAACCGTGCCAGAACTAAGTCTAAAAGATTAAGATGGAATCAGTGAATGCTAATATTAGAAAGTAGAACTTTAACGTGCTCATTGAGAGCAGGGGAGCAGAGCGATAGGAGGCCGTGCCAAAAAGGGAATATCAGGGATCCAGATATGACTTTATTCTGAGTGATGAGGAAGTCCGGATTATAACTCGGATGGGGGGAAGTAGAACTGATGGACTTTGAGAAGGTGAGAGAGATACTGTGAAAAAGGACTGTTAGTTAACTATGGAGAATGGCTTCAGGAGATGGAAAGAGAAGGTAAAGTTAAACTGGTGTCTGAAGTCACTGAAGGTAGGGAGACACTGCAAGAAGAAAAGAGAAAATGGTATAAATGAGTTGCATAAATCCAATGGGTGAGTTAATTTGGGACAGGGTAGGAATCCCCATCATCTTTCAAGTCTTTGGTGGTGGAATGAATCTTTCCAGATCCTCCAGAGAGACTGTATTGCCCTAGGTTTACTATCTTGGTAGGAGAGGTGGCTTTCACTTGGTTCTTCCTACTGTAGCCTTTACTCCCTAAGCCAGGGCATCAAGGTGGGGATTCTGACAGTTGTTGTATATGTCCATTCTCTTTGTAAAATCGGGAACCTGGGAAATAATGACAAGGTTATTCTGCAACCTGAATGGGTCAAAACTATGCTTATTGTCTGGTACCCACAAACCTCCATTTGACCAGACCACAGTGGTATTTGGGGTCCCTGGAAGTCACATCAACTTAGAACCAATTTCTGATGTGCCCTCCAAAATTGAGCAAGTTCTCTTTCCTACTGCAATAGTTACCCTAGCATGTGATTGCAAATATCTTAGGGAAAATGCGAGGAAGGTACAGGGTTATTCATGTTAGTGTTGAAGTATCTTTGCCAAGGGGATGACCCTTCCCCTTAAAGGGCTTGGATCTGTGAACTGAGGGTGAGAGGATATGATTATCTGCTATGGAAACTCAGGGTTCTTTTCAGCAGATCTAAATTTAATTTTCTTATTCATGTGTAATTAACATATAATGTTATACTATTAGCTTCAAGTGCACAATATGATTCAGCAATTCTATACATTACTCAGTGCTCATTAGGATAATTATACTCTTGATCTCCTTCACATGTTTCAGTCATCAGCCCACCTACCTCCCCTCTAGGATCCAATAGTTCTCTGCATAAGAGTCTGGTATTTTGGGTCTTTTTTTCTTTGGCTGTTTTGTTTCTTAAATTCCACATGTGAGTGACCTCATATGGTATTTATTTCTTGCTGACTTACTTCATTTAACATTATACCCTCTTCTGGATCTATCCAAGTTTTTGTAAATGGCAAGATTTTATTCTTTTTTATGGATGAGTAATATTCCCATACATATACATACATACATACATACATACTTACATATGTGTGTACACACCACATCTTCTTTATTCATCTGTGGATAGACACTTGGGTTGCTTCTATAGCTTCGCTATTGTAAATAATGCTGCAGTAAACATAGGGGTGCATATCTTTTCAAATTAATGTTTTTGTTTTCTTTGTGTAGATACTCAGTAGTGGAATGACTCGATGATATAATTCTATTTTTATTTATTTATTTATTTTTTGAGAAACCGTCATATGTTTTCCACAGTGGCTGCACCAGCTTGAATTTCAACCAACAACGCAAATGGTTCCTTTTTCTCCACATCCTCTGCAACACTTGTAATTTCTTGTGTTTTTGATTTTAGCCATTTTGGCAGGTGGGATATCTCACTGTGGTTTTGATTTGCATTTCCCTGGTTAGTAATGTTGAGCATCTTTTCGTTTATCTCTTGGTCATATGTATGTCTTTGGAAAAATGTCTATTCAGGTCCTCTGCCCATATTTAATTAGGTGGTGATGATGATTTTTTTTGGTGTTGAGTTACGTATGTTCTTTGTATCTTTTTGGTATTAACCCTTTATTGGATATATCATTTGCAGATATCTTTCCCCATTCAGTATGTTGTCTTTTTATTTTGTTGATTGTTTCCTTTGCTGTGCAGAAGATTTTTATTTTTGGTATAGTCCCAATAGTTAGTTTAATTTTGCTTTGGTTTCCCTTGTCAAAGGAGACAGATCTAGAAAAATACTTCTATGACTGATGCTGAAGAGATTACTGCCATCTTTTAGGAATTTTATGGTTTCAGGTCTCGCATTTAGGTCATTAATTCATTATTCCTTTACTTGGGTGTGTGGTGTAAGAAAGTGGTCCAGTTTCATTCTTCTGCATGTAGCTGTCCAGTTTTCCCAGCATTATTTTTCCCCATTGCATATTGCCTCCTTTGTTGTAGATTAATTGGCCATAAAAGTGTGGATTTATTTGTGGGCTCTCTATTATGTTCCATTGGTCTATGTGTCTGTTTTTGTGTCAGTACAATACTGCTTTGATTACTACAGCTTTGTAGTATATCTTGAAATCCAGGATTGTGATCCCTCCTGCTTTGTTCTTTTTCAAGATTATTTTGGCTGTTTGGGGTACTTTGTGGTTCCATACAAATCTTAGGATTGTTTGTTCTAGCTCTGTGAAAAAAAAATGTTGGTATTTTGATAGGGATTGCATTAACTCTGTAGATTGCTTTGGATAATATGGACATTTTAACAATATTGGATCCCCCAATCTATGAGCATGGAATATATTTCCATTTGTTTGTGTCCTCTTTAATTTCTTTCATCAATGGTTTTTATAGTTTTCAGAGTATAGGTCTTTCACCTCCTTGATTTGAGTTTATTCCTAGGTATTTTATTATTTTTCAGTGCAGTTGTAAATGGGATCATTTTCTTTCCCTTTCTGCTATGTTATTAGTGTATACAATGTAACAGATTTCTGTACATTGATTTTGGTATCCTGCAACTTTACTGAATTCATTTATCAGTTCTACTAGTTTTTTGAAGGATTCTTTAGGGATTTCTATGTATAGTATCATTTCATCTACAAATAGTGAAAGTTTCACTTTTTCCCTACCAGTTTGGATGCCTTTTATTTCTTTTTGTTGTCTGATTGCTGTGGCTAGGACTTCCAGTACTCTGTTGACTAAAAGTGGTGAGAGAGGAAATCCTTGTCTTGTTCCTGACCTTAGAGGAAAAGCTCTAAACTTTTCACCACTGAGTATAATGTTAGTTTTAGATTTTTCATATGTGACCTTTATTATGTTGAGGTATATTCCCTCTAAACCTACTTTGCTGAATTTTTATCATGAATGGATGTTGTACTTTGTCAAATACTTTTTCTGCATCTATTAAGATGATCATATGGTTTTATCCTTTCTCTTGTTAATGTGAGGTATCACCTTGATTTGCAAATATTGAATCACCTTTGTATCCTTGAAATAAATCCCAGTTGCTTGTGGTGAATGATTTTTTTAATGTGTTGTTGGATTTGGTTTGCTAATGTTTTGTTGAGGAGGTTTGCATCTATGTTCATCAGAGTTATTTGTTTGTTTGTTTTTGTTTTTGGAATGTTTTCATCTGGTTTGGGTAACAGGGTAATGTTGACCTTGTAGAATGAATTAGGAAGCTCTCCTTCCTCTCCTATTTTTTTTTGGACTAGTTTGAGAAGAATAGGTGTTACTCTTGAAATGTTTGTTACAGTTCACCTATGAAGCCATCTGGTCCTGGATTTTAGTTTGTTGGGAGTTTTTTGATTACTCCTGCTATTTCAGTAATTACTATTGCTAGTAATTGGTCTGTTCAAATTTTCTATTTTGTCCTGATTCGGTTTTGGAAGGTTGTATGTTTCTAGGAATTTATCCAGTTTCTCTAAGATTGTCCTATTTGTTGGCATATAGCTTTTCATAATATTCTCTTACAATCCTTTGTATTTCTGTGGTGTAAGTTATTTCTCCTTCATTTCTAATTTAATTTGAATCCTCTCAACTCCTCCCTCTCTTTTTTTAATGAATCTAGCTAAAAGTTTATCAATTTTAGTTGATCTTTTTAAAGAACTAGGTCCTGGTTTCATTGATCTGTTCTATTGGTTTTTTTTTTGTTTGTTTGTTTGTTTTTTTTTTTTTAAGTCTCTTTCATTTATCTCTGCTCTAATCTTTATTTTCTTCTTTTACTGGCTTTGGACTGTTCCTCTTCTGGCTTCGTTAGGTGTAAGTTTAGGTTGTTTGAGATTTTTCTTCTAGAGGTAGGCCTGTATTGCTATTATCTTCCCTTTTACAACAGCTTTTGTTACACCCCAAAGATTTTGGATCATTGTGTTTTCATTTTCCTATATCTATGTATTTTTTTTGTTTCCTCTTTGATTTCTTGGTTGGTCCATCCATTGTTTAGTAGCACGTTATTTAATCTCCATGTATTTCCGCCCCCCCCCCCCCGATTTTTTCTTGTGGTTGATTTCTAGTTTCATAGCATTGTGGTCAGAAAGGATGCATAATATTGCTTGAATCTTTTTGAATTTGTTGAGACTTGTTTTGTGGCCTAACATGTGATCTGTTCCAGAGAATGTTCCATGTGTACTTGAAAAGAATGTGTATTCTACTGTTTTAGGATGGAATGCTCTAAATATATGTTAGATCCATCTGGTCCAGTGTGTCCTTCAAAGCCAGTGTTTCCTTGTTGATTTTCTAGCTGGATGATTTTCCACTGATGTGAGTGTTGAAGTCTTCTACTCTTGTTGTATTACTATCAATTTCTTTATGTCTGTTAATAGTTGCTTTATATATTTGGATGCTCCCATGTTGGGTGTATAAATATTTACAGTTATATCTTCTTGTTAGATTTTTCTCTTTATCATTAAATAATGTCCTTTGTCTCTTGTTAAGTCTTTGTTTTAAAGTCTGTTTTTTCTTTTATAAGTGTTGCCACTCTGGCTTTCTTTTCACTTCCATTTATTTGCAGGATAAATGTTTTTCCGTATCTTTATTTTCGATTCACATGTGTTTTTAGGTCTGAAGTATCTCTTATAGGCAGCATATAGATGGATCTGGTGTTTTTTGTCTACTCAGTTACCCTACTTTTTTTATTAAATGTAAATGGACTGAATTCTCCAAAGTAATTATTGATAGGTATGTGCTTACTGCCATTTTGTTATTTGTTTTATGGTTGTTTGTATTCTGGTTCCTTCCCCTCCCCTCCCCCCCCCCCATGGTTTGATGGCTTTATTTTTAGTGATAGGCTTGGATTCCTTTCTCTCTATATTTTGCATATCTATTACAGGTTTTTGATTTGTGGTTACCATTAGGTTGACATACAACATCCTATGCGTGTAGCAGCCTATGTTGATAGTTGTTTGAACCCATTCTTTCTTTTTTTTTTTTAAAGATTTTATTTATGTATTTGACAGAGAGAGACACAGTGAGAGCAGGATCACAAGCAGGGGGAGTGGGGGAGGGAGAAGCAGGGAGCCCGATGCGGGGCTCGATCCCAGGACCCCGGGATCATGACCTGAACCGAAGGCAGACGCTTAACGACTGAGCCACCCAGGTGCCCCTGAACCCATTCTAAAAGCACTAAATTTTACTCACCTCTCCCCCACGTTTTATGTATATAATATCCTACTTTATGTCCTTTCATTTTGTAAATCCCTTGACTGGTTTTATAGATAGAATTGATTTTACTGCATTTGTGCTCTAGCCACTGTATTGGTTTTATAAGTGACTAATCTACTTTTATTGTGTTTGTATGTACCTGTGAAACTTTTTCCTAATTTTCTTACTCCTAGTTATGGACTTTTCTTTCTCCTCATAGAATTTTTTAACCTTTCCTGTAGGGCTGGTTTAGTAGTGATGAACTCCTTTAACTTTTGTCTGGGAAACTCTGTCTGTTGTCCTATTCTGAATGACAACATTGCTGGATAGCCTAGGCTTGGTTGCAGGTTTTCTCTTTTCAGCATTTAGACTATATCATGTCACTCCCTGTGGCTTAGAAAGTTTTTGCTGAAGATTCAGCTGATAGCCTTAGGGGTTTCCCTTGTATATAACTGTTTCCTTTTGCTGCTTTTAAAATTCTTTACCAGTACTTTTGGCCATTTTAGTTACTATGTGTCTTGGTGTGGACCTCCTTTAGTTGATTTTGTTGGGTACATTCTGTCTCCTGGATCAAAATGTTTGTTTCCTTCCCCAGATTAGGGGAGTTTTCAGCTATTATTTCTTCAAATACATTTTCTGCCCCCTTTTCTCTCTCTCCTTCTTTTGAGATCCCTATAATGTGAATGTTGTTATATTTGATGATGTCACTGAGTTCTTTTAACTTATTCTCATTTTTTATTTTTTCTTTTTGCTGCTTATTCCAACTCGCTGATCTGTTCTCTTTCCACTATTTCCTCTAATGTATTTTTATTTCAGTTATTGAGTTCTCTTATCTCTGATTGGTTCTTTTTATATTTTCTGCTTTTTGTTGAAGGTCTTGCTGAGATCCTCCACTCTTTTCTCAAATCCAGTGAATATCCTTATGACCATTACTTGAAATCTCTGTCAGACATATTGCTTAGCTCCATTTCATTTAACACTTTCACTGTGAGTTTGTTCTGTTCTTTCATTTGGGACATAGTCTCCTCATTTTGTCCAACTCTCTGTTTGTGTGTATTAGGAAAGTCATCTACGTCTCCTTGAAAGTAGTGTTCTTTTTTTTTTTTAATTTATTTTTTTTCTATTCTTGAAAGTAGTGTTCTAATGAGCAGATCCTGTAGTGCAGTGTCCCTTGTCCCCCAGCACCAAGGGCTTCAGAGGTGTCTCCTGTGTGTGTTGTGTGTGCCTTACTATTGTGGCTGAGCCACATTTGTCTTCAATCCAGTCCAGTACAATGATTCTCTTTGCCTGTTGTCAGTAGGTTTGGCCCCTCTGCTGTTAAGGGGCCAGTCTGGGACTGCTTGGGGCTTGTAGTTGGGTCAGACTAGATGCCTGCTCTTGGCCTGTCTGCTCATACTGCAGTTGTACCAAACTGCAGAACATTGTCCTTAGAGGCTTTTGTTGATGGAGTGGGGCCTATAGTTGACCAATTGTCTGCCCACGACCCACTGCTGGGCCTGCAGTGGAACTGGCTTGTGTGGTTATCTTCTCCTCTTCCAGGGCAAGAGTCACTTTGGAGTGGTGCTGGTGCCTGTTGTGGCTGCTTGCAGACTGAGATGAATCAGGAGCTGCTTTGGAGGGACTCCTGTGGAGTGGGACAGGTTGGATGGGGTGAGTCCACAGGAGGTTGTAAGGGCAGGGTGCATGGTATTCGCAAGCTGTGTTGAGAGTGTGCTGGTTCCTGCAGGAGTCCAGGTATCTAGGCTTGGGAGAGTGGGTGGGAATAGAGAAATGACACATGGAAGCTTTCTTACTGTTGGAGAAGTCTTCTAAAGGTCCCTGCAGCTCCTGCACACGTTCTGAGATTAGTAAATAAATCTTCCTGTATACCCCAGGTGGTTTTTATTTTTTTATTATTATTTATTTATTTATTTGACAGAGAGACAGCATGGGAGGGAACACAAGCAGGGGGAGTGGGAGAGGGAGAAGCAGGCTTCCTGCTGAGGAGGGCCCAATGCGCGGCTTGATGCCTGGGATCATGACCTGAGCCAGAGGCAGAAGCTTAATGACTGAGCCACCCAGGTGCGCCAGTTAGATGGCTTTTTGAACATATTGGATATTTTCTAGAGGAAACCCCAGGTGGTTTTTAAACTGCTGCTTCTATGCTGTATCTTGGAGGGTTTTTTGCTATGGTGTCTCTTTAAGGGTGGGGACTCAGTTTCCTATTGCCCTATGCTCTCCCAGCGCCAAGCCTGCTGATTTTCAAAGTTCTTGGTATTAAGCCTCCTGATTGTAAAAACTCCTAAAGCCAAGTACCTTTGGTTTCAAAGCCTAATGTTCCGAGGTCTTGTCTTCCCAGTGCATGTGTCTCCTGTCTGGGATACCTGGTGCAGGGTCTGCTCCTCTCCCTGTTCAGTATTCATGGTGTCTATCCAGTTTGTGGTTAATCTTGCAGGTTAGTTGGTCTCCTCACCGGGACTCTGCCCTTCCTGCCATTTTTCTGTGTGGCCTCCTGTCTACAATTAACTGTGGAGAGTCTGTCTGGCCAGTCTTCACTTGGGTTCCTGGGATAGTGGCACTGGTGTGGTGGTTTTCTGGGTGCATACCTGGGATGAGGTGAGCTTTAGGATTCTCCAACGCCACCATCTTCCCAGGTTCCTCCCATCAGATCTAAGATTTTGCCTGTTATGTAGATCAAACAACAGTCTAATAAGATGCTTGTTATGGGTTGAAGTATCCCCATAAAAGAAATGTTGAAGTATTAACTTTCAGTACCTCAGAATGTGACCTTTTTTAGAAATAGGGTTGTTGAAATTTTATAGAGGTTGAAATGAGATTATAATGGAGTGGGGTGGGTCTTTAATCCAATATAACTGGTGTCTTTATAGGTAGTACCTTTGAGAACTGAAAAAAAAAATAGATGGCTTATTTTTCTTTTTTTAAAGATTTTATTTATTTGAGAGAGAGAGAGCATGAGCAGCAGAGAGGGGCAGAGGGAGAGGGACAAGCAGACTCCCCACTGAGCAGGGAGCCCCACACAGGGCTCTATTCCAGGACCCTGGGATCATGACCTGAGTGGAAGGCAGACGCTTAACCGACTGAGCCACCCAGGCGCCCCCAGTTAGATGGCTTTTTGAACATATTGGATATTTTCTAGAGGACTCTAAAGTATTTTTTTTTTTTTTACTAAGTGATAGTTTAAGATACATTAAATATGTAACCTGTGTTAATTAGACGCTAGACCCATTTGGCATGTTTTTTTTTTTTTTTTTAAAGATTTTATTTATTTATTTGAGAGAGAGAGTGAGAGAGAGCAAGCACAAGAGGGGGGAGTGGGAGAGGGAGAAGCAGACTCCCTGCTGAGCAGGTAGCCCGATGCGGGACTCGATCCCGGGACTCCAGGATCATGACCTGAGCCGAAGGCAGTCGCTTAACCAACTGAGCCACCCAGGCGCCTGGCATGGTTTTTTATTTGAACAGATGATACCTAATATTTTGGTGGACTTTCATTTCCTTATTCATTTTTTCCTCATCTTTTGCTGTTAAAAAAAGTTCATTGTGTGAGTCTTCCCAAACTCAGTGCATTAAAGAGTTTGCCTATATGTGATCATTGTAGCTAGGTATAACATCTGTTAACTTGTCGTGTTGGTAGAATTGATTGGCATTCGTCACTTGTCTATACATTTGCACCCTTCAAATTGCCCTACTACCATACCTTATTTCCTGAGAGAAAAGCAGAAGGTCCTGCTACCAAATGTGTATTCCTCATTATTAACTATGTCTCTTGTCCCAAATCCTTGTGTCCTTTTCTAGCCCGGCAAGCTCCACTTGGGTGACGGAAAAACTGAAAGCCTAGGTTTACTTTTGTGTCCTTCAGCCCAGACCAGAGCTAGCCATGGTGTACGTGGTAGATGTTTTTTCTTTTGGCTCCTACTGTGTCCGGTTTCTAGAGCCTAGCTAGACACCTGCTAGTAGAAGCAGTCCTTAGGTCCAGAATGGAAAGAGAATTATGGTAGGTGTGAAGACGTGATGGAGAAGATTTTTATGTTTTCTCCCTTCTGAACCATGTTTTCACCCCCTGCTCCCCATCTTCACATCTGGGAAAGGTGTGTATCACTGCATGTTGTGTTTGTAATGCCTGCCTGAGCTTGCCTCTCCATGGAGTTGGGAGAAAGCACAAAGGGGAGATGGCTAACAATACTGCTTCTCCCCCTGAAACACTGCAGCCAAACTACTGATCTTACTGTACTGTTGAAATCCCATCTTAATCCATTCAGGCTGCTATATAAGCAAATACCACAGACTGGCTGTCCTATAAACTGGAGGCTTGAGCAGCATTATACACACAGCCTGTTCCAGCCTCAGGCTTTGTCAGATGCTAATGAAGCTCAGAGCTGGTGGCTGGGAGATCTGTAAACCAGAGTGGATTTCTGGCAGCCCCAACCGATAAAGAAGAGAAAAATGCCTGTGGGGTCTCCAGTGGTGAAAATTCTAGAGAGTCCTTTTCTTAAAACGGGTGAGACAAAGGTACACAGACTCTTGTTAGCCTGCACATCAACCTCGGCCCACCCTTGTCTGTGCTAGGACTGAGGTGTTCAGCTGTCTGCTCCCTCTGCAAAGGAGATGGTGTCCTCTTTTAGTAAGAAAGATGGACAAATAAATAAATAAATACACATACATACATACATACACACACACATGTTATTGCACAGTCTTGGTTTGGCCTGCTATAATAAAAATGTCATAGGCTGGGTAGCTTTCAGACAATGGAATTTCTCTGTTCTGGAGGTCAGGAGTCTTAGAACAAGATGCCAGCAGTTTTGATGTCTGGGGACATAGCCAGTAGTTTATGCACTGTTTCATACCCAGTGGTTTATGCACTATGATCTTACATGACAAAAGGGACTAGGGCACTCTCTGGGGTTCCTTTCATGAGGGTTCCATTCTCATCACCTGATCACCTCCTAAAGGCCCTGCCTCCGAATACCATTATATTGGGGATTAGTTATCTACCTATGAATTTTGTGGGTACATAAACTTTCAGTCTATAGCTAATCCTCAATTAAAAAAAAGTTTCCGCAACTTGAATAGTGTTTTCCACTAAAATTTATTAAGCATACATTGCATGTTCGCCTCCAGGAGTTTGCATCTAGTAGGAGAATGATCATTAAACAAAGGGATATGTAAATACACATAGAATTGGACCTTCTGGAAGTGGAATGAATGAAACCTGTCAACTGCCTATGGCATAGCTCCAATTAAATGCCCCATAGTAACTTACTATGAATAAACATGTATTTGTTTTATTTCTAACAAAGCCCATTTCTCTTCCTGTTAATGCTATCACTGTATACTTGTAAAGTCTAGAAACCTAGAAAACACATTAATTTCCATTGCTCAAACTCCACATATCAAACTAGCTGCCAAGTTCTTTTCCTTTATGTCCAAATTCGTTTTTGTTTTCACATTTCTGTGTCTACTGCCTCATTCCTACATTGGTATTTGGACGGTTTTCCCTACCTCCAAACCCACTTTCCTTTGCTTCATCTTTTCCCTTTTGGTCAGAGTGACCTTTCTGAAATATGAAATGGTCCCTGCTTAAAATCCTCCCATACTTACTACAGTGATTTACAAAGTATATCCTAGGGAACTGCTCATAGGGATTTCATAGATATGCAGATGCACCCAGACATACTTCACAAATCATTTGTGAAATTGAGTTATACTTACTGATTGCGAACTTATCAGTACCTTTAATGACCCTCATGGGCATTGTGACTATCCAGGCAGACGTAGTATATAGCACATTTCCATAATTTACTTGATTATTAAATCTTTAAGCTTTTGTTGGGATTGTTTCAATAAATACTTTAGAAAATATTGGTTCATTGTACAAAGTTTAAACTTTTGAGCATAGTTTATATGCTTTCTATGATTTGACCATTTTCAATATCTTTAATCTTTTGTCTTCATCATCCACACTTCAATAATTTTGGAGTCTGTCTTTACCCGAGTATATAGTGCTTTCCACCTCCCTACTCCTACATTCATGGCAATCCTTCTGTTGAGGATGCCCATATTTTCTGCAAGGCCAGGTTTAAGCATTCACTTCATAATGCCTGATCTGAATTATCAGCCACTGCCTTCCCAAGTAGGATTGATCAAGGTATTTAATCCCAAAATCCTTTTACAAAACTAAAAAAATCATAATCATTTACGTCTTACTCTCCGTTAACATAATCTAAATGTTTGGGACTGTTTTATATATTCAAGGTACCTTATGTAGTTACTAATACACTGTAAATTATTCAAGTACTTTTTTCAACTCAGTGGGTAACCCTCCACTTCATCAATGTATATGGCTTGGGTGGATTTAAGGAAGAGTGATACACGTCTAGCTAGCTAACACTCGTTCATTCAAGTCACAGGTGAATGCCTATTGGTCTAAGCTCTGTACTAGGCATTAGGGATAAAGTGATAATTCAGCAGTTGTGGCTGTCACACTTAGGGAATTTAAATCTAGAATAGAAAAAAAAAAAAGAAGTAGACATGTAATAACAGTGGCAATGAAGAGAGAGAGTACTGTGGGGATAATTGACAAGCAGACCAAATTTCATGAAAACCGCTGACCCTTATAAGCAAAGGCATGAGGGAGGTCTTTGGTTGCCCTTACATTAATAGCACAATAGCTTTAAAATAGCATAATTGGATGTGGTACTAAATTAATGAACAGCATGTCTCTTCAAACAGCAGTTGTGACAGTCAGTGGAAACAGCCTGTATATACCTGGGACCACACGTTAGGGTTCATTACCATGCATAGTGGAAACAAGACCAAGGACATTATCTTCAAGATGAAGCATTTGGTTATACTGCAACTAAAAGTATGTGCCTTATTTAAAGTGGTGTCTTTATTCACCTCATTCCACAAAGTAGTCCAGCATCACTATAAAACTGACTACTGTTGAACCTGACAGGAAAATGAAATTCTACTAAGTTGTTTACTCCTTATTCTATAAAACCCCACTAAACGTAAATGTCCTGGTTAAATTTTCTTGTTGTCAATTTCTTAAATTTAACATTGGAATTGACAAAGAGGACACTTAATAGGATTTTTCATTGTCAGTGTTTGGCATTTTGTTAAGGATAACTGCCTTGTTTTAAGTTGTATTGTTCAGTTCGGGCCGAATGGCTTTGCCATTGCTGCTTTCTCATTTTCCTGTTTTGCTAGGGTATTTTATGCAGAATATCTTTAGAAATTGTCTCTTGAATTTCCCCCAGAATGTTACAGGTAGAAAAACACTTTACAGAAACACTTCTTTCTCTATAGACTGTGTATTACATGTATGGATTATCTGTGATCCAGACTATTTTCCCCTCAGTCTATCCTGGTGGTTTGTTCCTACGAAGTGCCAGTTAGGAAGAGAAAAAAAAGGTATAGAGCAGAAAAGGGGCATTCTTGAGAGGAATATATGTAAACAAAGAGATTGCTAGTGTGGGTCTCTTCATTCTCCAGAATCCATTTTAGATGCTCTTTTGGTGGTGGTGTGCCTGTGTAAGCTGAGAGAAGCACTATGGTGTGAAGTTGAAAAGCAAAGCCTCAAGAACTAGACTTTCCTGTTGGAGTCCTCCTTGTACAACATCAAGTTCTTGACCTTGGCATGTTACTTGACCACGGAGTGCACTAGTTACTGCTCTTCTAAAGTGAGCATAATAATGAAGCCTCCCTCCTACTGTTGTGTTGATGATTTCTTGAGTTTATAAATATGTATTATTTAGCAAAAAGACTGGTACATAGGAGCATGTCTGAAAAAACACTATCTTTTAACTAGTTAAAAGAAGTGAAATAAACTGTGTTACATTTCTTTACAGCTGTGTGGTATGTTCAATTCATCTGGTGACCTCTGTAATAACTGGTTTAAAAAAAATCACCTGTGAAATAGTTTTATCTGAATTAAGTCAGTAGGTGGGCATTTTCAAATTTGTCTGATTGTACCACTTATTAATGAAATCAGTAGGAATGTTATGTAACAGGCAGAGGGAATAAAGAGTACCGAGAATCCTCAGTTACTTTCATACTAAAGTAGTTTCCACAAGGCACTAAGAGGAAAAAACCCATGTTAATAACTAAGAGTTGATGGAGGAATTTCTCTGTGGTTCCCCTAAATAGCCTCCTGTTTGGATGTGCACCACCTATTGTCAGCTTCAGCATTGTGAATGCCTCCAAATAAGGTGATTTTTTTCTTTGATTATTTGGACCTTAACTTCTCTCCTGTGAATACCGCTATACTACTTCTAGCTAGCTTAGGCTGCATTCTAAGATGGAATAGCTTAGGAATATTACTTATGTCCACCCTTTTATCGAGCCATCTGTGGGAATTTTGATGTATGAATAAAAACTCAAAGATTATAAAATTCAAGTCTAAATCCAAAGCCTACTTTAAATATCCATTTGCAAAATTTGGAGGCTTTTACACTTGAATGTAATTTTACTCTATTTTGTATGTTTCAGCATACAAGTCAGAGGCTGATCTCATACTTCTGCTAAATGTACCAGTGTCCTGGCACACCAATGTCGAGACATTTGTTGATTCAACAATGTCGTGCAGTTTTTCCTCCTCCTCACTGGAGCTTGCCTGGGGTTCTACAAAACTAGACCTCGGTCTGGTCCATTACTTGAGGCTTTGACTGTTCTCATTCTTTCAGATAGTTCTCTTTCCATCCCCTTTTCCTAGATAAACCTTAGTTCCTCCACATGGACATCGCTGCCCTCTGGAGTCCATCACAGAGATAGTTGTGTGTTTTTTTTTTTTTTTTTTTTTTAAACAAAAAACAACAAAAAAACACCTGCTTTCTTGGCTTCTGTGTTCTTCAGGTTCTTCATTAATTCTCTAACAATGCCAGCAGTCCTGATTATTATTCTGTGGTTGTACCCATTCTCCCTTGGAAGCTTATACTTTCAGACTTTACCAGTTTCTATGCTTCCCCCCCCCCCTCCACTGCCCCCCAACCCATGGATCAGTTTTTCTGGCTGAGTTCTTCTATTTTTTTTTGAGCTGTAATTGAAGTGAACATGGTATAAATTTAAAGCGTACAACATATTGACTGGATACACTTACATTTTATGAAATGATTACCACTGTACTCTCTGCTTCCTAGTCATTGTCCTCAACAGGCTCTTGCAGTACTACCTTTAGCTGCCTGTTTTGGTATTTATATCTATATTATAAACTATATATATAACATTTTCTTTTTTCATCATCTTTGGATTATTCTAATATGTTTTTTATTGAGTATGTTCACCTCTCCTCTAGCCAAGATCTGTATCACTCAGGCTAAACCAATCAAATGCTTTTTTCCCTGGAATTTTAATCTTGAGTGGAGTTACACAAAATATTGACAAAGGATTAGAGCTCATTCAATCCTGCATTTCCATGATGAAAATAAAGATGAGTTCTTTGTAACCAACATCCAGAATTGCCTTTGTCCATGTCCTTTTCTTAGAGACTGGTTTTTCAGGCTTCCAAAAAATTGGTTGATTTCTAATAATTCCTTTCAGTTTATTTGCTTAAAGTATGTAGTCCTGGTTTCTCTGGCTTGCCACTAATCTGAAACAGAAATGGAACCATAATGGGATTATAAATGTGACAATTGGTAAAACATGAATTTAACCTCCAGTGAGGTTAAATAGAGGATTAGGAAGCTGTAAATTCTTATACAGGAGCAACATAGCTGATTAAATTGTTCCATGTCATTATCTTGGAGCTCCATATCCTGTGGTTTTGAGTATGAAAAACTATAGAGTACTGTGGCTTGAGGAATTTTTTTCCCTCATCATTAATTCATTTTAGGGTTTTTTGTTTTCGTTTTTAAATAGATTCTGATTTCCATTTGTGGATCTTGCCTTCCCCAATCTCAATACTTCAAGTTTGAGTGAGGTCTCATTCTTTCCCGGGAGTAGAACATGTGGTCTGTCTGTAGCCAATTAGTGCCTCACACGTCTGGAAACAGTGTTGTTTCTGGGTTGGGTACCATTATAGCTAATTCTAGGGCTTTCATTTGAAATGTTTTTCCTGCCAGACTTGCACAGAATATGATATGTAGTTGGAGATGCTACACACTTTTTGCTATCACATGGAACCTGATCTAAAGTCAACAAGCAAAGAATAGCAAAGCAGAACTCACTGATATAGGGAAATCTGTTTTTTTATAATTGTTTTATTTTTCAATTTTAATTCCAGTATAGTTAACATAGTGTTATATTAGTTTCAGGTGTACAATATTCAGCAGTTCCATACATTATCAGGTGCTCATCATGACAAGTGTACTCCTTAATCCCCATCACCTATTTCACCCATTTTCCCACTCCCCCCACCTCCCCCCCTGCCCCAGTAACCACCTGTTTGTTCTGTATAGTTAAGAGTCTGTTGCTTGGTTCTTTCTTCTTTACTCATTTTTTTTTTTTAAATTCCACATAAGAGTGAAATCATATGGTATTTGTCTTTCTCTGACTTGACTTTGCTTAGCATTATACTCGTAGCTCCATCCATGTTTTTGCAAATGGCAAGATTTCATTCTTTTTTATTGCTGAATAATATTCCATGGTGTGTATGTGTACCCACACACGCACACACACCCCATCACTTCTTTATCCGTTTATTAATCAGTGGATACTTGGTCTGCTTCTATATCTTGGCTATTGTGAATAATGCTTCTATAAACATAGGGGTGCACGTATCCCTATGAATTAGTGTTTCTGTATTTTTTTGGTTAATACCTAGTAGTGCGATTACTGGATATTATAAGGATTTGATTTCTCAAAGACAATTATCATATGCTCTCACTCATATGTGGAATTTAAGAAAGAAAATAGGATCATAGAGGAAGAGAGGGAAAAATAAATCAAGACAAAATCAGAGAGGGAGACAAACCATAAGAGACTCTTAATCAAGGAAACAAACTGAGGGTTGCTGGAGGGGAGGGGGGTGGGGGATGGGGTAACTGGGTGATGGACATTAAGGAGGGCATGTGATGAGCACTGGGTATTATATTAGACTGATGAATCACTGAACTCTACCTCTGAAACTATAATATGTTATATGTTAAATAAAATCACAAATATAAAAAAAAGATGAGATTTCTCAAACAGTTAAAAATAGAGAAATCTAATCTTTATAATAATACTATATGAGCCCTTAAATCCATGAAGCCAGCACCATCACAAGAGTTTTCAGATAAATGAGTCAATAATTCTCCAGGATTCATAGATTTTTCTGTCACTTAAAATATCCTAAATGATATACTTCTACCATTCACTGAAAATTTGGAAACCATTACATAATATCATTACTTCAACTCTTGTTATAATTCTAGAAGATTTTGAAATACTGTTTAGAAATTTTTATCCTTTAAAAATATTATAATCTCTGAAATGGTAAATATTAAGTCTATTAGCAAAACCTTTCCAAAATTTCATTTCTCCATATATTTGACTTCACGGAGGTATCTGCTCCTTAGAACTTCCATTATCTACAAGTCTCATCCTTCTTTTTCCTTTAGTTCACCCATACACACCTATGATCCTCTCTCTTCAATGATCTGAAGTAGGTTTTTATCAGTTTTCTTGGAAACCACTTTTTCCTGCATAGTCCAGTTGAATTATACCTTTGCAGAAAAGAATTAATTCAGGTTCTCTGCTCTGATAGCTCAGCACCTGGGGGATTGAAATATGTTTGGCTAAAGCACATACCCCTACAGATTAGAGCCGTGCCTCAGATTGACCCTCAGTGAGCCCTTGGTAAGACCCACCTATTTATATCAATAACTATCCCACATTTTTGCCTTGTCCAACTCCAACTCAATCCCTGCTCCCTTCAGCCTAAGTAGATCACCTTTTTTCCTACTTCCTACTTTTTCCTACTTCAGTGAGAATACCATGCCTTCAGTAATAATCTTGCTGCTTTTACATGGCTACACATTTAATTTTAGCCCATATCTTACCTCCATTATGTCAAAATCAGAGTAGGAGCTATGGTTCTTCCTATTTAAATCCTTGAGCCCACCTCCACCCTTTTCCAGAATATCCCTCTATTATTCATCCCCCCTCTCATACATATTTAACTTCTTCCTCTCCACTTAGTGCTTCCCCACAGGCTGTATACATGCTCAGTCTGTCTTTGCCTAAAAACAAAAACCACTGTCAGTAATGAGAGAGGAGGCTAAAGAAGGGGGACTGGGAGTAAGGTCACCGAAGGCCGTGCATGTGATATTCAAGAGTTTATATTTTCTTAGGGGATGGAAAGCCACTGAATGAAATCAAGCAGGGGCATGACAGGGTTATATTAGCATTGTAGATAAAGGACTTTGTTTGCTTTTTGGAGATGGATTGTAGAGGTGTATATAGGAGGTAAAAGTGTAAATTGTGTTCCTAAAATGTGTTCTGCAGAAGATTAGGTGCTGCTGAGTGTTACTAGACTTTCCTAAAAAAAAAAAAAAAAGTTTACGGACAATTAAATATAACGACTTTGGCTTAAACAAATCTCTTTCCTTCAAGGCTTCTAAGTTTTGGTCTAACTTCAATCACCTAGGTTTCTTTATCCAGAATTTTCTTCATTTCCAAATAGGTAACCATTTAGCTTCCTTTTTGTCCATCAAGTGACAAAATAGTGTTTATATCCTGGTATATTACATGGCTTATAAGAAGATAGTCCTGCACAGGTGGCTGCTTCTCCTTCCTACCCCGGGAGATATGATCTGGCTTTTCTCCTGTTCACAGAACTCCCTGTGGAAGAAGCACAAAAACCATTAGTAAAACGTTTGTAACTTTTTGTGTTCTGGTTTAACCAGGACCTCTCTGACCACACCTTAACTCGACATTCCATCCATTATTGAAAATAAGGGAATGAATTAACAGTCACTTAATAGATTCTAATAAGTATTATAATTAGGATTATCATAATGCTACTTTGCTTAGGTAATAATGTGTTTTTGTAAATCTAAATTTTCCTAGTGTATTCTTTCTAGTAGCAGTATATTACCTTATCAGGGACTGTAAAATATTCTTCACAGTTTTATCATCTAAACTTTACAGGTTTTGTAATTTTGTTAATGAAAGTCAATTGTTTCCTCAGGTATTATGTGTGAGGCAGATTTCAAATTTCCTGCAATAATATCTGATATGGGATTTTCTTTATTTTTATGTTTCAATTTCAATATATTTTCCTGAAGAAGCAATATTTTTGAGAGGCACATTTTTCTTATAAAATGCGGAGGCATGACAGATAATGTCCTTTGAGATGCTCTTCGTGACTACGGGATTTTTAGGTTTCTAAGTTCTAATTGTCTGTGTTTCAGTTTCTCTGAATATTAGATTGGTAAACTTCATCACCTGCTGAGCATCTGGTATAAAAGGTGTGTATAGGAAAATATACCACAGTACCTGTGATGTTTGCATTGAATTGTGTACCCCCCAAAATACATAGAAGCCTAAGTCCCCGGTACTTGCGAATGTGACCTTATTTGTTTGCAGGTACAATTAGGTCATTCTGGAGTGGGGTGGGCCCTTAGTCCAATAGGACTCTGTCTTTATAAGACAGGAAGAGGCAGGCACAGGGAGAATACCACGTGTGGTGGCGAGATCAGAGTGAGGTGTCTATAAGCCATGGAACAGTGAGGATTGCAGGCAACACCAGGATCCAGGAGAAAGGCATGGAATAGATTCTCTCCCAGCGCCTTTAGAGAGAGCATGGTCCTCTTACCACCTTGATTTTGAAAGTCTAGCTGCCAGAACAGTTAAAAGATGCTTGTGCTTTAAAGCCATTTAGCCTGTGGTACTTGGGGGAAAGTACTGGTTTATAAGACTGATAGAGTCCTAGAAATGATGAAGTTGACTGAATTACTTTCACATGGAGACCCAGGGTTTTTAATAACTTTCTATAGATACGACTATTTAGTGACAGGGTCCTATCGCAAGAACTCCAGTGTCCTAACAGCTTGCCTGACACCCTTCCCATCTTGCATTCATGTTGAAAAGTGAGTATGTGTGTTGCCTGTCTGCCCCCTTGGAAAGCAGTGAGGCCTTTAAAAAACCCGTGTGTAAGGCAAAAGTTCTGGGGCGCCTGGGTGGCTCAGTTGGTTAAGCGACTGCCTTCAGCTCAGGTCATGATCCTGGAGTCTCGGGATCGAGTCCTGCATCGGGCTCCCTGCTCGGCAGGGAGTCTGCTTCTCCCTCTCCCACTCCCCGTTTGTGTTCCCTCTCTCGCTGTGTCTTTCTCTGTCAAATAAATAAATAAAATCTTTAAAAAAAAAAAGGCAAAAGTTCTGGAATTCAGGGGAGCTCTCCAAGAAGTCTGGCCCCAGTGGAAACCCTCCAGGGGTCTTTCCGGCATATAAAAAACAAAGGGAGGTTGTGATTAGGCCTGTAAGGACAACTGGCCTGAAATTAAATATTGTTTATAAGGTCTATGTGGTTGGGATGAATGAGTAATAAATATATGCTTTATTTTGGAAGAGAAGTAGAACTCTGTATGCTTACTGTGAGCATGCCATTGACACAGTAAACTTGGCCCTTAATATTCAGAGAAAATACATTGTTTGATCTGAATGCAAGCGCACTGTTTCATTGCTGCTGTGCTCTGTTTTCTGCTTAGGTCTTCTGTGATAAATTTTTAGTGTGTCACACAAGGACAGAGACTGTAGAAACTCAATTTGCATAGGGCTTTGCTTGAAGATGGTAACTTCAAAGTGGATGGTGGACAGTGATGGTTGGATGGTGATGGTTGGATGCCAGATTGAGCAAAAGAAGGACACAGTCAATGGAATAGCGGAATATTTTATTGTAAATGTGCCCAGGAAACATGAAGCACACATTTGAGAAAAATAAGCAAGTATAACCAGAGAGTCCTAAGGTTAAAAGAGTGTGTTTATAACAGGGTCACCTGAGGTGTAGGGTTTTGAAGGCCACTGGAAGGTTGGGGGCCAGGGTTCTTCATAGAGTTCGATAACCTGCCCTTCTGGAGGAACTCTCTCAGTGCACTGGTGAGAACAGATAAGGGGGAGGAAGGGAAGAAGCCATGAGGTGCTATGGTGAGGAGGCCATTGCAGTCACCAAGGGAGCTGGGAACTAGCCACAGCTAGTATGGTGTGAAGGATCACAAAGGTTTGCTAATGGGTTGCATGGTTTGTGTAAAAGAGTGTGAAGAGTCAGGGTGATGAAGTATTTGGGAGAATGAAACATTCACAAGAGCATCTGTACCATTGCAGATTTGGGAAGGGAAAGCCAGGCTTTGGTTTTGGATCTCTGAGCTCTCCTCTCTCTCTCTCCCCTTCTCCTATTATATTCTCTTTACACTGCTCTGTGTCACTACTCCTCTACATGGAACCTATGTATCAACCAGTAAGTATTTGATGAAAGGGTTTCAATGTAGAAAGTTGTATGTTTGGATAGTTAGCATTGTCAACTTTTTGGGATTTTTATGCCTTTCTTTAACTTCTTGTCTTTACCCAGACTATCAGTACATTGTTACATGGGGTATGTAATGGTCATCAGCATCTTTTTGTGTTGCACTGAATTTTATCTTTATTTTTTATTTCGTATATTCCTGTCTACATGTTTTATCCCTTATTTTTAACTTTCATCAGCTGTGCCTTTCAACACTTTTCCTTCAGAGCATTACTTTATTCCAACTGATAATTCTGAAGTCTGAAGTTTTGGGGAGTCTAAATCTGATCTTGTTTTTGGTCTACTTAAGCCAACATTCGCTGCTCTTGTTTTGTTTCATCAGCTTTTTTGATAACTCCTTTATAGAAGTTCATGCTTGGTTGAATTTTATCTGTGGGATCCCAGAATACATTAATTAAGGATGATTATACCCAAAGAAGATTGGTATTTTCTGTAATGTTTATCAGCTGATATTACCAAGCTGAAATAAACCCATATTAATTTCTTCACCTGGAGATTTTCTGCCTGTAGGAAGGTGTTCTTTAAATTTAAATCCCAGAAGCAAATGTTATCAGGTCTGTAGTTACAGGTGATTCAGAGATACCACAGTTGTTCTTGTCAGTGGAGGTAGGACGTCATCATCGGTAGCAAGAACAGTACTGTTTGTCCACAGCACAGCGAGAGGCAGATTCATCTGTGGGTCTCCTCACATGGACATAAATTACCCCCTAGTCGTCTTTTCATTAAGTGTTTTTATTGAATTTCTTAACCTTATGCTTGGTATTGTGTCTGCTCTCCCTCTACCCCCTTTTATTGGAATAATAGCTTGTTTCTCCTTTTCTCTTCCCTTTTCCTCCATTTCCAGCATTGGCATTTCCATTAAGGAAGAACAGCCTTCCAATTTCAAGTTTATGTATTTATATTTCATTTCACTTTTCTGTTCCTTTAGGATCATCCCCAGCTTTCTTTAGAGCTCAGTAATGTCTAAGTACATATTTTTGCAACTCTAACATCTGGTCTATGGCAATACAATTTCAAAAATGCCTAGTCCACATAGTCCTGGAGACATTTAATTTTTTTTTTGCATCTATTGAAAATTTTTAATCTTAATGTGATGATTTTTAATTTTAGATTGGCATTGAATTTTTTTTTAAGACTTAATTTTTTTTTAGAGCAGTTTTAGATTCACAGAAAACTGAGAGGAGGGTACAAAGACTTCCCATATACCCCCTACCCAGACACATGCAAAGCCTCCCCATTATCAACATCCCCGCCAGAGTTATGCATTTAGGATCATTGATCCTACCTTGGCATATCATAATCTCCCAAAGTCCATAGTTTACATGATGCTTCACTCTTGGTGTACATTTTATGGGTTTGGACAAATGTATTATGGCCTGTATCCACCATTATAATATCAGTGTTTTGAGTGACCCCAAATTTTCTGTGCTCTGCCTATTCATTCTGTTCCCCTTTTCCCCTGCCAACCTCTGGAACCACCGGTCTTTTTACCCCTCAGAATTTTTCCTTTTCAAAATAGCATGTGATTGGAATCAAACAGTGTGTAGCTTTTTCAGACTGGCTTCTTTCACTTAGTAATATGCATTTAAGATTCTACCATGTTTTTCTGAAGTGGCTATTTCATCTGACATTCCTGCCAGCAGTGAATGAGAGTTTCTTTCTGTTGCTCCACATCCTTGCCAGCATTGGTATTGTCAGCATTCCAGATTTTGATTCTTCTTATAGGTGTGTAGTGGTATCTCATTGTTTTAATTTGCATTTTCCTAATGAAATAAGATGTGGAGCATCTTTTCATATGCTTGTCATCTGAATAGCCTCTTTAGGTGTCTGTTCAGATCTTTGCCCCCCCCCCCCTTTTTGTAATTGGGTTGGTGGTTTTCTTGTTGGATTTTAAGAGTTCTTTGTGTATTTTGGTTAACAGTCCTTCATTAGATGTGTATTTTGCAAGTATTTTCTCCCAGTCTGTGGCTGATCTTCTTTCTCTTCAAAATGTCCTTCACATAGGGGTGCCTGGGTGGCTCAGTTGTTAAGCATCTGCCTTTGGCTCAGGTCATGATCCCCTGGTCCCGGGATCGAGCCCCACATTGGGCTCCCTGCTCTCTCTCCCACTGCCCCTGCTTGTGTTCCCTCTCTTGCTGTGTCTCTCTCTGTCAAATAAGTAAATAAAATCTTAAAAAAAAAAAAAAAACAACAACCAAAAAGCAAACAAAAAAACCAAAATGTCCTTCACAGAGCTTTTAGTGACATCCAGTTTATCAGTTATTTCTATCATGGCTTTGATGTTGTATCTACAAAGTCATCACCATGCCCAGGGTTACTTAGACTTTCTCTTATGTTGTAAAAGTTGTATAGTTTTGCATTTCACATTTAGGTTTGTGATCCATACTGAGTTTGTTTTTGTGAAGGATGTAAGGTTTGTGTTTAAAGTTGTTTTGTTTTGTTTTGTTTTGTTTTTGTTTTTGCTTGTGGATGTCTAATTGTTCCAATACCACTTGTTGAAAAGACTATTTGCTCCATTATATTGCCTTTGCCCTTGTGTGCTCTCTATTCAGTTCCTTTGATATATTTGTCTATTCTTTCAGCAGTACCACACTCTTGATTATCTTTATAGTAAGTCTTGAAGTTAGGTAATGTCAGTCTTCCAACTTTGTTCATCTCCCTTTTTTTTTTTTTAAGATTTTATTTATTTACTTGAGAGAGAGAGAGAGAAAGAGCACAGAGGAGAGGAAGAGGGAGAAGCAGGCTCCCTGTTGATCAGGGAGTTCCATGCAGGACTCAATCCCAGGACCCTGAAATCTTGACCTGAACCGAAGGCAGATGCTTAACCAACTGAGCCACCCAGGTGCCCCTGTTCATTTCCTTTAATACTGTGTTGGCTGTTCTGGGTCTATTTGCCTCTCCAAATAAACTTTAGAATCAATTTGTTGAAAGTCACAGAATAACTTACTGGGGTTTTGATTGGGATTGCATTGAATCTATAGATAAAGTTAGGAAGAAGGGACCTATTGACATGATAAAATGACATGTTAATGATGAAAGATAATAAAGATTTTATACATATTTTGTCAGATTTACACCTAGGCATTTCATTTTGGGGGTGCTAATATGAACTGTATTGTGTTTTTTATTTCCAATTTCACTTATTGCTGGTATGTAGGAAAGCAGTTGACTGTTGTATATTAACCTTATATTTTACAGCCTTGCTGTAACCACTTATTAGTTCCAAGAGATTTTTTTGTCAGCTTGGATTTTCTGCATAGACGGTCATGTCATCTGTGTTTTATTTCTTTGTATACCTCTCTCTATACCCTGGTGGTATGCCTTTTCTTACTGCATTATGTAGAACTTCCAGTATGACATTGAAAAGGAGCTGTTAGAGGAGACATCTTTGCCTTTTACCTTATCTTTGTAGTAAAGATTTTCAATTTCTCATCATTAGGTGTAATGTTAGCTGTAGGTTTTTTTAAACACTCTTTATCAAGTTGAGGAAATTTCTATCTATTCTAGTTTTCTGAGAGTTTTAATCATGAAAGGGTGTTGGGCTTTGACTTTTTTTATCAATGCTAATTTAATTTTGTAATGGTAAGAGAATGTGGTCTGGGTCCTATTGATTTTGGGGGGATTGAAATAGAATTCCTTATTTAGGACTTGATGAGACTTCTTTGGGGTCAAATATATAGTCATTTTTTGTTTCTCCTATGTGCTTGGATCTCATTTGCATTTTTCCACTTGTGGTTGCAGGAATTGTTCTATCTTTATATGTCGATTAAAATGTCCTTTGGATTTGTGTTGGTTGTATCTCTCATGTATTAACTAATGTGTTCATTTTATCTGTCTGGTTTCAAAAGAGGGATACTAAAATAGGTTCTGAAATTACTTTTTTTCTAATACTATATGCCCTTACCATACCTCAGTAGTCTTCCTAGTCTTTGAATACCCAACATTTTGAGTGTCATCTCATGAAAGACAGTTGCCTGGTTACATCTATTTTGCTGTTATTCTCTAATCAGAACCCTAAATTTAGTATGGTGATACCCAGGGAAAGCCAACATTTTTAAAGTCTCAATTGTATCATGCTATGGCTATGTGACTAAATTTTAGCCAGTGAGCTATAAGCAGAAGCAGTACAATTGTCTGGGATAGCTCCTAAAAAGAGAAGGTTTGTTCTTCTCTATCTTCATCCAGTTATCTGGAATACGCATTTAATGACTGGAGCTCCAGAAGGTATCTTATATCAAAATAACCACAGCATGAGAAAGAAATGGAGGCTACAGGGTTTTGGGTCTTTGATGACATAGCAGCCCTAGTATATAAGAGGGAAGTAAATTTCCTTTTCTTTTTTTTTTTTATTTATTTGAGAGAGAGAAAGAAATAGAGAGAGAAAGAAATAGAGAGAGTGAGCACAAGCAGGGGGGAGCAGCCGGCAGAGGGAGAGGGAGAAGCAGGCTCCTGTGGAGCAAGGAGCCCGAAGTGGGGCTCGATCATGACCTGAGCTGAAGGCAGATGGTTCACCAACTGAGCCACCCAGGTGCCCCGAGAGATCTAAATTTCTTTTTTTTTTCAAAATAACTATTTTGAAGTTACTTTTTTTGCAAAGTCAAACCTATTTTAATTGATGCAAGGCAGAGCCCACCAATCTCAAAACCAATTCTTTTGTTTCAAAATAAAGATTTAAGGGAGACAACATTTCTTTGGTTGTAAATCTATATTCCTGCTCTTGATTTATGGTTTGAGTAAATATGAAAGAATAGGTTAAATTCTTTTCTCTCAGAACTTGAAAGATTTGCTCTTTTTTATTCTGGTATGCAGTAATGTTATATGGAAGTTTAGAATACTGACGATCCTTCCCATTCTCTGGAGTTAGTTTAGAGCGTCTATTTCTGATATTCTGAAATTTGATGACACACTTGTCACAGGAAAATTGCACAGACAAGCTAAACAGGCATGAAGACTTTATCAAGGACCCTTGCAATTTGAAAGATTGAACTTTGCTGAAAGAAAAGTTGGTAGAGGTTTTTTTTTTATTATTATTTTTTTATTATTATGTTATGTTAACCACCATACATTACATCATTAGTTTTTTTTTTTAAGATTTTATTTATTTATTTGACAGAGAGAGACACAGCGAGAGAGGGAACACAAGCAGGGGGAGTGGGAGAGGGAGAAGCAGGCCTCCCGCCGAGCAGGGAGCCTGATGTGGGGCTCGATCCCAGGACCCTGGGATCATGACCTGAGCCGAAGGCAGACGCTTAACGACTGAGCCACCCAGGTGCCCCTCATTAGTTTTTGATGTAGTGTTCCATGATTCATTGTTTGCATATAACACCCAGTGCTCCATGCAGAACGTGCCCTCCTCAATACCCATCACCAGGCTAACCCATCCCCCCACCCCCCTCCCCTCTAGAACCCTCAGTTTGTTTTTCAGAGTCCATAGTCTCTCATGGTTCATCTCCCCCCTCCAATTTCCCCCCCTTCATTCTTCCCCTCCTGCTATCTTCTTCTTCTTCTTTTTTTTTTTTTTTAACATATATTGTATTATTTGTTTCCGAGGTACAGGTCTGTGATTCAACAGTCTTACACAATTCACAGCGTTCACCATAGCACATACCCTCCCCAATGTCTATCACCCAACCACCCCATCCCTCCCAACCCCCACCACTCCAGCAACCTTCAGTTTGTTTCCTGAGATTAAGAATTCCTCATATCAGTGAGTTGGTAGAGTTTTTAAGCCCTAGGATGAGCTAGTGGAAAAGTACTGGAGGACAATGTGGGGAAAGGTTGATCAATCTGATTATACCTTCTGTGTTTGCTAATTGGTGCTTATTTAACTTAGGCTTCTACTCTCACCTTAAATCTCCAAGGAGATTAGGGTGCTATCTCCTTATGTCATTACCTTTGAAAGAGATGCCTTCTAGGGCTTTGAGAAAGCCATTCCTGCATTGTAAAATTGGCAAAAGCCTGGGCAAAGGTGGTCTCTCAAAAGAGTGAAGAAAGAATTTATAAGGTTTCTAAAGTAAATCCTTTATCAAGATGGAGGTCTAGGACCCCTAGCCAGGAAAAAAAAAATGTATCTAAAGTTTAGTTAAGCTAAAGGGAACATTAGGACCTTCTTGGTTATACTTTTGTATTGGCCTGATTTTTTTCTTCATGAGTTTGTATTTTTTATATGATTTTTAAAATCTGGAGACTTCTGTACTTTTACTTTTATACCCATCTCTTCTATGTTCCCTTCTTTTTCCTGTGGAACATTTATTAAGTGCTCAACTTCCTTGTTTTTCAGATTTTCTATCTCTGACCTTTTGTTCAACTCTCTGTGAATTATTTTCAATAGCATCTTTCAAATGTTTTATTGATTTTTCTCATTTTAATTATTATAGTTTTCTTGCTAAGCAGTATTATCCTCTGATTCTTTTTAGTTGTTTGTTTTTTAAATGGATCTTGTTTTCTGGCTGAAATGGAATGGTGTAATGGTACACACCTCTGAGGAATGTAATTGGGGACTTTTTATAGTTGTTAAGGACTTCTATGTTTTCATTTTTGTTGTTTATGGTTATCCTTTTTTTTTAATGAGGTCTTACCCTTACTTGTTTCTTTATGTTTAAGACTAAGGCACAGAAGAGCTCACTGAGAACTGTTAATATGGTCAGGATGGGCCCCATGAATCCCTTACTATACTTTAGGGTAATCAGATATAAATCCAGCTCTTACGCCGAAATACCTCAGTATGTCTGAAGCATTTTTTTTTTCTCTAATATCTGTCTAATCCTTTAAAGAAGAACTCTTGATTTCTTTTTAATTTGGAACTGGAAACCTGGGTTCTCTTTGTTCAGGTTGAGAAAATAAGATATTGGAAGTTATTAAAAATCTGTCTATAGGATTTCAAATTTATCCCCTTGCTTTCAGCCCCCAATTTCACCATTATTCTCTAGCATTTTCAAGGCAAATTCTCTGTCATTATAAGCTCTGTTTGGTTTTACTTCAGTAGAACTTGTATGTATTTCTGCCCACTTTAACCCCTCTTCTCACCTATGACTCTCTAAATTGTCTCATCATTGCTTTTATTCTCTTCTGTTTCTTAGTGAGGTTTTAGAAAAATGAGTTGACAATCATGTGATCATTCTTTTGTTATGAATTGGGACTCAGTCTCTTCCCCTATCCCCATGTGTGTTAGTGTTGAGAAGGAAAAAAAAAAAATTAAGTGCTGTTACTTGCTATCCATAGAAAGAAATAGTTGACATTAGTTCTAAATGTTGAGGGTCAGATTCCAAAATCACTTCTAACATGGCTCTTCTAGAGTTTACTGGCTTTTGGGGGGCCGATTGTGTATGGGTCTGCAGGAGCAGAACCAGGAGCTCCTCAAACTAAGTAACATTGAGCCAGAAGATCTTCTATTAGAAGATTTGTAGAGGACTGCACTGGTGGGCCAGCTTCCTGTCCTGCTGTGCTTTGAGGAATAGCTGCCAACCATGTCACTTCAAGGGGCAGTGGCAGTACTCTCTATAAGTTGCCAGATATTGTTTATTTTTGTTTGAAAAGATTTTTAAAACATATTCTGAATACAGATTTCAAACTGAAATTAAAAATAGTCCATCTGTACTTCTGAAACAAATAATACATATGTTAAAAAAAAAAAGAATAAGATAGCAGGAAGGGGAAAATGAAGGGGAGAAAATCAGAGGGGGAGACGAACCATGAGAGACTATGGACTCCCGGAAACAAACTGAGGGTTCTAGAGGGGAGGGGGTGGGGGGATGGGTAAGCCTGGGAATGGGTATTAAAGAGGGCACGTACTGCATGGAGCATTGGGTGTTATACGCAAACAATGAATCATGGAACACTACATCAAAAATCAATGGTGTAATGTATGGCGATTAACATAACATAATAAAAGAAAAGAAAAAAAAGAAAGCAGTTAGTGTTGGAAAAAAAGATTAGTCCATCTCTACTCCCCAATTATATGCTTTTTTTTAAAGAAAGAAATTTGCTGTAATACTAAATAATTGGCTTCATTTGTTGTGAAAAATAAAGGTTAGTGATTTGAGAAACCTGAGTTACATATTTGTATCATTCTGTCATCTTGTTTACGGAAAACCACAGTTTTGATTTTCAATTACGTTTGTGATTCTCTGCATTTAATAATAAAGCTGGCCTTTCTTTATCTCTAATGTATGCCAATACTTTAAGTCACATAAATGCATGATTTGTTTCCAATCACAAAACTTCCCTATGGCTTATCAAGGGCAGGGTTATTTTAGCAAAAGCATAGCATATGGTGCATAAATAGCTCTCATATATAAACATAGCATGCACAAGAGATTAATACAATTTTCCTTTTTTGAGTGATTAATATTTACCCTGGCAGCTATAGCATTTTAGTCTTCCATTAGTTGACAGATGTGAATAAGGGTTGCATCTTGCCTCAACCAAACTGCTATATCTTAATACGTGTTCATAGCTTGGGGACTATGAAATATGCTCCAGGAATATTTAGAACTCTCATAGGAATTTCTTGTGGCTTCAGTGGATTTTTTTCCCCACAAATATATTAAATTGAATATTTTATTTCTTCAGGGCAAAAAGTTAACGGGCTTGAAACTCACAGGTGCGGAACAATAAACCAAATTCCAGCTTAAATCTGAGCATTCAAGTGGGAGTCATTGGCTTGTAACGGTCTCCTAACATGGAGCATCATGAGGTTGGAAAGGAAATCATGATTTACAGCTTTGAATATGGGATGAGTAAGGAAAAGAAAACATGTTTATATTTGAAAGATAATTATAAATATACATATTCTTAGGTTTTATTTTGGGGAATGAGACAAAATGTATGGCATTTTCACTATCAGTGGCTAATACCACATACCCCGGCTTTGAGTGAAACAGTACTTATGACTTTGCCATCACTTTATTGTATGCATAAGTTGACGTTTATATAGGTTTGGTGTTAAAATGATGGCTCGTAAGATTTTGAAGGATGCCTAGGTTTTTTTTTTTTTTTTCAGTTTGTTTGAATATTCCTTAGTGTGTAACATGTACATATAAACAATAAAAATACAAACTAGAAAATATATTGTCACAAATGTAGTCTCAAGGATGTATATCCACAAACACATATAACAATATATAAGATTTTTGTATTATGTATCATGTATATAACGCTTAGAATGTATCAGAAACCTATACACATGCCTGTGTTTCTCTCTGTGTGTATTTTGCATATATACACAGCAGGAATTTAATGAATGTATATTAAAAATTATTAATCATATTTGTGCACTTATTGAATAAATAGTTGCCCATAATATTAGATGCTTAAGATACAGTGCTAAGGGGCACTAAAAATGAATACAATTTTAGGGTCTGAATGGAGTAATTTTAAATCAAGTGTTTTAAGGCATGGGAAGGATGGGATTGGACAGGATTTAACATAGAATAGCTTTAAATTGGTGGGCACAGTGAGGCAAGTTTTTAAAGCAAGCAGAGAGCAAGGTGTTAATGTGGCCAAGTGAGCTATTTTATTTCACTAGTAATGTCATTTTGCAGGAGCAAGTGTTTCCTGGAGTAAATAGCCAAATAATCTCTACTCATATTCAGTGCTGTTTTATTTTGAGACCAAGGGTTCATAAGATTCAAGTATAATTTAACAAAGGGGTAGGTTGATTTATTAGTTTCTTTTTTAGTTCTCTCCTTATACATTCTTCAGCATAAGCTGGAGGATAGATTATAATTGTTAAAGCATATGATCAATCCAGATATTCATCGCTGTTAAATATGTCATTGTGAAAAATAAAGGTTAATAATTTGAGAAACCTGAGTTTTGATAGTAGTTATTGCAGTCTTTGCAAGTGTCAAGTGTCAGATTCTCTTTTCCCCTATAAATGGAATATTACTTGATAGATCATGTGCTGGTATAGTAGTTTCTGGACAGTATTTAAGACTCCAGAGATCAGGGGCTCCTGGGTGGCTCAGTCAGTTAAGCGTCTGCCTTCCGCTCAGGTCATGATCCCAGAATCCTGGGATCCTGATCCTGGGATCAAGCCCTGCTTCCCACTCACTGCTCAGCAGGGAGTTTGCTTCTCCCTCTGCCCCTCTCCCCGCTCATGTTCTCTCTCTCATTCCCTCTGTCTCTCTCTCAAATAAATAAAGTCTTAAAAAAAAAAAAAACAAACAAACTCCAGAGATCATACATTTCATTCCTCCAACATGAGTATTAAGGGAAGGATTTAATCACAATTTTAAGCCTACCACTATATTAGGAGGGATAAATGCCCAAATTAAAGCAAATGAACAGATCCCATAAGAGTCCTCAGAGCTCTCAGAACCAGTCATTAAAAACAAACAAACCAAAATACTAAAGGTCAGTAATTTCATAGTTTCAAGTGTTTAAGACAATGCAGAGTATTTGACCAGCAAAGATGAAAGTAGTTGGGCAGATAAAAACAAAATAACAACAAAAAACTTTGATTTAAAAACTGAGACACCTGGGGCACCTGGGTGGCTCAGTTTGTTAAGTGTCTGCCTTCGGCTCAGGTCATGATCCCAGGGTCCTGGGATCGAGTCCCGCATCGGGCTCCCTGTTCAGGTGGTGGGGGGTCTGCTTCTCCCTATGACCCTCCCTCTTCTCATGTTCTCTCTCTCTCTCAAATAAATAAATAAATAATCTTAAAACAAACAAACAAACAAAAAAACCCTGACAAACCACATATTCGTTTTCTGGATATTCTTCTTTGGGTCTTAGATGGAAGATGTCAGCTTCATGCGTTCATTGTCCTGATCCTAAGGTCTTGCTTAGAAGTTACTTTCTCCAAGATTTCTGTCTCAGGAGGGTTCCTAAAAATTCTTTGCTTTGGGTCTTCACTCTGGATAGTTGTTTCCAGTAATTCAAAGATGGCTTGCTCATGTCTCTTTAATTGAGAGTTGTGTATCTAAAGGTAGAACAGGTTAATGTTATACTAGTGTTAACAACTTCTGATTGGGTCCTTTTCATCAGTGCTCTTGATGAGTGTGCACAGTGAACTGAAGTTTTTAAAAGTTTTATTTTTAACTGAAATATATCTGACATACAACATTGTGTACATTTAAGGTATACAACCTGTTGACTTGATGCATTTATATATTGTAATATGATTGCCATTGTAATGATATTAACACCTCTACCACATCAAGTAATTATCATTACTTTTTGTGATGGAGATAATTATTAAGATCTAGTCTCTTAGCAAGTTTGATGATTCTAAGACATTATTTTCTATACTCACTAAACTGTACATTAGATTTCCCGGATTTATTTATCTACTAGTTGCAAGTTTGTCTCCTTAAACAACTAGTCTCCTATTCCCCCAGCTCCCAGTCCTTAGTAACCACCATTTTACTCTATTAATGAGATTGGCAGTTTTAGGTTCTGCAGATAAGTGAATGGCATATGGTATTTGTCTTTCTCTAACTTCTCTCATTTAATCAAAATTTCTGAAGCAAGTACTGGCAAACAACTTGCTAATCTTGATGTTAGCTGTCTTAATTGGCTAAATAATTCGATATAATACTCCTTTTCTGTAGATAAAACATAGTCTCTGAGAGGGGAATAATCTGGTCTTGGCCCAATAGTGGGTCAGTGGGATAATCACAGTGGAGTTCCTGGAGTGGTTACACTAGGCAGAATCTTTCAGACCAGGAATGAATGGGAGGGTATTTATCATCATCATACCTTGTGGTTGCGATTAATTTACACTTGAGTGGTTTTAAAAGTTAACTTCAAGTTCCAGATGCTGGAACTTGAGTTTCCAAGTTCCAGCATCTGCATCCACCTGGTTGTTTTGATAAGAACCTGGCAATGATTGTCACACCTGTGTTAATGTCAAATAATTAGGCTTTTGTAAAAAATTTTGTTCCTTTATATAGCTTTAAAATTTTCCAAAGTTGTTTGAGTTCAAAATACACTGATGTAATAATTTTTATTCCACACTTTTATTTTTAAATTGTCTCCACTTTTTTCCTACAATAGTTCCAATATCACAGACTTTTAAGAACTCAAATTCCAGTTTACAACAAGAAGTCCATACTGATTCAGCCCAAAAGGTTTATGTTGAAAATAGATGGACCAAATATATTTAATTTCTTCACTTTCTTTTAAGATATGAAGTGATTATTTTCAGAAAGATCTCATTTTTATAAATATGCTGTAATGTTACTTGAGCCATCTGTAAAATGGACATAATGGTATTGCTGCCAGATAGTTGTTTCAAAGAAAAATTTTGGAAGTCTATAGGAAGAGCTAGAAAAAGTCCTAGATTGCATAATATATAATCTAAAGAAACATTTATTAGCATTACTTGAGGGTAAATAAGTTTGTTAGCAATTTTATTACAAGTAATAAAATGATTCCCATTTTAACTTATTAGAATGATATATTTGCACTTTGGCATATTAGTGAAAGTATAATGTACTCTATCCTTGTTCATTTTATTTATATTGTCATTAACAACTCCATGAAATAGAGCCTTTTAACATCATGCATTGAAATTCATACATATTTGTATGTTTTATGTTCATAAATTTGAGCAGATATTAATGTTTACTAAATTGAAACTGAGAGAAGCATTGTTTGAAATCCATGAATATGCCTAAGCTGTCTTGATTTATTCTTAGGGATTTAATGTAATATTTGAGAAAACAATCAAATTTCACTCTTCTAAATATTTATATTTGAATTATAGTGAAATATGGAGGGTTGCTTATTTTGCTTATACTAAGATGTGAGCTTATGAAAAATAAAGCACAAACTTTTGATGTAAGGGTAAAATATTATCACAATATATATGGATTTTCATAATCCCTACCATGACCTTTCTGCTCTAAATATTGCTGTTGATTGAGGGCTAGAATGAATGAACTCAAGCAGGAACTTCTGCCTTTATTAGATGATTAAAGAATTGATTGCCCTTCCTAAAGAATGTGTTTATGCCTTCTTCCTGTGGCATGTGTTAGAATGCAAAAATAGCTTCCCTCCAAGATTATTTTAATAATAATGTAGAAACAAGAAGTTAGGTCGTGTTTAATATGTTATAATTCCCACCAGAAGGCAGAAACTTAATAGAGGTATATTATTAATCAGACTTTGTAAATGTAATGCATTGGGGTTCACAGCTCACTCTTATATGAATTCAGATATAGAGAAGGTTTATTTGTGCCTTCTCTACCTCCCTCTAAATATGTTAATGGATGTAATAAAATTCTGTTGCATAACTAACTGTAATGTGGTGTCATTCAAGAAAATAATTTAGGGGTGCCTGGGTGGCTCAGTCATTAAGCATCTGCCTTTGGCTCAGGTCATGATCCCAGGGTCCTGGGATCGAGTCCCACATCGGGCTCCCTGCTCGGTGGGAGCCTGCTTCTCCCTCTCCCACTCCCCCTCCTTGTGTTCCTGCTCTCCCTATCTCTCTCTCTGTCAAATAAATAAATAAAATCTTTAAAAAAAAAAAAGAAAATAATTTAGAAGGGAACTTTTTTTTTTGGTATGCAGAATCTTACAGAAATAAGTTTCATTGCCTTATATAGTTGCATATTTAAATTTAATGAATTTGTTCTAGTGTTTCAGGGAAATTATAAGCAGGATTTTTATTCCTGGCGAATTTATGTATCTGGGCGGGGGGGAATGTGATTAATGAATACAATAGCCTTACAAAGTTAAGAAAATGACTTTCTGAAACGTCACAATTATAGAACAAATCACATAATCTTTTGTTGTGAGCTTGACAGCTTTAAAAGTGTGTCTTCATAGTAGCAGAAGAAGCATTTTAAATATAATCTAGACATACTCTGTAATATTACTGGTGAGGAATCTGAAGCTGATTGGTCAGGCAGGTTACCTGAGGGCCGGCAGGTGGGGAAGCAGTGAGGATTAGATCCAGCTCCCCTGATACTCAGTTCTTCATTCTTCACACCAGAGCTTACACGTTTAATGTTATGAATTTTTTCAAGTTAAAACCATGTTTATTATCCAATTATCCACTATTATTATCCAGTAATATAGCAGAAGGCCAGGCATTTTCTCCATTTGATGACTGTGATAAAATTGAGAGTCAATACTGTGGTTAGCCTCTCTCCTGAGAGGGCGGTAAAGTGGATATTGCATGTACCTTGAACCAAACTCCTTTTGGGACAGAAGGCAAAATCAAATTTTTCAGCCATTCTTAATAGCTGTTGTAATATAGTTTGACATTTTCATATGGCAGGTAGAAAATTAAGCACTAAGTCCCTTTTATGATGACACTCTGATAATTTAAATAACAGATGCCATCTAAATTATTATCCTGAAGACTTTGGCATTTCAAACCTGTTATTTTAAATTCTCTGAGGAATTGGGAAAGATGGGTATTTGTGTATTTGTAAATATTACAGTGAAAGGTTGTATAGCACTTCATTTATTTCCGTGTTAGCTATGAAATTAAAGAAGAAAGATGTGAAGAACCTCTTTGAAATTTTACTGAAGTTGTACAACACTGGTCTATTAAATAATATTTCATTGATCAATTCAAATTAGATTAATCTTTTAGTAGGATGCCTCTTCTGCTTTTTAAAATTGAAAGTTCAAATGTATTCTGTCAGCATCCAAAAGACTTGTAAGAAGACAAATCACTTTGGAATTAATTCAACCTGTCCCCTCCGGAATGTAAAGTCAAATGAGTGAAGGACATATGTACTGAGAGAGCAAATGCATGTGCTCTAATGTTTAAGCTTGAAATCCTTCAATTTTCTCAGTTATTTCCTATGCGCATTCAATCAATCAATTTAGCTTTAAGCAAATGTATTTTCTTGGGACCACTAGGTGTCATTGTATCTGTTTTTAAGGTTGTTAGTATGCCCATGACTTTAACACATATCCTATTTCTGAAGTCTTTATCAATAATATCAAGAGTTCAGATTAGAAGATAGGTATAGGGAAGGAAGGAAATGTGATATAATGAGACTGAACAAATTAGATCCTGAAAAAGACAATGCTATTAGTATAAATAAGATGGATAGAGGTTCTGGCATTTACATCTGTTCTGGTGTAAGATATCAATGCCCTATTCTGTATAATGGTATAATATGAAAAAAATCATTATGTAGACAAGTTAGTATTATTTTAAACACATTGTTAAAAAGAAAAGCTCGTGATAGGAATTTTGCTTAAACAGTGTCATTGGGATTGTGTCTTTCTAATATTTGCTAAATGCTTCCTATTAGGGGTACAGATTGGATACGCCATTGAAATATATACAAAACTGAGAGAAAAAAAAGTCTTCCTTCACTGGAGTTGACAGTCCCTTTGGAGGGATGATACTTAAAAAAAAATAATGTATATCAAAAATATGGAAGTGTATTTTATTATTTTTTCCTAAAGATTTTATTTATTTAGAGAGTGAGAGAGTGCAGGAGCGCCTGCGCGAGCCCACACACACCAGCAGGGAGGAGGGGCAGAAGGAGAGGGAGAATCAGGCTTCCCGCTGAGCAGGGAGCCCGATGCGGGGCTCCATCCCAGGACCCCGAGATCATGACCTGAGCTGAAGACAGAAGCTTAACCGACTGAGCCACCCAGGCGCCCCCTAGAAATATACTTCAGTCTACAGTGTATGTAACGTAGGTCTTGGCAGATTGGACTGATGGTCACAGTCCCCTTACTTTAGCAAGGCATAACTGTTAAGATTCATTCATTCTGATGACTCATCCAAAGGGTTTTTGAAGCAAGACATGGGAAGTCACATATATTTTGCAAATCCAATATGTTACCATGAGACAGGGTGGAAATACAAGACCTAATGGGACATGATCTTTCAGACTAAGTCCCACGACCTGCCAGCTTCCCCTAGTCATTGAGAAGCTTGTGCCAGTACCAGGGGTGGGGAAGTGGAGTTAGGGGCTTTCTAGGCAGAGGGGGGCATTCCTTCCTAATTTGCTAGTATTTACATTTCTTCACCTGTGGCATGTGGAAGAGGATTTTGACCTCACTGTGTTATGAGGATAAACATGGTATCAGTGAGTATTTGGGCATAATAAAAGGTGGTCCAATCATATAGGAGAATTCCAACAGAGTTTAATTAGTTCATCATTTAAACAGTTGCAGGCAGAGTGTATGGAAGCAACCAGAGATATGGTTAACAGTACTAGTACAGGGTTCTGTATCATCTAGAGATAGCTATCTACAGGAGCCTTAAAATTGGTCGAGGGATGCTTATAATCTGAGAAAATCAGGCAAGGAGTCAGAGGTATAAAGATACCTTAGTTTCCTCCCTCTTTTCCTCTGTGGGTATTTGCTATCAGTGGAACCCACCAGACAGTAGATCCCAGGGAGCTCACTGATACAGTTCATACAGATGAGCTTTCAGGGACACCTCATGTTTTAGAGAAGGTCAGAGCATACCTGATGGTCAAATAACGTCCCCCACACTGGTGCTTGCTTCTGATGTGTATTATTGGATCATGCAAATGCTGTGCTTCCAATCTTCTAGAGATTCATCATAGCTGAAAGGATAAAACACATAATTCTTAATTTAGAACATCATTTTGGCATCCAGATTGGTAAGGAAGAAGTAAAACTTTTACTGTTTGCCGATGACATGATACTATATATAGAAAACCCTGAAGACTCCACCAAAAAACTACTAGAACTACTGAATTCAGTAAAGTCTCAGGATACAAAATCAATGTACAGAAATCTGTTGCATTTCTATGCACGAAGCATCAGAAGGAGAAATTAAGAAAACAGTCTCATTCACCATTCCACCAAAAATAATAAAATACCTAAGAATAAACTTAATGAAGGAGGTGAAACAGACCTGGACTCTGAAAACCGTAAAACATTGGTGAGTGAAATTGAAGAGGACACAACGAAATACACATTCCATGCTCATGGATTGGAAGAACCAAGATTGTTAAAACGTCCATATTACCCAAAGCAATCTATAGATTTAATGCAATCCCTATCAAAATATCAAGAGCATTCTTTACAGGACTAGAACAAACAATTCTAAAATACGTATGGAACCACAAAAGACCCTGAATAGCCAAAACAATCCTGAAAAAGAAAAAAAGCTGGAAGTATTCCAGATCTCAAGTTTTATTACAAAGCTATAGTAATCAAAACAGTATGGTACTGGTACAAAAACAGACACATAGATCAATGGAACAGAATAGGAAACCCAGAAATAAACCCACAGCTATATAGTCAATTAATCTTTGACAAAGAAGGAAAGACTATGCAATGGGAAAAAAAGTCTCCTCACAAATGGTATTGGGAATACTGGACCACTTTCTTACACCATACACAAAAATAAACTCAAAATGGGTTAAAGACCTAAACGTGAGCTTGAAACCATAAAAATCCTAGAAGAGAGCACAGGCAGTAACCAGTCTGACGTTGGCTATAGCAACATTTTTGTAGATAGGTCTCCTGAGGCAAGGGACATAAAAGCAAACAAAACGAAACAAAACAAAAAAAAACACACCAAAAAAAGCCCCAGAAACCACCTTGGGACTCTATCAAAATAAAAACGTGAAATAGGTGATGGGGATTAAAGAGTACACTTACCATGATGAGCACTGAGTAATATGTAGAATTGTTGGATCACTATATTGTATACCTGAAACTAATACTGTATGTTAGCTATAATGGAATTAAAAAACTTAAACAAAAACAAGATCATTTATGGCCTAGATTCTGTCTTCTTGAAGTTCTCTTATCTACAGCTGTGTGTGTGGAACTATCCTTGATTCCTCAAGGTGCCATGTCTTTTCACCAACTGTGCTTTATCTGTGCTGTTTACTCTTCCTAGAATGCCTTTGTCCTGTTTCCTCTTTTAGCTAATTCCTGCTTGCCCTTCAACATTCAATTCCCCGAGAAGAAATTCTTATTCACAGTTGGATTTAGATACTGTCTTTCAGTATGTCTGTAATAATCCTGTTTACTTCACTGCAGTATAGTATGTGCTGTTGTCGTAGGTGACTGGTCCTCTCTCTAGATCTGAATTTCTCCAGTGTAAGGTAGTGTTTTGTTTTACTCTGTATCCTTAGTAAATTGCATACAATTTTTGATATATGAATTGAATTAATGTTTGTTGAATGAGTGAATGAATGTGTGGAGTGCATAATTTAATGCCTTGGAGCAGTAGGTATACCATATGTTTCCTTTTCTGAAAGAAGATGCTCATGTGATACAGGCTGGCATCCAGTGGGGTAGGGAGGAGATAGAAGTGTGCCACATGGATGCAAGTGGCTTCTTTCAAACTGAGGCATGTGCTAAAAGTGAGATGGTTGGAATTTGCTTTCCATTCTCTTTCCAGTCTACCTTAAACTTGCAAAACTGGACATATAATTGAAAACTCCAAAACATCTGTCTCAAGATATGAAGATGCCTTGGAGAGCCCGAAGTTTATAACCTTCTATTGACAGATAGTAATGATGGCTTTCTCAGATTTCTTCATAAACCATCAACTAGTGCTCTACAGTATTTCATTAATTTACACTATTGAGAGAATTACATTTCTCAGCCTCAATAATAAAGGAATTGTAGAAACTGCAAGCAATAGTAAAGTCATAACCTTGAATCTCATCAGTATAGTAATTATGAATTCCTGCAAACTAGTTAAACATTAAACATTTTAACCCATGTACAATTACGTGTTCATGTGTATTTGTTAAATTTTAATACCAGGTATATTTAAATGGAAAGGATATGTGAAAACATATATATGCACACACACAGTTTTTTTTTTTTTTAATAGAACTGGAACTCAATCTACAATTGTAGTTCAAAGTCAAAATGAATATAGAAACCTGAGAATCTGCTAATGCATTGGTATAACTTGAATAGTTAATATGGGATATTTAAGCACAAACTATGCTATTATCAATATTATAGTCCATTATATGTTTATACATCAGTTGTGCAGTCCATTAAATGGTTGATCCTTGAAAAACACAGGAGTTAGGGTCACTGACTCCCCATGTAGCCAAAATATGCATTTATTTTTAGATGCCCCCCAAACTGAACTAGTAAGTAGCCTACTGTTGATCAGAAGCCTTTCTGAAAACCGTTGATTAACATATTTTATATGTTATATGTGTTATATACTTTGAATTTTAGTCCAATAAAACTGATTTCAGATTTATGAACTCCAGATAAGAGTAAATTCATGTTGTAAGCCACTAAATTTGTGGTGATTTGTTATATCAGCAGTAGGAAACTAATATAATTTCAAAAGGCCACGACTACACAATTAGAGAATACAGTACTTAGATCTAGCTTAGCACATCTTTACTCATTAGTTTCATATGTTTGCCCTCCCATGAGCTGCTAGTAATTCTTCAGGACAGAAAAGGAACTATGTCTCCTTCATCTCTGTATCCAATGTTCCTGTCACCTAGTTGGACTCAGGACCTCTGTGTTGAACTAATGGCTGGTCTCACTAAGTGAGCTAAGTGGTTGCTGCTACGTGTTTTCTTTTAATTTGCTACAGATATGCAAACAATAGATAAGTGATAGGGCTTCTAATTAGCTGTATTTGAACTTGATGTGTACCAAGGGACTGAGTGAAAACATTGAATAAAATAAATATTCATCAGGAATATGAGTAGATTTCATAGTTTTGCTTTTTTATATTTTATGTCTTAAATAATTGGAATTCAGCAAAATTACTAAAAATACTTTGAAATATTTGCAGATCTTTATCTGAAAACTAAATTTGAATATTACCTATAATTATGGTCTTGGAATCCTGTGTTTGGAAGTGAGGTTGGAGAGCAGAGCTGTTGGATGTCTAATACATGAAATTATCTCTTTAACATCATCGTTCGCAGGTGATGTGATTCAGCCACCAAAATGTTTGGATGTCTAAGTATCTGGGATTTGCTAAGGTTATCTCAGACAAAGGAGTTCAGCACCAGATCCTGATTGTTCTTTCCAGTTGTTTAAAAGTTATGGGGGTTGATAGGATTTGTAATATCTTCCTTATTTTCAAATTCCCAAATTTTATACAGTGACAAATGATTCCTAAATAGGGAAAGCTTAAAAAGTAATGTGGTATTATCTCATTCAAATGACATATTTGCTTTTCTTTGCGGTACAATATTTCAGAGGCAGTTTTAAATGGGGGGGGAGAATAATGGTGGTGAACTTTGCTATAATGACAAAATAATTAACTATAACAATCTGGATCCCATTATCATTTGAGATCTTTTTGTAATTGGACAATGTGGATAGTTGCACAGTTTCAATGCATGAGGTCATCATCAGGTATTTTTACTGTTGCTGTTTTAAAAAAGTAAAAACTTTCTGTACTGGAGGTGTGAGGAACTCAGAAGGTGACATTTCACTAATGACTCCTCTAAGAAATTGACAAAGATGGATGCTGTGCCTTTATTGATGGCTCCGGAGAAACATGGTGCTTTCAAAATGACATTAGAGCTGTGGGAAAAGCTGTGCTTGCTTTTGTTTCCAGAAAAGAATGTTACATACCTTAATTGCATAATGCATATTTTATCTTAGTTTATAAATTCTCACTTGTCTCCTATTTAAATAGTTAATTGTGCTGTTTGCTAAGATCCAATAACTTCAACATTATGACTTCATATTATGCAACACCTTAACTGAGAGAACCTCAAGAAAACTTATACATGTTCCACTAATGAAATCTTGCCCTCCCTTGTGGATGGAGTTTATACAGAAACTTTTATTTTATTACTTTGTTTAAATAAGGTACAAAGACATGTGACTAAAATCTGGATTCAAAGAACGACTCCAACTCAAGCAGTCCTACATTTCAAATACAATCTAATAACTTATTGTTTATATGTTGACACTTTCTTAATGTGAAATAGCTTTCTCATAGGAAACGGTTATAATCTCAGGGTTTTTCTGTTCCCCAAGAGGATCATTAAAGAACTGAAGCTCTGTCTACTCTGCTTGCTTGGGGCAGCTTCAGTCTGTCTCTATATTTATCACCCAGCTTTATCTTTCCTAATGTTTACTCTCAAAACAAGGGTGGCGTCAGGGCTGTCTTATTCCTTCAGAACTTCATTCTGGGCCAGCTTCCCTGGGAAAGAGACAAAGTCCATCCCTTTGTGCTTACTCAGTACAGGGGATAAGATACCAGGACTGATTTCAAAGGTCCTTCCCAACTGTGAGTTCCAGTGAGCTTCTGAGGCTCATGGTTTTAAACCCCTAGTGGAGTACTTAATAGCCTAAAAATGTTCCTTGGTAAAGCAGGGCTAGTAGGTGATTCACACAGCTATCTTCCCATCAAGGATTGGGCCAACCATCCTACTGGTTCATAGAAGGTTAGGAAAGTTTCATCATGAGGAGCTATAGTTATTTGAAGACAGAATGTGGTGTGATCTATGTATTTCCCAAATCAAAATTATTATGGACTATATAGGATGTCCATGCATAGGTATGTTAGATGATGTTGATTTGATTTTCCTTCTGAACTAAAAGATTGCATGGAACCATACCCCTGGTTTCTTCTGTCAACAGAATCCCTTTTTTAAATTATTTTTTTACCTTTAGTCTTTGTGCTCAATGTCTGTTTGCATATTGTACTAAAATTCTTTTAAAAATAAAAGAAAATCAAACATGTTAAATAGATAATTGCTTATTTTCTGTACCAAATAAAAGGTGAAACAAACTACATAAAAGATATAATTAGTTAAAAATAGCATTGAATATATAGCTTTTCATCCTTACTAGGATCCTATTAGAAGGTTTCTGTGCATAGCTAGTTGGATTCAAGCATCTTCTTTGTTGTGTTGGCCTTGCCTTTGTCATGGGTAGAAATTCTCCTAGGGTTGCGACTTGACTTTCACTCTAGAAAACTTACGTTAGGGTTTGATACCATTTGACTAGGAAACCTGTGAACCTCTAGACTTGATAACACAAGTTGTATTAAATAGGTTAAAAGTCCTGGTGTCTGGTGGCTGGAAGATTTGGCATTCTGTGGTATGAAGGAATTAAGTCTAACTCCACTGTTACTTTAGAAGAAATTTTCTTCAAGTGAAATAATGGAAAAGGAGGCATTTTGTTCTTGCATGAATTAGAAATGACTTTCAAGACTGTCGACCTACTCTGTCTTGAATATTTTTGTAAGGGAACTGAAGCCATTGACTGAAATAGACATCTGTAACTTGAAAAATCCAGGCATTCTGAACCTTGTTCTTCAAGAAATTAAAGTCTAAGACAGCAGTGTGTCAGAGGTAGAGTTCTACCTTTTGTTTATGTGATGGTTAAATGGTTAGATTAGATTAATACACATTTTACTGTTGATAAACTTTTTTTTTTTTTTATCCTGAATCTCTGAAAAGGGACCAGCTAAAACAGAGGACAGTTAATCACTACTACTGTCAGCAAGCTTTTATATTTCAGTCTTATCAAATGAGATACAGACGAAAAACAAAACAATATCGTTCTCTCTGGAGTATCAATGCATTATTCTCATCTTGATGAGAAACACTGGTTGGATCAATAAGACATTTTCCCACATTTCCCTGCTGGCCACAAAGCCTCCAATTTCCACTTTAGCTATTAATTGATTCAAATTATATGAGATTGTACTGTAATATAAGGAAGTCACCCCATTACTTCTGACATTCCTTTTTAACCCTAAACTGCCCTTGGTGATTTCTAGTCTTTAAAACAAATTGAAAGACTTTGTTCAGATTTTTTTTCTCTTTTGTCTCACTACCAAAATACCGCCTAGCCTTTCCATGATTCTTCGGAGTGTTGGCTATTGAGTCTGTAGCATATTAGAGAGCTGTTTTTTAACCTTTAGTAAAAATTATATTCAAGACACCACATAATTAAAATCTTTCAGATACCTGAACATGTACTACATTTTCCACTGTTCTGCTTGTGTTCCAGGTAGAATAAGTCTCTATAGCCAAGCATTTAGTTGAACTTTATTCTTCTCCCACAACATTTGCTGCCTCTTCACTTTCTAGGACTCTTAGCAGACTAGACTTTTGGGATGGACCTTTATTTTGAAAAATACATGAAATATCAGTGTTCAGTTTTGGAAATTGAAGGCTGAGAACATTCATGTTAAAGCCACATTCAGTCAATGTGTTCTCTATTTCCTTGTGATCATAAACACTTCCACTTGTTTACAGGATTGTAAGAAACTCTGAGCACTATACTCTTCTTGGTATTCACCCATACCTAACCACTTCTTCGGTAATAATAGATGCAATATTCATGTTTTTTAAGTTAATTAAAATAGCCACATGTGTGTGATATTTTTTCCATCTTCAACACTTAAAGGTTATATGATAAAATCATACCTTGCTGGCCACTGTGAGACATAAAATTTGAAATGTGAGCTGAAGAACTGTATGCTTTCATGCTTTATTTTGCACTTCTAAATTGCCTTGTGAACTTAGAAATTGGCCCTACCACACACACCCACATAGGATAGCATTTACTAAGAATATGCAGTTCTAAAAATTGACACTAAGTCATAGAAGAAGGGGTGATAGTTTTATTACTTTCTGACATGTGGACATGTGACATGTGACCTTGGGAAGATTGTTTTCCATACTTTACCTACCTAAATCTGGATTTCCAGAAATTATTGGGTCTAGGGTTAAAGACAGACCCTTAACGTTGATGATGGTAAATGACCTTTGAACATTATCCTTTGTCCTATTGGTATTTGATGTCTATGTGGCTTTGTGACTGTATGGCTATCATTTTACATTTATTGCTCTTATCTCCTTGTCACTTTGTTTTTATGATGACATATCCAGAATCTATAGTTGGCCTGCCTCATTGACTTCACTTGGGTGCCTCTGGGCTTTCTGCTTGAGCACCCTTTCAGATTTCTTAATACTTTAAATCCTCTCTGACCCCCAAATAAGCCATTGTCAATATGTTTATTTTTGGCAGGGGCAAAATTATTTAAAACGCTTTTTTTCCCCTTAGGTATTACAAGATCTGACACATATTTTTGATAAATGGTATTTTTTTTAAGTTTGCAGAAAATACCTATTGGGAGGTCATATAATATTTTAAGTTACTATTCACTTTATATAGTAAAATTTTCTCTTTATCATACAGTTCTGTGGATATTGCTAAATGTATACAGTAGGACACAGTTTTTATTTCAGCCAAAAAGGGGGTCATGTTGTAGATATAAGCCAGAAATTGCTTCTTCCATTTAATGTATTTCAGATATCTTTTTTGTTTAAATAGCCTTATTTAGGTAAGCTGACAAACCAATTATGTATACTTAAGATACACAGCTTGGTGTTTTGATGTATGTATGCACTGTGAAATGATCACAGTCAAGCTAATCCATCACTTCACACAGCTACCATTTCCTTCTTTCTGTTGTGGTATGAACACTTTACTCTGCAGATTTGAAGTATACAATATAGTATTGTTAACTGTAGGTGCTAAGCTATATGCTATACCTCCAAACTTTATCTTCCATCACTGAAACTTTGTACTCTTTAACCAATATGTCCTCATTGCCCCTACCCTTAAGCCCCTGAAAACCACCATTCTACAGTCTGCTGTTACGATTTTGCCTATTCTAGATTCTACATGTAAGTGAGATCATGAAGTGTGGGTCTTTCTGTGTCAAGCTTATTTCACTTAGCATAGTGTCCTTTAGGTTCATGCACATTGTTGCAAGTAGCAGGATATGTTTCTTTCTCATGGTTGAATAATATTCCATTGGGTGTGTATACATATATGTGTGTGTAGGTATACTTATATATGTATGTACACCACACCAGTGAATCCAGGAATGCAGATATCTCTTTGAGATACTGATTTCTATTCATTTGGGTGTATACGGAGTGGGATTGTTGGATCAGAAGGTAATACTGTTTTTAATATTTTGAAGAACCTCCATATTGTCTTTCTGTAGTGGCTGTACCAACTTAAATACTCACCAACAGTACATGAGGGTTCCCTTTTCTCCACACCCTTCCCAATACTGGTTATCTTTTGTCTTTCTGATACTACCCATCCTGTCAGGTATGAGGTGATATCTCATTGTGCTTCTGATTTGCATTTTCCTGATGATTAATGATTATTTTTTATATATACCTGTTGGCCATTTGTGTGTGGTCTTTTGAGAAATACCCATTCAAATCCTTTCTTTTTTAAATTGAGTTGCTTTTGGCTGTTGAGATGTAGGAGTTCCTTATATATTTTGGATATTAATCCCTTATCAGATACATGGTTTGTAAATATTTTCTCCCATTCCAGAGATTGCCTTTTCATTTTGTTAATAGTTTGCTTTGTAGGAGCTTTTTAGTATGATGTAATCACACTTGTCTACTTTGGTTTTGCTTTTGGTTTCCTGTAGAAAAAAAATATTGCCAATACCAACTGCAAAAAGCTTTATTCCTTTTCTTTATTCTAGTGGTTTTAATTGCAGGATCTTCAACTTCTTTTCAATTTGATGAAATACTTGTTGAAAAACATAGGTGAAAATCTTTATTTGGAATCAGCAAAGTAATATTAAAAAAAAAACTACTTGATTCCACTAATATAGTTTGGGTATATTATGATGCAGTCTTTCAAATTCGTTGTTTTGACATTTTTACTAATTAGCACAAAACCTGGCACAGTAAATGATATAGATATGAGCATCATGGACTGTTTATATTTTACTATATTCCTTTGAGATGAGATCCTTTGACACTGAAAAAAATTTAGACTGTTACTCTTTGGGCCTCTTCTATATCAAATAATAAATACTTGCCTTTAAGAATTTTAAGGAATGTATTTTTATTTTACAAAGAAATAGGGCTATATTCACAAAGGAAGCTAATGTCACAAGTGAATTCTTATTATAACTTCAATGGTTGATGATAGTTTTAAATAAGTATTTCTAGAAACCTCTTAATTCTTTAATTTACCTGTATTAAGAAATTTACTCTTACAGCAATGGAAAAGGGTAGTTGAATTACCATCTTAGTAAATAGAGAAAAATCTCATTCTGTTTCTACTCTTTACGTTCTTCAGAAATTTGATGAAATAACTATTGACGATATTATTTGGAAGTTCCCATTGTATAAAGTAGTAACAACCTATTTTCAAGCAGTAGTGTTGAGACACAGTATATTGGAATGTTTGGGGTACTTAAGTCTTTAAACAGGAAACAGTTGTCTATAAAATGTGATTGCATAGGAACAGTTGTCTATAAAATGTGATTGCATTTTTTAAAATCAAAATATCTCTTCCAATGGCTTGCCACATGCCTGAGAATTTTACTAGTATTCAGTTGTAATGTGTTTTGCTTTGTTAGTTAAGAATCCACAATTTTGTTACAAATGAAGAGGAGATATGTGGTATGAATAAGATGACTAGAAAAATCATTATTTATGTTAAGCATGGATGATGAATCAATTGTGAACATAGTTGAAATTCATAAGCTGTGTTAGGTATACATATTGAATATGTAAGTAGTATGTGAGATGTAAACAAAATTTTTAAAATGGGTTAAGTTGATAACTAAGTTAATGACCTATGACACATGTTAGGAAGAGATAAAATAAGAGCCTATATACTGAGTGCAGATAAGAGATGGAAGGACCCAGAGGTAGCTGGTATTCAAAGTAGACAAATATGCATGATGTACCTAAAGCAGTTGGTAGGGAAGTGATCTTAAGTTGACTATCCATTGGTAACAACCACTAAGATTCTATCCTGGCTCCACCTCTCTTCTGTCCAATAAACTCTTGTAAAATTCTTAATTGCTCTTCAAGCTACATTTGTGACCTGGCCCACTTGATACTGTACCCTGCAGTAGAGCCAACTGTGTGCTGGTTCCAGGATTTTGGGTCTGCTGAGTCCCCTTGTTCAGACTTCAACTCTGGTCTTCATAACCACATCATTCACAGAGATGGCTGATATGGGAGAGAGTGTAGAGCAAGTGTACATAAGAACATTCTATGACCTGGGATTCCAATGGTGTGTTTCTACTAACCCACTTACACTCTATACAAACTGTGTTAAGTTGGCCCATATTTTTTCTTACTGTGTATGATTTAAACATCTTAATGTGATCTGTGCCTCTTTCTGTTGTGTGACTTCTGGAATAGCTTGCCAGTTAGCATACTGGGAAGCTAACATTAGCATCATGGTAATTGCCAATACAACATCAGTCATTGCTTTTAGTCAAGAGAAGGGAAGCTCTGGTTAAAAAACAAAAGAAAAAGCCTCAGGACAGCAACACAAAACACATGGATTTAAACCATCACTGTCCAAGGATGCCTTAGTTTTAATGCTTTGATTAGTTTTAGTTTTCAGGGTAGCTAGCAAATAGAGAAGAGGACTGTAGAAAGAGCATAATCAAGGTGATGTTGGAAGACTGGAGAAACTCTCAAGAGCAGGAGGGGTAAATGATGATAACTCTAAGTTTTAGGGAAGATTCTGTTCAGGCATAAGTAGATATAAATGTGGGAAATGGGCAGATATAATGCTGAAGATCATCAAAGTGATAGGAAAAGTGAAGACAACATGATGTCTGGATTGTACAGCATATCACTTTATATATATTACTCTACTATAGATCTATACATATACTTAAACTTCTGAGGTGGTAAACTGAGAGGAGATTCAGATTGTGCTACAAAATTAATTATGCTTTCATCTATTAAGGTATTTTTATAATATTAGCAGCCTTACATTATTTTGTTCATATATTATTACAGTCTTTTCTCTAGAAGCTTTTCTTTAAGTTGTTGCATTACTGGGATATATATTACTCTGTACTTTTTCATCTTGTTCTACCTCTGTTCCCTAAGGAGTGTTATCCATTATTATGGTTATGTATGTGGATATCAAATCTGTATCCCCAGTTCCAATCTTGCCTTGAGATCCAGATTTGTCTGGATATATTTATCGGTTTTGCATATATCTTGTCTCCATACCCCAAAGGAATCTATATCTATGATACCCAAAGTGAACATATTATTTGATTATTCTTCAATCTCCAGTATTTTCTTCTTCCTTTTTCTCCAAAATTACCTTCTATCTTTTGTCTGAGGAAGGTCTATTCTAGATATCCCATATAAGTGGAATCATATGGTATTTGTCCTTTAGTGACTTGCTTATTTCACATAGCATAATGTCCTCGAGGTTCATCCACATTGTAGCATCTGACTGGATTTCCTTTCTTTCTAAAGCTGAATAATATTCCATTGTATGTAGATACCACATTTTATTCATCCATTCATTTGGACATTTGGGTTGCTTCCGTCTCCTGGCTATTATGAATAGTGATGCTGTGAATGTGCAAATATCTTTTTGAGACCATGCTTTCAGTTCTTCAGAATTACCCAGAAGTGGGATTGCTGGATCATATGATAGTTCTACTTTTAATTTAAGAAGTGTCTGAACTGTTGCTCCTAGTGGTTGCACCATTTTATAATTCCACCAGTAGTACACAGACGTTCCAAGTTCTCCACATCCTTAACATTTGTTATTTATTTTTGATAGTAGCCATCCTAATGGGTGTAGGGTGATATCATATTGTGGTTTTAATTTGCAATTCTCTGATGATTAGTGATATTGAGTATCTCTTCATATATTTGTTGGCTATTTGTATGTAATTTTTAGAGAAATGTCCTTTGCCCATTTTAAAATCATAGTATTTGATTTTTTTTTTTGAGTTGTAGGAGTTCTCTATATGTTCTGCCTGTTAACTTCATAAATGATTTACAAATATTTACATGTAAATCATACATGATTTACAAACATGATTTACAAATATTACAAATAATATTTTTTTCATTCCATAGGTTTCCTTTTTCATGTAAAGATAATTTTGATACTATTCAAAACAAAGCTTAAAAGTTCCCCCAAAATGTATACACCATGTATTTTAGCAAACTAGCCTTTGGCAGGGAACAGTTACCATTCAGATATACTTGGGGATACATGATGATACTGCATTTTTCATCAGGTGATAATACTATATCTGGCTTACTAGCCTGGCTCCTTTCACCTTCACTAGAATTTTCTAAAGGTCAGCTCACTGCGGTGTTTAAGGTGGATGTTTTGATATTAAAAAAATAAGTATACAAGTAAGAAAGGGGACTTAAAATGGGACCTTGTGATGGTGACATCTGTTTCATCTTAAAATGTGAATCAATTTTACCTTAAAATATTCTCCAATTCTTCATCAGAACTTAGTGGCATTTGACGGGGGAAAGATGGCGGAGGAGTAGGGGACCTTATTTCAACTGGTCCCCGGAATTGAGCTGGATAACTACCAGACCACTCTGAGCACCCACGAAACCAGCCTGAGATGTAAGAAGATCTGGATCTCTACAAACATAATATCGCAGGTGGTTGGTTTTGAGATACTAAGCGGAGAGCCGTAATCCTGCGGGCAGATATCGGAGGATAAATGGCGGCGGGAGGGGGCCTGGACGTGGGGATCCTACACCGCTGGTGAGTGACAGGCTCGCGCGCTGCGGCTGTGGACGGGGCAAGACTCGCAGACCTGTAGCGTCGGGAAAGGACTTTAGGGCAGCCCCCAGGGTGGAGGACCAGACCTGCGGGGTCGTGCGCACATGAACCGCAGCTGCCCGGACAGAAACCTGGAGCGACGGTCACGCGCACGCAAACTGCAGCCTTGGAGAGGGAAACCCGGTGCACTGGGGTCTCGCCGGTGAACTGCAACCCCTGGGGGTGGAAACCCCGGGTGGTGGAGTCACGCATGCGCGAATTGAGAGCAGCTGGTGGTTTTAGAAGCACAAAGGGCAGAGACGTGCCCCGACCTGGAGGCAGGACTGGGAGCACTGCAGAGGGACGCACAACCAGGATGCTGCAGTTTATAGCAGCTCGGACAGAAACGGAGACGGTGTGGCCTGGAGAGCTCACTGAAGAACAGACTGAGGTCTCTCTGCTCTGAGGCAGAGGGATGGAAATGGTCTCTTCTGCTCTGACTCGCAGAAGAGACGCGAAAAGCCGCCAGGGAAAGGCACCAGAGAACAAAAGCCCCAAAGACTGATTCCCACTGAGCCCATCCCCGCCACAGGGGCGCAGGGCAACTCTGCCCGAACAGGGTTGCCTGGGTAACAGCGTGGCAGGCCCCTCCCGCAGAAGACAGGCTGGGAAAACAAGAGGCCAGCAACCCTAAGGTCCCAAGAAAACAGGTGCATCTTGCTTGGGTTCTGGTCAATAATTTGGACTCTATACATTCCCTCAAACACCCATCAACAGAATGACTAGGAGGAGGAGCCCCCAAAACAGAAAAGACTCAGAGATTATGACTTATGCTGCAGATTTACAAATGGATGCAGATATAACCAAGATGTCAGAGATGGAATTCAGGCTAGCAATTGTGAAGACAATGGCTAGAATGGAGAAATCAATTAATGGCAACATAGAGTCTCTAAGGGCAGAATAAAAGGTGAATTGCCAGAACTTAAAAATGCTATCAGTGAGATCCAATCCAATCTAGATAATCTAACAGCTAGGGTAAATGAGACAGAAGAGAGAATAAGTGATCTGGAAGACAGTATAATAAATAAAAAGGGAAAAGAGGAGGCCAGGGAAAAACAACTCAGGATCCATGAAAATAGAATCAGAGAAATAAGTGACACCATGAGGCGTTCCAATGTCAGAATCATTGGAATCCCGGAGGGAGTGGAGAGAGAGAGAGGGCTAGAAGATGTATTTGAGCAAATCGTAGCTGAGAACTTCCCTAATCTGGGGAATGAAACAAACATTCGAGTCCTAGAGGCAGAGAGGATCCCTCCTAAGATCAAGGAAAACAGGCCAACACCCCGGCATGTAATAGTAAAACTTGCAAATCTTAGAACCAAGGAAACCATCTTAAGGGCAGTTAGGGGGAAGAGATTCCTTACGTACAGAGGGAGGAACATCAGAATAACGTCAGACCTATCCACAGAGACCTGGCAAGCCAGAAAGGCCTGGCAAGACATATTCAGGGTACTAAATGAGAAGAACATGCAGCCAAGAATACTTTATCCAGCAAGGCTTTCATTTAGAATGGATGGAGAGATGCAGAGCTTCCACGACCGGCAGAAGTTGAAAGAATATGTGACCACTAAGCCGGCCCTGCAAGAAATATTAAGGGAGGTTCTATAAAAGGAGAAAGACCCCAAGAGTGATCTACAACAGAAATTTACAGGGACAATCTAAAAATAAGGTCTTCACAGGCAACATGATGACAATAAATTCATATCTTTCAATAATCACTCTCAATGTGAACAGCCTAAATTACTCTCAACGTGAATGGCCTAAACGCTACCATAAAACGGCACAGGGTTGCAGATTGGATAAAAAGACAGGACCCATCCATATGCTGTCTACAAGAGACTCATTTTGAACCTAAAGATATATCCAGAAATTGAAGGGATGGAGATCCATCTTCCATGCCAGTGGACCTCAAAAGAAAGCTGGGGTAGCAATTCTTATATCAGACAAATTAGATTTTAAACTAAAGTCTGTAATAAGAGACACAGAAGGACACTATAGCATTCTTAAAGGGTCTATCCAACAAGAAGATCTAATAATTGTAAATATCTATGCCCCCAACATGGGAGCAGCCATATAAATAGGCCAATTGTTAACCAAAATAAAGAGTCATATTGATAACAATACGTTAATTGTAGGAGACCTCAATACTCCACTCTCAGCAATGGACGGATCATCTAAGCAGAAAATCAACAAGGAAACACGAGCTTTGAATGATACATTGGACCAGATGGACCTCATAGATATTTACAGAACATTCCACCCTAAAACAACAGAATACTCATTCTTCTCGAGCGCACATGGAACTTTCTCCAGAATAGACCATATACTGGGTCACAAATCAGGTCTCAACCGATACCAAAAGATTGAGATTATTCCCTGCATATTCTCAGACCACAATGCTCTAAAACTGGAACTCAGTCACAAGAAAAAATTTGGCAGAAATTCAAACACTTGGGAGCTAAAGACCACTCTGCTCAAGAATGTTTGGGTCAACCAAGAAATCAAAGAAGAACTTAAACAATTCATGGAAATCAATGAGAACGAAAACACATCGGTCCAAAACCTATGGGATACTGCAAAGGCGGTCCTAAGGGGGAAATACATAGCCATCCAAGCCTCACTCAAAAAAATAGAAAAATCCCGAATTCACCAACTAACTCTACACCTTAAAGAACTAGAGAAAAAGCGACAAACGATGCCTAAGCCACGCATTAGAAGAGAAATAATTAAAATTAGAGCAGAAATCAATGAATTAGAAACCAGAAACACAGTAGATCAGATCAACGAAACTAGAAGTTGGTTCTTTGAATTAATAAGATTGATAAACCACTGGCCAGACTTATCCAAAAGAAGAGAGAAAGGACTCAAATTAATAAAATTATGAATGAAAGGGGAGAGATCATGACTAACACCAAGGCAATAGAAACAATTATTAGAAATTATTATCAACAACTATGTCAATAAACTTAGCAATCTGGATGAAATGGAGGCCTTCCTGGAAACCTATAAGCTGCCAAGACTGAAACAGGAAGAAACTGACAACCTGAATAGGCCAATAACCAGTAACGAGATTGAAGCAGTGATCAAAAACCTCCCCCAAAACAAGAGTCCAGGGCCTGATGGATTCCCTGGGGAATTCTACCAAACATTCAAAGAAGAAATAATACCTATTCTACTGAAGCTGTTTCAAAAAATAGAAACAGAAGGAAAACTTCCAAACTCATTCTATGAGGCCAGCATTACCGTAATCCCCAAACCAGGCAAAGACCCCATCAAAAAGGAGAATTTCAGACCGATATCCCTGATGAATATGGATTCCAAAATCCTCAACAAAATCCTAGCTAATAGGTTCCAACAGTACATTAAAAGGATCATCCACCACGACCAAGTTGGATTTATCCCTGGGATGCAAGGGTGGTTCAACATTTGCAAATCAATCAATGTGATAGAACACATTAATAAGAGGAGGGAGAAGAACCATATGGTCCTCTCAATTGATGCAGAAAAAGCATTTGACAAAATACAACATCCTTTCCTGATTAAAACTCTCCAGAGTATAGGGATAGAGGGAACATTCCTCAAGCTCATAAAATCCATCTATGAAAAACCCACAGCGAGTATCCTCCTCAATGGGGAAAAGCTGAGAGGCTTTCCCTTAAGATCAGGAACACGTCAAGGGTGCCCACTCTCACCACTGTTGTTCAACATAGTACTAGAAGTCCTAGCAACAGCAATCAGACAACAAAAAGAAATAAAAGGTATTCAAATTGGCAAAGAAGAAGTCAAACTCTCTCTTTTCACAGACGACATGATACTTTATGTGGAAAACCCAAAAGACTCCACCCCCAAATTACTAGAACTCATCCAGCAATTCAGTAATGTGGCAGGATACAGAATCAATGCACAGAAATCAGTTGCTTTCTCATACACTAACAACGCAACTGTTGAAAGAGAAATTAAAGAAACGATTCCATTTACAATAGCACCAAAAAACCATAAGATACCTCAGAATAAACCTAAGCAAAGAGGTAAAGGATCTATATTCTAGGAACTACAAAACACTCATGAAAGAAATTGAAGAAGATACAAAAAGATGGAAAAATATTCCATGCTCATGGATCAGAAGAATAAACATTGTTAAAATGTCTATGCTACCCAGAGCAATCTATACCTTCAATGCCATCCCGATCAAAATTCCAATGACATTTTTCAAAGTGCTGGAACAAACAATCCTAAAATTTGTATGGAATCAGAAAAGACCCCGAATTGCCAAGGAGATGTTGAAAATCGTTGCCCAATTTCAAGCTATATTACAAAGCTGTGATCACCAAGACAGCATGGTACTGGCACAAAAACAGACATACAGACCAATAGAACAGAATAGAGAACCCAGATATGGACCCTCAACTCTATGGTCAAATAATCTTTGACAAAGCAGGAAAAAACATGCAATGGAAAAAAGACAGTCTCTTCAATAAATGGTGCTGGGAAAATTGGACAGCCACATGCAAAAGAATGAAACTCGACCATTCTCTAACACCATTCACAAAGATAAACTCAAAGTGGATGAAAGACCTCAATGTGAGACAGGAATCCATCAAAATCCTAGAGGAGAACATAGGCAGTAACCTCTTTGACATCGGCCACAGCAACTTCTTTCAAGATACATCTCCAAAAGCTAGTGAAACAAAAGCAAAAATGATCTTTTGGGACTTCATCAAGATAAAAAGCTTCCGCACAGCAAAGGAAACAGTCAACAAAACAAAGAGGCAACCCACAGAATGGGAGAAGATATTTGCAAATGACACTACAGATAAAGGGCTGGTATCCAAGATCTATAAAGAACTTCTCAAACTCAACACCCAAAAAACAAATAATCAAGTCAAAAAGTGGGCAGAAGAGATGAACAGACACTTCTCAGAAGAAGACATACAAATGGCTAACAGACACATGAAAAAATGTTCATCATCATTAGCCATCAGGGAAATCCAAATCAAAACCACACTGAGATACCACCTTACACCAGTTAGAATGGCCAAAATGGACAGGGAAAGCAACAACAAATGTTGGAGAGGTTGTGGAGAAAGGGGAACCCTCTTACACTGTTGGTGGGAATGCAAGTTGGTACAGCCACTTTGGAAAACAGTGTGGAGGTTCCTCAAAAATTTAAAAATAGTGCTCCCCTATGACCCAGCAATTGCACTCCTGGGTATTTACCCCAAAGACACAGATGTAGTGAAAAGAAGGGCCATATGCACCCCATTGTTCATAGCAGCAATGTCCACAATAGCCAAACTGTGGAAAGAGCCGAGATGCCCTTCAACAGATGAATGGATAAAGAAGATGTGGTCCATATATACAATGGAATATTCCTCAGCCATCAGAAAAGATGAATACCCAACTTTTACATCAACATGGATGGGACTGGAGGAGATTTGCTAAGTGAAATAAGTTAAGCAGAGAAAGTCAATTATCGTATGGTTTCTCTTATTTGTGGAACATAAGGAATAACATGGAGGACATTAAGAGAAGGAAGGGAAAAATGGGCGGGGGGAATTGGAGGGAGAGATGAACCATGAGAGACTATGGACCTGAGAAACAAACAGGGTTTTAGAAGGGAGGGGGGAGGGGAGATTGGTTAGCCCGGTGATGGGTATTAAGGAGGGCGCGTACTGCATGGAGCACTGGGTGTTATATGAAAACAATGGATCTTGGATCACTACATCAAAAACTAATGATGTACTATATGGTGACTGACATAACATAATAAATTTAAAAAAAAATAAATAAAATCTAAAAAAAAAAAAAGAAGAACTTAGTGGCATTTATCATGTTCTTTCTAGTGATTGGGTTCAGATTGTGTGTACTAACAAGATCATGGGCTCCTTGATATCATGGCATTCATGAACTGTGCAGGAGCCGAGGCTCTTTAGGATGAGCAAAATAGAGAATATTTGAATTCCTCATATATAATGATTTTCAAATCCTACCAAGGTAGTTTGTATTTCAAATTGAACCTATTTGCACTCTCATTTATAAAAAGTAACCTGGTTTCCTTAGGTGAACTCGCTTCCCTGTAGTCCTTGTTTTTTTTTTTTGTTTGTTTGTTTTTTTAATTCTTATTCTCAAATTGGCTTGTGTCCTTTGTAGCATTTCACGTGAGCTCTTCCCTGATTGGCCTTCCTCTTAGGCATTTCCTCCTGGCTCTACTAAACCAGTGCTTATGTCCAGCATCCTGTTTGACTCCTGGTTCATGTCCACCTTCCTATTGCACTTAAGTGAATGAATTATTAAATTGAGAATTTATCTTTCCTACTCCCTCCATGCCTTGTCCAGGGTGGTGTGTGTGTGTGTGTATGTGTGTGTGTAGAGAATGAGTGCCTGCAAGTGCAAGCATTTCCCTCCTGTTATCTCCTTACAAAGGATTCTCACCAGTGGCCATCAGGGTTCAGCCAGGAAAATATTAGCCACTGTATGTATTCCGAGCATAAAAGGCTTAATGAAGGAATAAGAGCTTATGTGAATGTAGGAAGAGTTGGAAGCATAAAGGTCAAGAAATGTGACAGTTTTGCAAAAGTCCTTGCAAGGACCTCAGCCAGAAGCTCTAGAGTAGGTGATCTCAATTGTTTTCTCAGAAATGATGGCATTTCTAAAGACTTTCTGGTAAACTACCACCAGCTATCTCACTGCAGCAGTAAAGAATGTTTCTTAAGGGTTCTCCAGGAACCCACTGGGGCATCTTTTGTCTGTCTGCACATCTGGCCACCTTCCCGTAGAGAATAATGGCTCCATCTTTCTGCATTTCAAATATCATACAAGTGCTCTCATTGACAAATACTAATCAAGTCCCATATAAGGTAAGTAAATTCTGAAAAAAAAAAAAAAGTATTTGAAGTGCTTTGTGGTGAGAAAAACAGGAGTCTGGTAGCAGTATTGAGTTGTCAACACATTTTAGGCTATAATTCCTCCACACTCTCTTACACTTCTGGATTTCCTAGAAACATTTGTCTATATCACAATCTTACTGGAGTTCAGATATATGTAGGGCAGAAAAATTAAATGGTGGATAGATCCATAGCAAAAGACTTAGGTATTTTTAACCTCTCTGGGTGGCAATCCATGATTTGAGGAACAGAGTAATGAATGGTAGATTTGAAGAATTAGGTGTATGTTGTAGGAATAGAGTCACAAAATGAGTGAAGAAGAAAATTGAAATATATCCAATGCTAACAGTATATTTAGGCAGCTTTACATTTTGCATCATTTTCACCTTAAAATACTCTCCAGTTCTTCATCAGAACTTAGTGGCATTTATCATGTTCTTTCTAGTGATTTGGTTCAGATTGTGTGTGTGTGGACTAACAAGATCATGGACTCCTTGATATCAGGGACCATGTGTTGCCCCTCTCTGAGTCATTCTTATCTAGTAGAGAAATTGACTTTAGTAGGCACTCATTAAGTGTTCGCTGCTTGATTGGTAACCCTGTATTTCTTTAGTGTTTAGACTTCCTCAGTGAATGTGTGTGTGTTAGAACCCACTCAAGTGTCACACTGAGAAAAATGGACATCATAAAACAGTCCAAAATAGCAGTGTAGCTGAGGTGACAGTGAATGCATTGAAAAATGTGCCATAAATTTATACTCAAAGAACATACATCATCAAATGTGGTGTGTTCTTCTGTGAGATATTAAGAAGAGGCAGTCTTCTTCAAAAACTATAGCATTTCTGCATTTCCAGGAATATAACGGCAGCAAATACCTAGAAAATGTTTTGGATTACAGACCATAAAATTGATTTTAAAAAGCTGTACCTTTACAACAATAATAGCAAATTGAACAATAACTGATGGAAGCTCAGAGCTCTGGGTACTTGAATCAGGAAAGGTAAGGTCTAGGCTGCTATAACATAGCAAAAACACATGATCATTTAAATAAGGTAACAGTCTGGGAGTGGGTGGCCGGGATTGGTGCAGGTGTTTCTGCCTCATGAAGTTATTCGGGGAGTTAGAATCCTCCTATCTTGTTGCTCTGCCATCCCTTGGGTGCGTGGTTAAAGTTGAGTTGCTGCCCCATTTAGTTCTGGTCTAAAGGAACTGGAAAGCATGGAGAGCAATTTCTAAAGAAGCTGCACACCTCATGTCCGGTCATCTTCTGCTGAGTACTTCATTATTTTTTACTGATGCAGTTACACATAAAGTATAGAGATGATGTGGGGTTTTAGAAAATGTTGCCTTTTTTCCCTAGTTCTTTGAATATATATATTAAGCATTATTTTAAAATTTGGTGTCTGCTTTATCAAAGATAGGAGATACCACAGGTAGTCTGTCCTATGTAAAGTCCTAAATTTTTTTCTTTAACCTATGGAAGGAAGCCCACAAAGGCACTTTTACCATATGTTGCTGCTTGCTTATTCTTTCCTGGAAATAATAAGGATAATTTTATAGCCTATTTTTTCCTTTTTTATTGAAGGGTAGTTGGCCTATAATAGTAGTTTCAGGTGTACAACATAGTGATTCAACATTTATAAACATTAGGAAGCAGTCACTTGGATAAATCCAGCTATCATCTGTCATCAAAGCTGTTACAATATTGTTAACTATACATTTGATGCTGTACATTATACTCCCATGACTTATTTATTTTATAAGTGGAGGTTTGTACCTTTTAATCCCCTTCCCCTATTTTGCCCATCCCCCCAACTCCCTCCCCTCTGACAACCACCAGATTGTTCTCTTTATCTATGAGTCTGTTTCTGTTTGTTTTTTTATTTTGTTTTTTAGATTCCACATGTAAGTAAGATCATATGGTATTTATTTTTCTCATTTATTTCACTTAGCATAGTACTTTCTAGGTCTACCCATGTTGCAAACACAAGATTTCATCCTTTTTTGTGGCTACTATCCCTGTGTGTGTGTGTGCGTGTGTGTGTGTGTGTGAACACACACTACTACATCTTTATTATCCATCTCTTGGACACTTACATTGCTTCCAGATCTTGGCTCTTGTAAATGATGCTATAATTAAGGAGTGCATATGTCTTTTCAAATTAGTGTTTTTGTTTTCTTTGGAAAAATGTGCAGAAGTGGAATTGCTAGGTTGTATAGTATTTCTGTTTTCAAGTTTTTGAAGAATCTCTATACTTTTTCTGGCTACATTGTTTTGGATTTCCACCAATAATGCATGATGGTTCCCCCTTGTCTGCACCCTCAGCACACATATCTCTCATTGTAGTTTTGATTGCCATTTCCCTGATCATTAGTGATGTTGAGCATCTTCTCATGTGTCTATTGGTCATCTGTATGTCTTAACTGGATTAATGTCTATTCAAGTCTTCCAATTTTTTTTTTAAAGATTTTATTTATTTATTTGACAGAGAGAGACACAGTGAGAGAGGGAACACAAGCAGGGGAGTGGGAGAGGGAGAAGCAGGCTTCCTGTGGAGCAGGGAGCCCGATGCGGGGCTCGATCCCAGGACTCTGGGATCATGACCTGAGCCGAAGGCAGATGCTTAACGACTGAGCCACCCAGGCGCCCCTCAAGTCTTCCAATTTTTTTAAATTGGATTGCTTTTTTATTTTTATACTGAGATGTGTGAGTGGTTTATTTTGCATATCAAACTATTGGCCGTATCATTTGCAAATATCTTTTCCCATTCAATAGGATGGATGCCTTTTCATGTTGTTGACGGCTTCCTTTGCTATTCAAAAGCTTTTTATTTTGTTGTAGTTTTATTTGTGTTTTTGTTGCCTTTGTGTGAGGAGACAGATCCCAAAAAATTATTGCTCAGATGGATGTCAAAGAGCTGACTGCTTATGTTCTAGGAGTTTTATGATTTCTGGTCTTAGATTTAGGTCTTTAATCCATTTTGAGTTTTTGTGTATGATATAAGAAAGTGGTCCAATTTCATTCTTTTGCATATGTTGTCCAGTTTCCCTGACACCAGTGGTTGAAGACTGTCTTCTCTCCATTGTATATATTTGCTTCCTTTGTTGAAGATTGACTGTATGTGTAGGTTTATTTCTGGACTCTCTTGTCTGTTCCATTGATCTATGTGTTTATTTTTGTGTCAGTACCATACTCTTTTGATCACTGTAGCTTTGTAGTATAGTTTAAGTATCAGGAAGTCTGATACCTCCAGCTTTGTTTCTTCACACTATTGCTTTTGCTATTGGGAGTTTTTGTCGTTCTGTATGTATTTTAGGATTCTTTGTTCTGGTTCTGTGAAATGCCATTGGTAATTTTGATAGGGATTGCATTGAATATGTAGATTACTTTGGGTAGTATGGACATTTTGACAGTATTCTTCCATGAGTTTGGTATATCTCTCCATTTATTTGAGTCACCTTCAAATACAACAGATTTATGTATATTAATTTTATATCCTGCAGATTTACTGAAGTAATTTATTCTAATAGTTTTTTTGGGTGGAGTCTTTAGAGTTTTCTGTAGTAGGTCATCTGCAAATAATGACCACTTGCCTTTTTTTCCAATTTGGTTGCCCCCTCCTTTTTTTTTTTTTTTTTTTTTTCTTGTGGAATTGCTGTGGCCGAGATTTCCAATACCACATTGAATACAAGTGGCAAGAGTGGTCATTCTTGTCTTTTCCCTGATCTTAGAGGAAAAACTTTAAGGGTTTCCCAATTGAGTATGATGTTAGCTGTGGATTTGTCATTTATGGCCTTTATGATCTTGAGCTACATTCCCTCTGACCCACTTTGTGGAGAGTTTTTATCATAAATGGATGTTATATTTTGTCAAATGGTTTTTCTGTGAGATGATCTTATGATGTTTCTTTTTGTTAACATAGTGTATCACATTGATTTGTAGATATTGAACTATCTTTGCATCCCTAGAATAAATACTGCTTGATTATGGCGTGTGACCAATGTACTATATTTTTTATTTTGGTTTGCTAATATATTGTTCAGGATTTTTGCATCTGTGTTTATTTGTGATATTGGCCTGTAATTTGGGAAGGATAGATATTAACTCCTCTTTAAATGTTTGGTAGAATATACCTGTGAAGTGGTCCAGTCCTGGATTTCTGATTGTTGGGAGTTTTGGATTACTGATGTAATGTTATTACTAGTAATTGGTCTGTTCAGATTTTCTGTTTCTCCTCATTCAGTCTTTGGAAGATTGTATGGTTCTAGAGACTTATCTATTTCTTTTAGATTGTCCCATTTGTTGGCATGTAATTGTTCTTAGTAGTCTCTTTTCCTTTTTATTTCTGTGATATTGGTTATAACTGCTGAGGTTTTGTTTGGAACATATTCCTTTGTCTCCTCATTTTGTCTGACTCTGTTTCTGTGTATTAGGTAGATCAGTTATGTCTCATGGTCTTGATGGGAGTGACTTTATTTAGAAAGTCCAGTGGGGTCCAGTAGTGTAACCCCAATGCTCACCCAAGGCAGATGCTCCAACAGTGTCTCCATGTGGGCTACATGCACCCTTCTGTTGTGGCTGGGCTGTGATTGGTGTGGACTCTGGCGTGCAGGGCTGTGCTCTGGCGTGGCTGGCTGTGAGGCCCAGCCACAACTGCTACAGACAGAGACACTGGTCAGTGGGCCTGGTCCCCCAGCCTGTTGGATAAAAGGCCCAGCTGTGACTGCTGTGGGCATGCTGGTGGTGGGGTGGGCCTACACTGCAGCTGGCCACAAGGTCTGGCAGTGACTGCTGCAGGTGCTCTGATGTATATGGCTGGCCCCTTGGGGCAGGACTGCCACTCTTGGCCTAGGCCATCCACTAGAACGTGATGGCCTGCTTGAGGGTAGTTCTGATGCCTTTTGCCAGGTTGGCAGGGTGGGGAGCTGCTTGGGAGGGGTGGGTTGGGTGGGGCAAGTTCTCAGAAGAATGCTCTGTAGGTGGAGAATGTCTGAATTGACTCCTGTCAGCACTGGGTCAGCTTAGTATAAGGGGAGTGAGTCAAAAGTGGTCCTGCCAGTGCTTTCATCCCTGGTGAATGTTGCAGCAGATGCTGTTCCTCTGGCAACATGCCCTAAAATTAGTCAATGAAATTGTCTTCCTGTGTAAACTTGGTGCTTTTCGAACTGCTGCCTCTGTTCTGAGACTTGGAACAGGTGAGATGTGTGTACCCTTTAAAATTTAGGTGGAATCTTGGTTTCCTGCTGCTCTTTGGCTCTCCTGGACATAAGCCCCCACTGGTTTCCAAAACCAGATGTCAAGGGGGCTCCTCTTCCTAGTGCAGGTTCCCTGGGCTGGGCTGGGGAGTTGTCTGGTAGGTACTTTGAGCCCTGGTTCTTCAGGGAGGGCCTGTATGGTTGCGATACCTCTCCTGCTTGTGGATCATCATTCTAGGGGTGTGGGTCCTCACTAGATGGCCCCTGGTATTCCTTCTAAACATCTGATACAAGGGTAATTGAGAATAACTGGGGTTCTTTAGAAAGTTTGTCTATTGTATTTGGTGAGGCTAGATGGTCAAGGAGCAGATTCAAATAGTTTGTGAATAGTAACAATAATAATAGAAAAAAGGTGAATTTTGACAAAGATGAAGCCTCAATAAGACTTTGTGATAAGATATTTGAAGAAGGACTCAAAGGGTAGGCATTTCTTCCTTTTTTTTTTTTAAATTTCAGTGTAGTTAACATACAGTTTTATATTAGTTTCAGGTATGCAGTACAAGGATTCAACAATTCTATGCATTACTCAGTGCTCATCATGGTAAGTGTGCTTTTAATCCTCTTCACTTATTTCACCCATTCCCTCACCCACCTTACCTCTGGTAATGATCAATTTGTTCTTTATAGTTAAGAATCTGTTTTTTGGTTTGTCTATTTTATTATTTGTTCATTTGGTTTCTTAAATTCCACATATGAGTGAAATCATAAAGTATTTTTTCTCTTATTTCGCTTAGCATTATATTCTCTAGATCCATCCATGTCATTGCAAGTGTGTGTGTGTGTGTGTGTGTGTGTGTGTGTGACCTCTTCTTTATGTATTCATCTATTGATGGACAGTTGGACTGCTTCCATAATTGAGCTGTTGTAAATAATGCTGCATTAAACATAGGAGTGCATATATATTTTTGAATTTGTGTTTTTGTATACTTTGGGTAAATACCCAGTAAGTGGAATTATTGGGTTATATGGTAACTCTATTTTTAATTTTTGGAGGAACTTCCATACTGTTTTCCAGAGTGGCTGCACCAGTTTGCATTCCCAACAGTGCACCAGGAGTCCTTTATCACCACATCCTTTGCCAACTCGTGTTTCTTGTGTTTTTGATTTTAGCCATTCTGACAGGTGTGAGATGATACCTCATTGTGGGTTTTGATTTGCATTTCCCTGGTAAGTGTGTTGAGCAGCTTTTTATGTGTCAGCCATCTATCTGGAGGTCTTTGGAGAAATGTTTGCTCATGCCTTCTGCATTTTTTAAAAAATTATTTTTGGTGTTGAGTTGTATAAGATCTTCATATATTTTGGAAACTAACCCTTTCTGAATATGTCATTTGCAAATATCTCCTCCCATTCAGTAGGTTGTCTTTTAGCTTTGTTTCCTTTGCTACGCAAGAAGCTTTTTATTTTAATGCAGTCCCAATAGTTTATTTTTGCTTTTGTTTCCCTTGATTCAGGAAATCTATCTAGAAAAATGTTACTTTAGCTGATGTCAGAGAAGTTACTGCCTGTGCCCTTCCAGGATTTTTATGGTTTCAGGTCTCACAATTAGATCCTTAATCCATTTGGAGTTTATTTTTGTGAATAGTGTTAGAAAGTGATCCAGTCTCATTCTTTTGCATATAGCTGTCCAGTTTTCCCAACGTTTGTTGAATACTCTTTTTCCCATTGCATATTCTTGCCTCCTTTGTCGAAGATTAATTGATTATATAATTGTGGGTTAATTTCTGGGTTTTATATTCTGTTTTATTGATCTATGTGTCTGTCTTTGTACCAGTACCATATTGTTTTGATTATTATAGCTTTGTAATATAACTTGAAGTCTGGAATTGCTATAGCTCCAGTTTTGTTTTTCAAGATTACTTTGGCTATTCGGGATCTTTTGTGGTTACATACAAATTGTAAGATTGTTATAGTTCTTGAAGAATGCTCTTCATATTTTGAGAGGAATTGCATTAAATTTGTAGATTGCTTTAGATAGTTTAGATATTTTAAGAAAAGTGGTTCTTCCAGTCTGTGGGCATGGAATATATTTCCATTTGTTTGTGTCTTCAGCTTCTTTCATCAATATCTTATAGTTTTCATAGTACAAGTTTTTCACCTCCTTGGTTAAGTTTATTCCTAGGTATTTTATTATTTTTGGTGTAATTGTAAATGGAGCTATTTTCTTAGTTTCTCTTTCTGCTACTTCATTATTAGTGTATAGAAATGCAACAGATTTCTGTATATTGATTTTTATATGCTGAGACCATACTGAATTTATCAGTTCTATAGTTTTTTGGTGAAGTTTTTAGGGTTTTCTATTTTTGGTATCATGTTATCTGCAAATAGTGAAAGTTTTACTTCTTCCCTACCAATTTGGATGCCTCTTACTCATTTTTCTTACCTGATTGCTGTGGCTTGGAATTCTATTACTATATTGAATAAAAGTGGTGAGAATGGACATCTTTGTCTTGTTCCTGATTTTAGGGGAAGCTCTCAATTTTTCACTGTTGAGTATGATGTTAGCTGTGAGTTTTTCATGTATGACCTCTATTAAGTTGAGGTATATTACCTCTAAACCTACTTTGTGGAGAGTTTTTATCATGAATGGATTTTGTACTTTGTCACATGCTTTTTCTGCATTTATTGAAATGATCATATGATTTTTATCCTTCTTATTTATATGATGTATCACATTGATTTTTTGAATATTGAATCAACCAAGCATGTCAGGAATGAATCCCACTTGATTGTGGTGAATGATTTCTTAAATGTATTTGGATTCACTTTGGTAGTATTTTGTTGCAGATTTTTGCATCTAGGTTCATCAGAGATATTGGCCTACAGTTTTGTTTGTTTGTTTTGGTAGTGTCCTTACCTAGTTTTGATATCAGGATAATCCTGGCCTCATAGAATGGATTTGGAAGCTTTCCTTCCTCTTCTATATTTTGGGATAGTTTGAGAAGAATAAGGATTAACTCTTCTTTAAAGGTTTGGTAGAATTAACCTGTGAAGTCATCTGGTACTGGACTTTTGTTTGTTGAGAGTTTTTTGATTACTGATTCAATTTCAATGCTGGTAATTTGGTCTGTTCAAATTTTCTATTTCTTCTTAAGTTTTGGGAGGTTCTATGTTTCTAGGCATATCCATTTCTTCTAGGTTGTCAAATTTGTCATATCATTTTTCATAATATTCTCTTATAATCCTTTATATTTCTGTGGTATTGGTTATTTTTCCGCTTTCATTTCTGATTTCATTTGAGTAGTCCCTTTTTTTTTTTTTTTTAATGAGTCTGGCTAAAGGTGTATCAATTTTGTTGATCATTTCAAACAACCAGCTACTGGTTTTGTTGATAAGTTCTATTGTTTTTTTGGTTTTCATTTCATTTATTTCTTCTCTAATCTTTATTATTTCCTTTTACTGGTTTTAGATTTTATTCTTTTTCTAGCCCCTTTAGTTGTAAACATAGGTTGTTTGAGATTCTTCTTGAGATAGGCCTGAATTGATGTAAACTTCCCTTTTATGACTGCTTTTGCTGCATCACAGTGATTTTTGGACTGTTGTTTTCATTTCTGTTGGTCTCCATGTATTCTTTGATTTCCTCTTTGATCCATTAATTGTTGAGGAGCATGTTATTTAACTTCCATGTATTTATGGTCTTTCCTGATTTTTTCTTATGGTTGATTGCTAGTTTCACATTAGTCTGAAAAGATGTATGGTATGACTTCAGTCTTTTTGAATTAAAAACTTGTGGCCTAATGTGGGATCTAGCCTGGATAATATTCCAAGGGCATAGAAAAGAATGTGTGTTCTGGTGTTTTAGGATGGAATGTTCTGAACATATCTGTTGGAGTCATCCGGTCCAGTGTGTCATTCAAAACCACCATTTCCTTGTTGATTTTCTATTTGGGTGACCTATCCATTTATTTAAGTGGGGGTGTTGAAGTCCCCTACTATTATTATATTACTATTAATTTCTTCTTTTATGTCTGTTAATAGTTGCTTTAAGTATTTGGGTTTTCCATTGTTGGGTGCATAAATACTTATTATATCTTCTTGTTGGGTTTTTTTCCTTTATGATTATAGAGTGTCCTACTTTGTCTCTTGTTATACTCTGCTTTAAAGTCTATTTTGTCTAAGTATTGCTACCCTGGCATTTTTTTTTCCATTTCCATTTGTGTGATAAATGCCTCTCCATCCCTTCACTTTCAGTCTGTATGTGTCTTTAGGTCTGATGAACCTTTTGTAGGCAGTATATAAATGGGTCTTATTATTATTTTTTTAAATCCATTCCATCATCCTTTGTCTTTTGATTGGAACATTTTGTCCATTTCTATTTATAATTATTGATAGGTATGTACTTCCTTTTTGTTGCTTGTTTATGTTTTTTGTTTTTTGTTTTTTTTGTAGTTCCTTTCTGATTCTTCTCTTCCTCTCTTCTCTCATGGTTAGTTGGCTTTCTTTAGTGATACACTTTGATTCCTTGCTCTTTATTTTTTAGGTATCTATTACTGCTTTTAGATTTTTTTTTTTTAATATTTTTTTTTTTTTTTTAAGATTTTATTTATTTATTTGACAGAGAGAGAGACAGCGAGAGAGGGAACACAAGCAGGGGGAGTGGGAGAGGGAGAAGCAGGCTTCCCATTGAGCAGGGAGCCCGATGCGGGGCTCGATCCCAGGACCCTGGGATCAAGACCTGAGCTGAAGGCAGACGCTTAACGACTGAGCCACCCAGGCACCCCACTGCTTTTAGATTTTTTACCATTAGGTTTTTATATAACATCTTATGAATGTAGCAGTCTGTATTAAGTTGATGGTTGCTTAAGTTTGAACCCATTCTTTATTCCTCTCCCCTCACATTTCAGGTATATGGTGTCATACTTTACAGCCTTTTATTTTGTGAGTCCCTTGACTGATTTTAATAGATATGCTTATTTTTACTGCTTTTGTGCTTTCTACTTACTTCTGCTTATGGTTTTTCCTTTCCACTCAAAGATTCCCCTTTAACATTTCTTGTAGAGCTGGTTCAGTAGTGAGGAATTCCTTCAACTTTTGTTGGTGTGGGAAAGTCTTTTTCTCTTTATTCTGAATGATAGTATTACTGGGTGGAGTATTTTTGGCTGCAGTTTCTTTCTTTCTTTCTTTCTTTTTTTTTTTTTTTGAGCACTTCAAATATATCATACCACTCTCTTCAGGATTGTAAAGTTTCTACTGAAAAATCAGCTGATAGCCTTATGGGGTTTCCCTTGTATATAATTGTTTTGTTTTCTCTTGCTTCTTCTTAAAATTCTCTGTTTATCACTATTTTTTTTTCCATTTTAATTACTATGTGTCTTGATGTGGCTCTCCTTTGGTTTATTTTATTGGGGCTTTCTGTAACTCCTGGATCTGGATGTCTGTTTCCTTCCCCAGATTTGGGAATTTTGCCGCTATTACTTCAAATAAATTTTCTGTCCCCTTTTACTCTCTCTTCTCCCTCTGGCATCCCTATAATGCAAACGTTATTATGCTTGATGATGTGTCTGAGTTTCCTAAGTCTGTTTTCATTTTGTATAATTTTTCCTCTTGCCTTTTCTGCTTGATTGCATTCCATTAATCTGTCTTCCAGGACAGTGATCTGTTCTGCTTCCTTTAGTCTACTATCCATTCCATTAGTGTATTTTTTAAAATTTCATTTATTGTGTTCTTCATCTCTTATTATTTCTTTATGTGTTCTATCTCTTTGTTAAGGGTGTCACTGAGGTCCTCTACTCTTTTTTCTAGTCCAGTGAGTATCTTTCTGATGATTACTTGGAATTCTCTATCAGGCATATTATTTATCTCCATTGGGTTTAGCTATCTTGCTGTGATTTTGTCCTCTTCATTTGGGACACATTCCTCTATCTCCTCATTTCCTCTAACTCTCTCTGTATGTTTTTATGTGTTAAGTCAGCTACATCTGCTTTTGAAGGTAGTGACTTTGTGAAGAAGAGTTCCTATAGTGCCCTGCCCTACTACTGTGGTCAGGGTGTGGTCCTTGCTTTGTTAGTGGGCCAGTCTGGGGCCACCTTGGGCTTGATTTAGGTCAGACCAGGCATTTGCCAGAGATACCTCATATGGAACTGCATAGCACTTTCCCTTTAGTGTACTCTGAGATGTTTTTGTTGGTGGGTGGGCCCTGCAGTCAGACCAGCTGTCTGCCCCCAGCCCACTGCTGTAGCTGAAGTTGGACTGTTGTGTGTGGTTATCTTTCCCTCTCTCTGGGGCAAGAGTCACTTTGGACTGGTTGGGACTGCTTGCACACAGCTAGGCTTGTTTCATATCTTACGATGGGCTTTGTCCAAGAGCATACTGGAGGCAGTAGATCTGTAGAACCTCACAGTATTGGGAGATGAAGTGTTAGCCAGGTTTGTACTCCTCTGCTGTGGGAGGAGACCTTGAGGTAAGGCCTGCTGGAAGGGGTGGCTTGGCAGAAGCATGGTATCAGCAAAGTTTGTGTGGGTGTGCTGTGGCTGGGGACCTGAAGTGGAGGCCTGAGTGGAGGGGCAGTGTCTGTAGGGGAATATGGGTATGGAGTGCACTGTTAACAAGTTAGATAATGATTGTTGGCACTGTGCTGGTTCCCAAAGATGGATGTATGTTTAGTGTGGGGGCTGTGGGAGGGAAATGGCACCTGCTAGCTCCTTTGTTCCTGGAAAAGTCTCCCAAAGATCTCTGAAGACTGGCCTTTCTTACTGGAGACCACATGAAGAGATATAAATGCATAGAATATTTATACAACATAATGGAAACAAGAAATTAATTGTGAAAAATTGTCCAAGACCATATTATTATGTAGGGATTTATATGCCTTACAATAAAGATTGAATTCCATGGATATTTTCATTATCCCAGTAGCTTGGTGAGGTTTCATGTTTCTTCAACCACAAGAACATTTTATTTTATATATGATGTGGGATATCAAAGAGCTAGAAAGTTTTATTACTAGAATTGCAATATCCTAAAATTTATGACATTATAGGTGCAATTGTGTGGCCATGGAACTAAGTGAAATCGTCACCCAACATTAATAAAATTTTAGTCTCAGAGTAAAAAATTAAAGGTAACTAAGTTATTTCATTTGAAAGTATTTTACCTTATTGCTAACCCATATTTTATTATCTGTGATCAATTATTAGTATTAAATCTAGAAGGATTTCCCCAATATTCTTATTTTTAAAATCTCCTTGTTTGTACTGCTGTCATTCAGTTTTCTAGGAAAAGGGCACAGCAGAATATTTAAAGCATTAATTCCTAATAATCTAGTGGTATTCCTAATAATCTAGATTATCTAAAGATAATCTAAGTTATCTTTAAATAGATCTTGAGTGAAAGCTTATACTGTTCTATGTATTCTTATCATAAAGATGCTAAATTATTTTTAAGAGATTGTCTCAGAAAGAACATTTTGATATTTGCTCACTTTTAAGGAAAAGAAAAAGTGATTATGAAGCTGTTATTTTTTCCGTAATAAAACTTTGCAGAGATTTATTAACATTTTTCTCCAACTTTAAATAATTTATGTTGTTTAATTCATGTAGTCATTCTGTCAACAGTAAATACTGAGTAGCACCCATATGCAGGGCAATGTGGCATGTATTGAATTACATAAAACATAAAAACATTATATAGAAGGGGGGTGGGCAAACTATGGTTTATGGGCCAAATCCAGTTTGCTAAATGTTTTTGTAAATAAAATTTTGTTGGAACACATCCATGCTCATTCATATATGTGTTCTCTATAGCATTTTAACATTGACAATGACCAAATTGAGTAATTGTGACAAAGGCTGTATATGAAAACTAGAATTATCATCTGCCCTTTACAGAAAAGGTTCACTAACCTCTGATAGAGAATGTATTTCAGTAGCAAAAATATAAATCTCTAATAGAACTCTCATCCATATGTGATTGTCAGACTGGGGAAAATACTTTTAATGTTTTGGATATTAAAAAATTCTTTTTAAAAATACCTGGTAGGGAATAGAAAAGCAGGTAATGGAAAGCTTTGTCCTGAGAAATGTTGAAGTCATTTCTTGTTAGTCCATCCACTGGCTGCTTCCTGTTAATTCAGTGGCTACAATCCAAGCCGGCACTTTGCTGTCACATTGCCTCTAACATCTGGTGAATTCCCGGGAGGGTGATAATAAAAACAATCATCTGTGCTTAGTCCACCCTCCAGGAGCAGCAGGTAATAGGGAGCTTCTGCTTTCACTTAAATTCATAACTGTACATTAGATTGTTATGAAATCTAAAACCCTTACAATTTCATTTTTACTTATAATTTACATTTCAGTTACTTTCACTTGGCCTTTTCCTAGCATTAACAAAGTCTACAACTTGTTAATTCCCATTATGACATTAAAACATCAACAACAAACCTGTGGCCTTGTGTATCATTCTCTGCTGAATTTCAAATCGAAGGCATGAACCAAGCAATAAAGTGCTACCTGTTTGAGGATTCCGTCTCTATCAGGGATAGCTCTTACAGGTAGACATTCCACTTCTAGATTCCCTGTAAACCTACACAGACTAGGCGGCTACTGATTCAGTGTGAGTTTAATGGGAACCAGAGTCCCACCTGCCTCCCAAATTGTTTGCCTTCCAGTTTGCCGGTGAACGTGAGCGTGGTAACTGGCAGCAATAACAAGTTAGTCTTAAAAAAAAAAAAAAAGACCCATGAATACTTTGGTTAAGTCAATTAGATGAACTAGCAGAGTACTGAGGTAAAAGATAAATCTTGATGGAAGAGGTAAGGCATCTGGATTATGATAATATGGGAAAATTCGGCCCGTGTTTGGCATCACCTTGAGGAGGCATGAAAGAAGCATGACCTCCTAGGGCATCAGAGACTTGGATAGGAGTGTTGAGGCATTGGCAACAAGAAGGGAGCAATCATGTGGGCAAAAGAGAGCCCTGATTCAGTATTTTGTATAGAGGTTATCCGTACCAAATGCTGAAAAGTGACTTCCAACAGCAGCTCAGACATTTGGATTTGGGCTGGCAGGAACAGATGGCATTAACAGTGGGTCTTTGGGAACCAGAATAATCATGTTACAATTCTCTGAAGTTTTAAGCACCTGCATCTATGCATTTATGGGTTTCGGGTTGCTTCTGGCAATAGCTCTTTCTGCTAGTGTGCCAGCATATTTGCTGATATATTCAATTTTATAAAAAGAGTACATTTTTTTATATTCAATTTATGTAAGAACCGTTCCCTTTGAGGAGGCCACTCTCAAAGATTTATGGCACCTAATATCTAGTGTGAATGTTGGACCTGAGAGCAATTGTCTCTATACTTATCTGGGCATGGAGTCTTAACAGCATCTAGCTCTGTTGCTATGTGAAAGAGACATTGCTTTTGGCTCTGATGAACCACATTTTTGAGGTCAAGCTAAACAGTTCTGATGTTGAGTGAAGCAAGTCTTCAGTCTGCAAAATTTGAAAATCTAATTGAAATATCCGTTGATTTTTTTTCCAACAGAGAATCAACTATTTGAAATACTCTGTTAATACTAACTTACACTAGTACCACCAATATGCTTCGTTGCTTTCCTTATGAAAACTTTCATTTATTTCCATTTCACATATGAAAGTAAATTTGTGATATTTTTGTGTTTTTGCTCACTAAAAACATTTTTCAAACTTAAATCTGCTTTTCCCCTTGGGATTTTTTTCTGTTTGAAACCTAGAATTCCACTAAATGCAAGTTCTTCTATTTGAAGATCCTCGGTTCTGCTGTATTGCTGTAACCTCGGCTCTGTTGTGGCCTTGTAGGGGATGAAAGGAAAGACTTTTCCTATATGCAGCTTATATATCCTATTCACTGTTTTCTTTTGTGTGATGCAAGTCCTCTCTAGCTTTGAGAATGCAATGAAAACTTTTACAACTGCAGACAAATGTGACACCATGGTTAGTACTGACAAACTAAGGGAAGAAATTGTGGCATGTATTTTAGATTTATTTACTATATGGTAGTGCCAGGTTTATTTGGTATCTTTATTCTTTGTCAGTGAAGTGGTCTTAGGGATATTTTGAGTTGAAATCATTGTTGCCTAATGCTTTGAATCTTCCCTATCAGTGATTCAGTGAAACTAGGAGTAACCTCAGTGCTGTGGAAATTTTGACTGCGCAGTTACTTATAGAACATCCAGAAAATTTTATTACATCAATGTCAAGAAGTAACTGGCTTCGGATGGATTTTTTTTTTTTTTAATCCATAGTGTTTGACTTAATCTGAACGCTAGATAGATCAAAGGCATTGTACATGTAGGGATTTTTGGTTTGTTTATTTTTGCTCGAGGTCACTTTTTTCAGTACTGTCTGGGTGATAATGATGTGTCATTGTAGGTTCATGGATTATAACAAATGTACCATTTTGATGGGGAATGGTGATGGGGGGAGGCTACGTATTACGGGGACCAGGCGTATGTGGGAAATCTCAACCTTCCGCTCAATCTTGCTGTGAACCTAAAGATGTTCTAAAAATAAACTTTATTTTTTAAAAAAGTAGAAAAAAGTAACTAGCTTCATTTAATATCTATTAAGTTGGTTCATCTATTACTAGATTTTAAACTGTGTTGGCCATTTCTTCTTACTTGTCCTCCTTTCCGGCTCTGAAATATTAAGAAAATTCTGTGTGTGAATGGAAAAAAAAATGTTGGATCCTTTTACAGTTCTTAATTTTAAGGGCTGTGTGAAAAAGAATGCTCACCTTAGGGTTGCCTGGTGGCTCAGTCGGTTGAGCGTGTGCCTTTGGCTCAGGTTGTCATCCTGGGGTCCTGGGATCGAGTCCCACGTCGGGCTCCTTGCTCGGTGGGAAGCCTGCTTCTCCCTCTGCGTGCTGCTCTCTCTCTCTCTCTCTTTCTCTCTCTGACAAATGGATGAATAAAATCTTTAAAAAAAAAAGCTCACCTTAGTTAGTACTCCTAGTGTTACACCGTTTATGGATGATGTGATCAGTTTCTATAGTTATGGTTCTAGCCATGACCACAGGTTATGACCATAATCTTCAAGTCAGGGTCTGAAAAGAGCTAGATCATCAGGCAGAGATGCTCACTTCTGAAGGAGATGGGAGAGGAGTTTATGCCACTCTCCAATATTGTCTTTCCTGAACTTGGATAGTGAGGATGATAGCTCTTGAGATATGCAGTGATGGCTCTTATGGAGTCAAGGTAGAGTTTGAAGGAGAAATAAGATAATGGAATGCGGTCTAAACCTTTGGGAGCAAGCCATATTTGTTTTATGTTACTCTTGACCTTTATTGCCATAGTAAAGTCTTATTTAATGTTTCAGATTTGTTTCATTTAAGATGACATGGAGTATCAAGGAAGGTCTCTTGGGTCTTATTTTTAGAGGAAGTGAGTACATGGTGTCAGCAGAAGTAAAAAGTGAGCTCTCTGGGAGATGGTAAAATTCAAGAGAAAAGTCATAGTTTTGAGGTATGGCTTCATTCCTCCTACAGAGACTCATTTTTTTTGTTGCCAATTTCAGTAAATCTGTTTCTATTTTATTACAGAAGTTTTTTTTGTTTTGTTTTTTTCCTTTTAAACTCAGCCTTGGTTGTTTAAAGGAGGTATACCCCACACAACCATAGATGTAAGCCTTCATTTAGCATAGCTTTAAGAAATATGGTGCCTGAGGAACGGGGAATACCAAGTCAAAACCATGGGGCTTTTGCATTAAGGAGGTGTGTTTGATTGAAATTGGCCAGAAGTTCTTTATAACTTTTTTGAATAGAGGTGGAGTCTATTTTCCAATCTCTGGACTCTGTAGCAGCCTTGTGACTTGTTTTGGCCAACAGAAGGTAGCAAAGATTATGTGAAAGAGTGGAACCTGGGCCTCAAGAGACCTTGAGTTTCCATTCCCACTCTTGGAATCAGACGCCATGTGAGGAAGGGACAGTTGCCTTGCAGAGACCTATGACTACAACCACAAGCAGCCTCAGTTGCCTGCAATGTAAATGAAGCTGCCTTAATCAGCATAGCCTCAGCTGAGCTGCTAGATGTCTAAAGCATGTATACGGTGGAATATTATTCAGCCTTAAAAAGGAAGGAAATCCTGACATTGGCAGCAACATGGATGAACCTGGAGGGCATTATGGTAAGTGAAATAAGCCAAACAAAGAAGGACAAATACTGCATCATGTCGTTTACATGTGGAATCTAAGATAGTGAAACTCCCAGGACAAGAGAGTAGGATGGTGGTTGTCAGGAGCTGGAGGGTAGGGGAGATGGCCAAAGGGCATAGAGTTTTAGTGGTGCAAGATGAGTAAGTTCTGGAGATGTAAGGTACAACAGTGTGGAAATAGTTACCAAGACTGTATTTTCTATACTTGACATTTGCTGAGAGAGGGTAGGTGTTAAGTGTTTTTGCTGCATGCACATAAACACACACCATCCCAAGGGAGACATGCAGAAGAACTGCTTAGCTGAGCCCAGCCTAAAATGTGATACATATTATTTATAAGCAAATAAAATTTTTGTTGTTCTTAGATGGTAAGTTTTGGGATGATTTTTAAGATAAATAATACAGAAGATTATCTTTTTTAAAACGGAAGATAGACTTATTAAAACAACCATGACTTAGAGTATTATGTGCATTATAATAGAAACACACATACAAAGGTCAGAATGCCAGTGGAGGACAAGGTTGAATGTCCTTCTTTTCTCAGGAGCTTCTCAGAGGCTGGATACCTGTTCTTCAACTCCAGTCTACTGAGTGTATCTTACATTGCCTGATTGCTGCATTCAGTGTGTTCCTAGACTCCCATCCGTGCTCTTTTTTTTTTTTTTTTAAGATTTTATTTATTTGAGAGAGAGAGAATGAGAGAGAGCATGAGAGAAAGGAGGGTCAGAGGGAGAAGCAGACTCCCTGCTGAGCAGGGAGCCCGATGTGGGACTCGATCCCGGGACTCCAGGATCATGACCTGAGCCGAAGGCAGTCGCTTAACCAACTGAGCCACCCAGGCGCCCCTCATCCGTGCTCTTTTTGTAGGCTTTACTTTCTCTGTCCTCCCGTTCAATGTTGACCTCTCTCAAAGTTGCTTGCTCACCTGTTCCATTGTTCTGGAAATTTCTAGAGTTGTCTGTGAGCTTAATCTATTGACTTTATGCTGAAATTTGTAAATTCTCTACAGTCTGTTTATCCAATAATAGACATTTCAATTTGATTGCCTCGGAGTCATGATAAGTTCAAGATGTCTATAAAATAATACTACATCATATTTTAGAGCTTGCCCTGAGACCAAGCAGTTTAATTAACGTCTGTGTCTTAATTCTTTGACTTCTCACCTCATTCCTCGGAGGCAGGTGCCAGTGTTCTCTCCATTGAGAAAAGAGTTTTAAGGGGGCAGTAAAACGCTTACTGTCGTATCCTCATCCAGTAATGGAGCGGTTCTTCTAAGCTTTTGCGTTGGACCTCTCTTCCCTCTTCGGGTGCTCTTTCAAGTCCGAAAATGGACGAAACCAGTCCCATTTACCAGTCACCAACTACTTCTATCATCTTCCTCCTACTTAGGTTTTGTATATTTTGCCACCTGTATCTTTGCACAGCCATCGTCCGATCTCAGGTCCTCACATCCTGTTTTGCGGACTCTCAGTGCTTGTCCTACATTGCCTTTACCCCCAGCCCTTCTAGCAGAGCCTTGCCACTAGCAAAATAATATTACCAGTGCACCACTGGTCCTGCACATTTCCCATGGTGCTCCATCATCTGTAGGATAAAATTTGCAGGGTCTTTTTTGGCATCTGTGCCAAGACTTTTGCAAGTTTATTTCTGCCTGAGTGGAGGAGCCCTCTATTTTTGACTGATTAGCTCACTGGGTGTCCAGATTCTTCTTCTCTCATGGCTCTTCTCGTCCTCCAGTCTGACCATACAGAATTAGTTTGGGTCACGAGCATGCTCTTTCCTGGTTCCGTGCATTTCTCCGTATTTGGATCCCCTGTCACTACAACTGGCAACACACACACACACACACACACGCGCGCACCCCGTCCAGGAATCTTCTGTTTAAGCGTCCTATCTCAGGGCAAATGCTTGCTCCTCTCCAAAGTCTTCCCCAGGGTCTTTAAGCACATATAGATGTTCCTTTTTTGGTACTACTCAGTGTATACGTACTACGTATGTACTTACATAATACCACATCTGGTGGTATTAACACTTTTAAGTCTGTTTCTTATCTGTTCTTTGTATTTCTTGAAGAGAGGGACAACTTTCAGTTTATCATATTTGTATCCACAACACAAATCACACTGCCTATCACAGAGCCCACACTTGCTAAGTGTAAATGGAATGAAGGAAGAATGAAAACGGCTTGCTCCAATTTTGTGGCAACAGAGTTCCAAGATCCTTTGTGTTCCAGCTCATTGCCTACTCAGGCATTAATTCCCAATCCAACAACTTCTGTGGCTCCATAGGTGGTGTGCACCTGTGTGTTTGGGGGCCCCCACAAGTGCATGTGTGCGGCAAGTACTGAGGAAATAGCTGTAGCATTATCATAAAATGTAAGTGTTACAGTTTTATGCAGGGCAAAAGGCAATTTGCAAGCTTTCAATGATACATTTCTAATAAAGGTACTGTGATCATTTCTACAAGAGGATGAGACTTTCTTTCTAGGCCCTTTTACTTTGACCTGAGGGTTCACTCCATCCGATAAAAGGCAATAAAAGGGCAGACTTTGAAATAATCCCAACCAAGGATGTTAGGAGATGAATAGCAGGCTGTGTCCTGAACAGGAGGTTAATTGCTGAAACACAAAATATCCTGCGGGAATATGCTGCTTGGAGGTATGATCTTTCAACCCTAGGGTGCTAAAATCCTGGTTCTTGTCATCAGATATTTTAATTACATGCTCTGTACAAGAACTTCTCTATCATGATGAATTTGAAATCCTCTAATTATCTAGGATTTAAAAAGCAAACAGAAAATTGAAATGTCAAAGGTCAATACAAATAAAAGCAAGACTACACAAAGCCTGCATGAAGAGGAAGCAGGAATCAGAGGATCAGAGCATTTGAAAAGAGCTAATTAGCAAAGTCCAGTCTTTAAAATAACTAAGGCAGGGCGCCTGGGTGGCTCAGTTGGTTAAGCGACTGCCTTCGGCTCAGGTCATGATCCTGGAGTCCCCGGATCAAGTCCCGCATCAGGCTCCCTGCTCGGCGGGGAGTCTGCTTCTCCCTCTGACCCTCCTCCCTCTCATGCTCTCTGTCTCTCATTCTCTCTCTCTCAAATAAATAAATAAAATCTTTAAAAAAAAATAACTAAGGCAGCAATTATAAGTAATTAAAATGAACAGAATTTCATGATTATGATGGGTTAAAAATGCGTAACTTTATATTTCAGCAAGTAATTTCAACACACTTGAAATTCTTAGATTATAAAGAAATTATAAAACTGCATCATGGTATTTTATCCCTAAACACAATTTTTGTATTAAAATGTTTTGATTTTTTAAAAAAATAGCCATCATGTTTTTTTTTTTTTTTTAAAGATTTTATTTATTTATTTGAGAGAGAGAGAATGAGAGACAGAGAGCATGAGAGGGAGGAGGGTCAGAGGGAGAAGCAGACTCCCTGCCGAGCAGGGAGCCCGATGTGGGACTCGATCCCAGGGCTCCAGGATCATGACCTGAGCCGAAGGCAGTCGCTTAACCAACTGAGCCACCCAGGCACCCCAGAAATAGCCATAATGTTTGTGAGTTTTGCGGTGTGGTGTAGTACACTGTTCTTTATGATGTAAAATTCTATAGATTTGAAATCATCATCAGCCTTTATCTGTTCTCTGGATTATCTGGCAAGCCTGCCGTTTGGTCCTTTCCCCTCTTCAGTTCCTTTCTTCCTTCCCAACATAGGCATCTGCTTACTTAGCCTCTATCATGAATATGAATTAATTCTCATCCTACTTTAGAGGGTTGTTTAAAAAGGAAAACAGAACATTTCCAAATTTATATAATTTCCTAACTAGACTCCTTGTATTCAAATTCATGCTTGTTCTCTGGCCATCAGAGTTTTTATGAACATCTTCATATAAAATTCTTTAGAGATCTTTGCACCTATCTTTAGTGTAAATACACGTGATCTTAGAATGCCATCCTGTTACCTGTCTGGTCCAGCCACCAACATCCTTTGCCTGTACTATTCCTAGGATTCTAACTGGTCTTTGAGCTTTCTTCCTTGCCCGGCCAGTAGCCATGCTTCACGGCGCCAGAGTGATTCTGTGGTCAGAGCCTTCAGTGGCCTCCTGTCTCACTATGACCATGACCTCATTTATTATTTCTCTGCTGTTCCTCCAGCCACGATGTCTCTTTGCCTTGCTGAAAATGCCTCGCTCCTTGGGCCTCAGGGCTTTTGCACTGACCATTCCTCGGCCTCAGAATAGCTTTTCACAAGCATCCTCATGACTTGCTCCTTTACCTTCTTTTCTGCCTCAGTATCCGCTTATAAGCAAGGACCTCACTCACCCATCCTATATAAAATAATAACCCCTCCATTTTCAACCTGGTTCTTTCTGTACCCTCACCTGCTTTAATTCTTCTTTTGTCCATTCAGTTTCACCTAATAAACTACATATATATTAATGTTTTTCTGCTCCTTCCATGACAGCAGGAATACTTTGTTCCTACTAAGGAGTTCGGTGCTCAATAAATTCTTGTTGAAATCTTTGAGTAAATAAAAACTGTGAAATTTGGTTTTTCTTTTTCCTCTGGCTTTGTTACTCCTTTTTTTTTTAAATAGTTCTAACATTTATTTTCACTAGTTGTTTGGGTTTTCTGAGTACTATGAAAATGCAGTTTCTTGGGTCTGGAAACATGCATGACTTCCACTCCTCTACCTTGCAGTGGGGCAGGAGGTCAACACGTGGGCAGGGGCTTAGCTACCCCATTCCACAGAATGTCCTCAGTGCTTCTCACAAAGCCTGAGACATTTTAGATCCTCAGTATGAAGTAAATGGCTGAATTTTGCTGAAATATTGTGGAATAATTTAGGCTATGTTATTAGGTAAATTCACAGTTACAGAATGGTATGCAGGATATAATAGAATAAAATTAGAAACCAGAAAGCATCCTGTGTACAGGCATACCTCACTGTGTTGTGTCTGGCTTTATTGTGTTTCTAAGATACTGCGCTTTTTACAAACGGAAGGTTTGTGGCAGCCCTGCATCTAATATCTGTCAGTACCATTTTTCCAACAGCATTCACTCATTTTGTCTCTGTATCCTATTTTGGTAATTCTTTCAATATTGCAGTACTAGATTCTGGTGATCTGTGATCAGTGATTATGACTTGCTAAAAGCTCAGATGATGGTTAGCATTTTTTAGCAGTTAAAGTATTCTTTAAGGTATGTACATTGTTCTTGACATAATGCTATTGTACGTTTAATAGATTACAGTGTAGTATAAACAGAACTTGTATATGCACTGGGAAACCAAAATAATTTGACTCGCATTTTATTGCAATGTTTGTTTTATTGTGGTGGTCTGGAACCAAACCTGCAATATCTCTGAGGCATGCTTGTATTTACGTTTCTTTAATATGCTTGTGTAGGTAAAGTAAGGATATATTACTTGATAGTTACTAGTTTTCAGTGTTTAACAAAAGAAAGTGAACTTGAGAGAGCAATGGAGGGATCATTGATTATATTTTAGACTCTTCTGAATTTAAATGGCTGGAAAAAGTCTGTAGCTGTAATTCTAACAAGTAGAGAGCTTGAAATAACTTGTAATGGCTTATTTTTCTCTCATGGCTTTCTACAAAAGTGTTTAAAATACTTCTACAAAGTGTTTAAAATTATGATGTCAGTAATATAACCAAGAACAAGAAATACCAAAGACAAGTCAGTGTTCACATCTACAGAAAATCAGTAAAAATAAAATGGAAAATAAAAATGTTTTGTTAGGTTTAAATATTATATGTGGTTTTCTCCTCAGTATAAAATGAGAACCTTGCTCAGTTACATGGTTCTTCTACTCTTCCGTGCTTTGATGTTCTGGCAAACAGTTCTAATGCTTTCAAATCTGAGTTCTAATGCTTTCAAATCTGAGCTGAAGTGATTTCTTTTGGTGGGGGGATATTTTCTTTGTTCTATTAGGGATAATTAATTATTCTTTCTTAAGTATTCTCATTTAGTATCTGTATAACACCATTAAATATGTTCTATATACAGAAATACCTCAATTATACCAAAAACATAATTGTGTTCATGTGTATTACTGCTGGAGTTTAACTCCTTGAGGTTAAGGGCATTGTCATTTTATTTCTATGTGCCCAAAGTCCAATATAATGCTTGGCAGCTGTAAATGTTTAATATCTGCTAAATTATAGTATGCATTATGTGGTCTGTGTTGCTATGGAGGTGAATAATTGAGTAACATTGAGCACATTTAGTTTTTACTTAAATGATTAGACATAACTTAGAACCTTCTACATTTCTAACTACAGAAAATTAGGACTAAGGAGCAAATTTAGAGGTTGTTATTCTGCATGCTGAAACCAGTTCTCCTTGCAGTCCTGCTAAGAGCCTGTTCTAGGTCCTCATCTTTGGTACTGTGGCTTACATTTTTTGCATTCATCCCACTCCATCAAATTTAGTGCCAAAATTTCTCAAAAAGGCTTAAAAATGATCAGTGTGAATTTGACAATGTGCTATGTCATCCTCATGAATTTTCTTTGTAAGAACTCATATGTTATAAAAAGATCTTCCCTACTTAAAAAACTTCAAGTACAAACAAGAAAATGATTTTGTGGGTATGTGAGAGAAGCTTTATGTTCTCCCTATTCTTGGTCACATATTTCCTGGATTTCCAGACCTGATTGTGATCTTTTAAATCCCCCATAGGAAAATTGTATATTAGTTACAGATAGGATGTTTGTTTTCATAAGATATAAAAGAATAACACTATTTAAGCATATACCAAAATAGTGTAGAACATTCATGATTCATTTATTCAACCAGTCAGTGGTAAATGAGCACTTAACTATATTCCAGAGACTATTCTAGTCTCAGATAAAACATTAAATAAAACAGACCAAATCTCACAAAGTTTAAATTCTAGAGTAGGTAAGTAAAAGAGAAATAGCCATGGTTCACATGAGATATGTTTAATCCAAGAAGAATAAATCATGATGAGGGATTGAGAGTGGTGGGAAAAGATGTTATTGACCATAACATAACAGCAACAGACTGGTTCAGATTTGGAGGTATTGTTTTGGTGGGGCAAGGAGTGAGGTTATTTGGGGAAGCTGGGGCAATGCCTCCTCTGGTTTAAGAGTCTAGAGAGTAGATATATTTGTAAATGATTTATGCCACTAACCTCAGAAATGTAATTGTAGTATATTTTTAGATGTGACTGTGTTATGCCAACATTCCCAGGTATCAGGGCACAATATTTTCCTTTGATTATTAGGAAAAGTTACAAATCTGTTATTTTAGGTCACAAAGAGCCACACTCATCCTTTTGGTCTTTTTTTTTTTTTTCTACATTTATTTCAATGCTCCATTATTAGGCCCATGTATATTTAGGATTGTTATGTCTTCTTGGAAAATTGATTCCTTTTTCCTTCTCTGTAATTTTTATTCAGGTGTTGAAGTTCTAATTCCCTCAAACTTACTATATTGGCAGAGAGGACTTTTAAAGAGATGATTAATTTAAAGAGAGGCTGTGAGTGTGGAGTGTAATAGAATCTGACTGGTGTCTTCAGAAGAAGAGGAAATTTGGACATACAGACATCAGGGATGCAAACACACAGAGGACAGACCATGTGAGGACACAGCAGGAAGGTGGTCTTCTGCAAGCCAAGGAGAGAGGAGCCTCAGGAAAAAGTAAACTTGGGCAACACTTTGATCTTTGACTTCCAGCCGTCAGTCAGGATTGGGAGAAAATTTCTGTTGTTTGAGCCACCCAGTCTGTTAACTTTGTTATGGCAGCCTGAGCAGGTGTATAGAATCCTAGCAAACAAACACAATAATGTCTTCTTTCTTCCTGATTACATTTTTTGTTTTGAAGTCTACTTTGTCTCACACTAATGTAAATACTCCAGCTTTGTTTTCATTAGTTGTGAGCATGCTATATCTTTCTTCATCCCTTGATTTCTAACCTGTCGGGTCTTTTTATAAAGTAGGTTTCTTATAGACAACATATAGTGTTTTTTTTTTTTTTTCCTTTTGGAATCTCTGTCTTTTAATTGGTGTATTTAGACCATTCACATTTAAAGTGGTTATTGAAATAGTTGGTTTAATGTCTATTTGTAATTCTATTTGTGTGTGTGTTCTTTGTCTCCCACTGACTTAATCCCCATATTCTGCCTTATCTAGTTTTATTTTATTTTTATTTTTTTAAAGATTTTATTTTATTTATTTGACAGAGACACAGCGAGAGAGGGAACACAAGCAGGGGGAGTGGGAGAGGGAGAAGCAGGCTTCCCACCGAGCAGGGAGCCCGATGCGGGGCTCGATCCCAGGACGACCTGAGCCAAAGGCAGACGCTTAACGACTGAGCCACCCAGGTGCCCCTGCCTTATCTAGTTTTAATGGAGTCACACATGTGTTCCATTTTACTTCCTTTTTTACTGTATCACTCATACCTATCTTTTGTAAAAATTAGTGATTGCCTTAGAGTTGACAACATATATTTTAAACTAATATAAGTCTGTTTTTAAACATGCTGCTGCATGTGTAATGCAAGAACCTTAATGTATTCCTGATTTCTGTCTCCCAGTCGTTGTAACACTGCTGATCTTTTTTCAGCTGTGTCCAGCCCACTGAGAAACCTGTCAAAGACATTCTTTATTTTTGTTACAGTGCTTTGATTTCAAGCATTTCCTTGTGAGTCTTTTATATAATTTCCATTACTCTGCATATGTTACCTATCTGTTCTTGTTGTCTTTTTCCATGAGCATCTTTTACATATTTTGTTTATTCCTGACAGATAATTCCAACACATTTGTCATATTTAAATCTGGTTCTAATGATTACTTTGTCTCTTCAAAGACTGTATATTTTCTAGTCTTTTGTCATGGCTTGTAATTCCTTTATTGAAAGCTGGACATCTTAAGTAATATCAACTTAGATAAATCATCCTTTAGTGTGAGGATGTCCTTTAATCTGTGTAGAAGTTGGTCTGTTTAATGTTTCTGTGGCTGTAGGTAACAGAACCTTCAAATTCTTTTAGTGTTTTTTTCTTTCTCCTTTTGACTTTAGGCTTCCCTAAATACTCCTCCTCAGAGAGTGTGATGAGATCTTCAGCTGTAATCCACATTTACTGTGTGGAGCCCTGTTGGTATATGGTAAAGTGTATGAGAGGAGTGTTCTAAATTCTTCCACTTCTCAAGCTTTTAGTAGGCCTGTGTTTTGCAATCTGTGGTCTTAAGAAATGTTTCTACTGTGGTAGAGCTCTTTTCTGCTTTTCCCCCTACTCCTTTCCCCAGCTTCAGTGTTTCTGATCTATTGAAACCCTGATCCTTGTTGACTATGTCTTCCCCCATCCTCTTTCTTAAGTTAGACCAGAAGGGTAGAAGGGGCTGGATTGAGAGATGGATCCAGCTTCCCCCAACTAGGGAGGGTTGACCTTTGTTATGAAGAAGGTTCTTAGTGTATTTAACAATGACTACTCCTCTCATCCTATCAGAACAATAAGGGCATCTTTCTTGGATCTTCATCATGAGAACCTGGAGGTAAAGCCCACGAAAGTATAGGAGCTCCCCCAAGACTGTGGACCACAGGAATTTTTTACCCTCATGCTGGTACATGCTCAGCCTTTAGTAATTAATCAAAAATACCATTTAAGTGTTCCTACTCATTTATGGTTCCAGTGACCTCAAGTCTGAGTAAATAGATTTCAGCTACATACTTCTGAATGTGCCTTTCTTTTCAGAATTTAGAGAGACCTATCATACTGCAACATTTTTAAATGGGTTTAAAAATAGTTAATGATTATCAGTTGTCCAACTGTTTTCTTGTAAGGACAGAAATGATGAGTTCCATGGAAATGACATTTTGGAACTAAAGCCATAAATCCAAACACAGATTTTTCCTGTCTAAGGATGAGTATCCTATAATGTATTATCCATAAATATGTAAAAATTGAGAACATTTCATCGTAATGGATTGATCAGGTTAAGACTTGCAGATCAGGCAACAACTGAGCACAGATCTTCAGGAAGTCAAGGAGGAAACCATGTGGACATCTTGGGGGACATAATCCAATGAGAGGGAGCCCAATGTGGTAATATGCTTGGTATATCCATAAGGAAGATAGTGTGTGCACTGAGTGAGAGGGGGTAGGAGTGATCAGAGAGTGGCCACATTGAGGGTATTGAGTGGTGCTGAGAATGAGATAGGAAGCTATCTGAAGATTTTTGCTGAGAGGAGTGAGTGACATGATTTGACTAAAAATTTAGAAGAAAGATTAATACTCTCTGAAGAACAAACTATGCAGGGATTATTTAGGAAGCTACTCAGGTGGAATGCTGTTGTCGTTGAGGGTGGGGTGGTTAAGACTAGATAAGATTCTTGATAAATTTTGAGTGTACAGTACCAAGAATATTTTTGATGGAGTAGATGAGGTTGTGGGAGAATTAAGAATCTCAAATGATTTCAGCTGTTTTATTCTGTGTGCCCACACATCATCTGGCCCTCATCCTGCTACCACATGTGGCCCATTGTGCCCAGAGGTAATATGCAGGAAAGAGGATAGGGTCTCAGAAAAATTTGCAAGGGAGATCCCTATCCCAGGTCAGAGTCAGCATAGCATGTTGGTGCAAGGACTATTGAGCCAGACATCCTGGATTCAAATCCTAGCTCTGACAATCACTAATTGTATGATACTGGATAAGTTTCTTAATCTCATGGAGCCTCAGATTTTTTTTTTTTTTTTAAAAGCAGGAATGCAACTAATATGTATCTCACAGAATTGTTGCAGAAATTACATGCATTACTTTAGTGTTGGTTCCATAGTAAGCAAAACCATTAAAACTTATACTGTTATTAGAGATCTTAGAAAAACTATTGTTCATTACTTACATGCCATACATTTCATCTCATTTAATCTTCAAATCATGAGATGTTGGGTGGTGGCGGTGGGGTTTTTGTTTGTTTGTTTGTTTGTGTAACAAGGGGAAGCCTGAGCCCAAGGAAATGTAAAGGGGCAGAATTCTTGTCACTGCTCCCTGCCCTTACCACTTTACGCCCAGGGCTGTAAGGCACTTGGCCTTATTACCCATTGTCAGTTTACTACATCTCACTTACACCTATGAACACAGTCCCCTCATTAACAGTGACTTACATCACCACATGTAATGTTCCTGCCTTCTTGATGGGAATCTAATACATTAACTTGTGCCAGAACAAACCAGAAAACTGACCTCACAGTGGGATTCTGGGGTTGGCTTGCTGACATATTTGAAGTGTGTATGATTCCTTCTTCCTGGAGGGAAACGGGCTGGGGTAATACACAACATAGGTGATGTTGCTTCTCATATTCTAATTGTGCTGGCATAAGATGATGTACAGATGCAACTGTGGAGAGTCAGGTGTTCAGAGAGCCAGTGACCTTGCCCTTGGTCACTATGGCCGCAACATTGACCAGAAATATTGTAGATTACCTGATTTCTAATAGTACCAGAGAGCACACACAGGGGGAGAAAAGAAATGAAAGCTGTAAGGCTCTGACTGAGAAAGCAAGTAGGTGATTGGAAAGTCATGATGGCCATTGTGAGGAAGTCTCTAATCTCCTGTATGTGTAAGGCATGAGTGCCCAAGGATTGAACCAGAGACCTTGTGTAAGAGTGGCAGGATTGGAGCCCATTAAACGGTCAAACTCCACACTAGTGGGGAGATGTGGGATGCTAATATATGCCAAGAATACAGACAGGGGCTGAGGATTCTGTTCTCCAAAACTCTGAATCTCCCCTTGTGGCATACCAGACCCTCTATACCCTGCCTGGGAAACCAGCTTCTATATAAAATCTACTCCTAATGACTGTACCTGGGGCAGGTTCCTCACAAGGGACGCCAGGTATCTGTGCTACGTATTGCATTAACTTTCACAGCCTGCAGGTCCATAACTAGAATTGTGTCCCAGCGTAGGAATCATGGATCGTTAGTACAAGGCCTGCTCCAAGAAGAGAACATTTGTACAACCAGAAAAGATACCGCTGTTATGTGTTGCCATAATGACTCTGCATGGTCTTGTGTAGAGGTACTGAGAAACTGACAGAAACCCACACTGGTTCTCCTTCCCCAGAATACAAGCTATTAGAATAGAAATGGGCAAGAACAAGTCCTTGGATGTTGTTTCCATGTTCCCTCAAGATAATAAGCCAAAAGTAATACCATGTCCCTGAGGAAAAGGAAGAGATTGGTGTCATTGTCAGAGGCTGCAAAGATGCAAGGTTGTACTTCATACCACATCCCAATTTTAAATCACTAGTTCAGTCATAGCAGAAGCCAGATGGATCAAGGAGAATGACAGGAAATTATTGCACTTAATCAGATGATGGTATCAATTGTAGCTGGTATCTCTGGCACCTGGTATTCAGACCTTGCTCTAACAAATACTTTTATATTGTTTTCAGTAAAGAAAACAGAAGCAATTTGCTTCTGAAAGGGACAGTAATATATCTTAACAGCCTCAGAACTAGGTCATCCTTTCTGTTCCCACTTAAAATAAATATATAATAATATAAATATATATAATATATATTTATAATAAAGCTACTTGGACCCAGTGAACAACAAGTAGTAAGTACTAGGGATGTCTAAAAAGATACATGCATTATGGTGATTAACATAACATAATAATTTAAAAAAGATACATGCATGCTAGAAGGTGCAAGATAAATCCTGCGAAGTTTCAGAGTCTTGTCTCATAGTGGACTTCTAGGGGATCTGCTGGTTTTGGACACATCAGTATGTCTCTCTAAGAGACAAATTGGTACAAATTTTCACCCGTTTACCAGATAATCCAGGAAGTTGAGTAGGAAAGGACTGCAGCCTGAAGTGTTAGCTGTCCTGACACTTGGGTCAGATAGTACAATACACCAAATGTTATTGCATGTGACTGTGAGAGGAAATAGCAAATATCTAGCAATCCCAGTGTTCTCAAAAGAAGGTTAATAATTACAGGTCCCAAGGTTTTGAAGTAAGGTCATCCCCTCCTTTCTATTTGAAAAGTATCTTTTGGTTTGCTACTGAGCACTGGTGGAAATTGAGCAGCTGACCGGGGGTACCAAGTCACTGTGCCACTTAGGTTAATTCAGGTCTTCTGAGAAGCAGATGCCAAAACAAAATTAGAAATGGAGAAAATTTATTGGGGGAAAGACTTGTAAAGGATGAAGGGAGGAAGCAGAAGGAGTAACCAGAGAGGACTTTCAGACCACAATAACTGTGTGATAACTCTGAAATAAGGGAGGCAGGAGAATTGGACAAGAAGAGCCCCAGTCTGCAGTGCAGCTTTGAGAAAGTATTGTTCAGATTAATGGGAGGCCCAGGGCATAGATTTGTAATTAGGGGAGTCCAGCACTGGACAGAAAGAGTTCAGCTGTAGTACTCCTGATATGCCTAGTCATTGGATAGTAGCAGCCAAGAGAGCATGGCTTTGGAATAAAAGCTGTAGTAGATTCCTAGGGTGTGTCTGTGAAAGGCTGTGAGCTAACTACATGCTGGCATTTCTTTTGGAGCATTTCTCTCATATCACCCAAACTCCTTTTCTTGACACAGTTATCTCATCTATCAAAACATGCACATCTCTTTATAAACTGGAAATGGTATATATGAGACTGGCTCCTAGCAGGTCTGGAAGACCCAAGTAAATTTTAAAAGCAGGTGGCTCAGATGTCAATGGTACTTGGTCTTATTTCTCTACTTCTCCCTTAGTCTACACAGATAAACCTTTAAAGAGGTTCCTATAACCTGATAATGGGCAGTTGAAGTATTTACATGGTAAGTTGGCACCAGTTAAAATTGGGATGCTACAGAATTACAGTCTAACTCAGATTGGCCCCCTAAGACATTGATGAAGAGAGTCCCCATGGATAGGCGACAAAAAAAGACTGGCTTCTATTGCTTCTCTCTTTCCTTCTCTCTCTGCCTTGCCCCTTTCTCTGGTGGAAGAAATGTGTGTTGCTTGCCACCCATTTTTTACAGGGTAGGCAAACTCTTTGGACCTGTCACCTCTCTTACGGTGATTTTTTGATGCCAATTCCATTTCTTCTTAACCATTGGTCCTTGATTAATGTTACTGGTCTATTCTAAAAGGTTTAACTGACCTTGAATTTCAGAAATAAATGATTGCAAACTTTCCTTCCCAGAAGACCTGAGATACCTTATTCAAATAGGTCTGCTCACCCCTCAGTGATCTTCCTCATTGCATGCCAAAATTCCTTAAAAAAGACAAAGTGTTTTTAAGTCATGGGTCCCACCTCTTCAGACACTGCTTTATTTGTCTTAGTAATATTGATTTTTAAGGGTAAAAGTATTGGCATTTTTAAACTACGTGTTTTTGATGATATAATGAGGTTTATTTTTTGTTAAGATTCTTTGGTGCAGTGTTTGTGAAAGACAGATGGGTAATCTAACAAATTGCACACCACAATCAGTGAAGCGGTAGATAAAGAGCAGCAAAGACTTAAAATAATGCCCATTAGTGTTAGTTGAAATAGATTATAGCCCACTTCTTTAATATTGATCAGACATATTTAATATAGCATTAGCATTTCCAGAATGATGCACTAATGTACTAAAATGCTATCGATTAAGGGTGTTAATTAGTTGTTGAAAAATTTAAGCAGATTGTTCTGTCAAAACCAAATAGTGATTTCATTGATGTTATAAGCTCTTAATTGTAGTGGTAATCTCTTTATGGATTCCTTAGTAGATAAATAATCTGCTGATAAATTGACTTCTTACTCATATTAGCCAGCAGTAACATCATTTTATATGGATTTTTACAAGGGTCAAGGAACCAGTTTACACCAAGATAAAGTATATTTTTGGCATCAAACTCTTGAGGTCATGAGGTGAAGTGAAATGCACAACTGGTCGCTCTTGGGTATCTGTTTTAAGAAGTCAAAAGTGGGAAGAATAAAGGGGGGGAATCAGAGGGGGAGATGAACCATGAGAGATGATGGACTCTGAAAAACAAACTGAGGGTTCTAGAGGGGAAGGGGATGGGGGGATGGGTTAGCCTGGTGATGGGTATTAAAGAGGGCACGTTCTGCATGGAGCACTGGGTATTATACGCAAACAATGAATCATGGAACACTACATCAAAACTAATGATGTAGTGTATGGTGACTAACATAACATAAAAAAAAGAAAAAAAAAAAGTCAAAAGTGAAAGCACAGAGCTCCCAGTTGTTTCCACTTAAAGATCTTCCAGTGAAATACCTTTAAGTGTTGGTATTAGCTCTAATGGTAAATAATAATAAATGCAAAAGTGTTTTGATTTTAGAATCTGCTTAGCTGTTGTTACACAAAATTAGTTACAGGAGCATTCTTTAAAAAATAAGTGACAAAAAATGCCTGACTCAGAAGTCTAAATATTGTCAGAAAGTGGATATTTATCTCCAGTGTATAGTACAGTGAATAAGATAAGTGAATGCTCTAAGATGAGTAATTTAATTGCTAGTTAAATTACTAATAGATTGAATCTCCAAATATGCTAAATGGTTTGAGTAGGATTGTAGCTTAGCTCCCTTTAATTTTCATGAGTACTTCTTCTCTTACTGGTCTATTTTAATTTTGATAATGTCAGCCCTGGATTGTAGTCTTGTACTTTTCCTGTTCAGCCACCATACCACCTGTTAATTAAACACTTTATTCTTTATGAATAGTTTCTGGCTTGGTCCTATTGAGAGACTGATTTCTAGTAGAATGGATTGTTAATATTATAAACTGAAATTTTGCATGTATATTTAAAAATTCTTGATAATTTTTTGTCTTTATTTTTCAAATCTTTGTAATAATTTCATAAATCTGTGAGAAGCTTCTGATAAGGTTTGTAAAATTTATTTGCAGGTCATAATATGTATTTCAAACCATATATTTATGTATTTTAAATATTATAGTTGTAGATGGTAAAGTCAAACATTATGTTAATGGTACCTATGGGGGGAAAATTGATTTTGGGGAGAGTGAGATTTATCTAAATAGAGTTTTACAAGAATAAATCTTAAGCCTTTGGTAGTCAGTGAAGGTACTCATTCGGAGTTCTAAATCATCTGTTATTTTGAAGTATGTCTTTATCCTTTTCAAGCAAGGACTAGGAGAAAATTTAATTGAATTAGTGGTATAATTTATAAAAAAACCAAAAACAAAACAATACAACAACAACAAAAACATTTTGGAGACAGATTCTCCATGGAGTGATTTGTCCTTAGGGAAGAATCTGAGTGACTCTTGAATGTAGATGGCCAACTGGATGACCATCCCAAACCAGCTCTAACAGATGACACACAGTAATTCCCTACGTTATGCAGTTTCCTGGGTTTCTTCATGAATTGCCATTTATTGCTGTGACTTGCCATTTCCTACAGTAACTACTTAGGAAAAAATAAGCAATCCAATCACATCTAAATTACTGTAGTCAGTTGCTGATTTCTTCTGGATTTGAAAATGGACCTTAAGACCAAAGCCATATTAATGAGATCAAATAGAAAGCAATGTATGACTCCCACTCTTATTAGAATGGGTGAATACAAAGAAAAATTTTTGTGCTTTGAGTTATACTATTCTCAATAATTTTATATATATTGGGTCTAAAGGAAAATTCTGTATGATTTTTCAAGATACATATGAGTTTTTGTTATTGATATGATGCCAGAATATCTAAGCAAAACTCTAAGAAAAAATTCCAGATTTTTACTTGTTTATGAATATTATCCTCTCATTAGTATAATATTTAAGTAGCTTGCTAATTATCTTATCTGGAGACATTGATATTATATAGCAATGTGAAATTGTATATACCCGAGAAATTATAGAAATAATCTTGTAGTAAAGCATTCATGAGACTTATATCTTGGGTAAATTATACTAACTTATAAACAAAGTTACGGAGATACATAAACCATTTATTACATTATTCATCACATATCTCTTGAAGCTAAGTAGTTAAAATTATTCCCTATATTTCACGTACTTATTGGATATAAGGCTCTATAAATCCGTTAACTATGAAACCATTTTATTTAAAGAAAGGTAAAATGAATTATTTTACAAAACAAACTTAGATATAACCAGGTCTAACAGCAAATTAAAAACCTTTGAAATTTATATCAGATTTCTTAAGTGAGAGAGCTTTATTTAGAAATTGCTTATCTCAAATTAGGTTTATAAGTATGATAAATTACAAAAACTGATTTAGTAACTAGCTATATGCAATCACAATTCATGGTCTATAGATAGTATTAAATAGAAGATTTTGGATAGTAAGTAATTTTTGCTGTGATATAATGCAATAGGTGTATAAATCTTAGAAAATCTTATCAGTGGTAATGATTTAGTATTGCGTAGCATCTTCCTAGTGAGAAATTTTCAGCCAAACTTGTAGATATACTAAAAATATATGATCGGTAGGGTCATATCCTGTTCCCATGATACTTAAAAATACATTTTTTCAGATTATGGGACCTAAACTTCTTACATAGAATATTATTCTTTTTACATAAACATTATTTTAAAAACACACACTTCTAAGATATGTAAACTTATCTTTATTTTTCCCTTGAGATGTAACTTTCAAAATTATACGGCTGCACCTAAAGTGTAAAGGTTACGCTTATCCTAGGCTGCTTACATTCAGAAAACTCATAAAGTTTCAAGAGCACTAGATATTGGCAGGATCACATTACCATAGCAACCCATATCCATGGCCAACCTCTCTGAATATTTAACTTAAAAGACTTAATGATGAGGCCAATGCAATGAGATGCAAAAATAAAGCAAAAAACATTTACACGTAATTCTAGAAGTTGTTACATTTTTGGTTCCTCTTATTTAGAAATCAAATTGCTTGATGTTCAGTTAAACTCATTTTAACAAATGCTTAAAATGCATCTACTTTGCATTAAGCCATGTATTAGGGATTGGGGGAGGAAACTAAAATTCTGTATAAAAGTGTCCAATTCTCTTAGAGAACCAGCTACTGTAATCTGAGACAGAATGTGATGGCTGTCAGCTCTTTGTGCTATGGAATCTGATGTGTTTTGAGGCAAGAGAAAGGCTCCACAGAGAAGGTGACAGGCAGTTCTTAGGGAAAGAACAATACAAACACAGGCATATATTTGGAATGAACAAGCACCAGGCTTATTGGGCGTGAGGAGGAGGAATGGAGCAGGTGGGAACTCAAACTGTGGAAAAATACTCCATGATAGAATATGTTAAATGCTGATATATAATTTGTCTAAATCTCAATTTTTGATTCAGTATAACTGGTATTAGAAATTTAGAATAAGATAGATTTGATAAGTAGCTTAGTTGTAACAATGGACTGATGAAGTAATTGGGGGTAGATAATAAATAAGAGCTCTGAGATGTAGGCATATTTTCCCTGGCTCCCTGAAGTCCTGCACAGGGAAACACAGTTATGACAGATTCCAGGCTTGATGAGTAAGACTTCTTCCAGGTATAAGAAGTTCTCTTTAGCATTTTCAGTGTGTATATCTTTCTTTTGTTCATGTAAGTCTAACAATATGGCTGCCCACACACCAAATACAAGTAACTGAAACAAGATAAACCCAACACATTTCTGAGAGTCTGCTTGCAAGATTAGGTGAGGGGAATTCAAATACCAAGGAGTGTTCCTTAGCAGGCCCAGGGTTCAAGTGACATGAAAACTGTCCACAGTGATTTTTAAATTCTTTTATAAGATATATTCTCTTGGTGAGGTAAGAAGGTGTATTTGTTGATAACCAAAGTGGTGAAGAAACTCATTTGGCTTAGGCTCAGGTGTTAGAGGTGTCTGAGGCCTGCTGAGTGATAAACGTCTGCAAAGCCCCTCTACAGTGAGATGGTTCACTTCATCTTTATACAAAGTAGCCTGGATTCCAGTGAAGGAAATACATTTAAAATGTTAAGAACCTAGGATGAATAAAAACTCCAAAATTTTTCTGAAAATATGATTTTTCTGGTCTCTAGTTCTAGGAGATCTACCTGATTCTGCCTTGGTCTTCTGATACTATGAATTACTAAGTCATTGAGCCTCAAGAGGAGGCAGTATTGGGGGAGTCCCAGCCCATCATAGCTATGATTGACCAGGGAAGGCTGGTTCCTTTTCTGTTTTGAAAGGCAACACCTTGGGGTCACCTGGGTGGCTCAGTTGGTTAAGCATCTGCCTTCACCTCAGGTCATGATCCCGGGGTCCTGGGATCAAGCCCTTCATCAAGCTCTGTACTTGGCAGGGAGTCTGCTTCTCCTTCTGCCACTCCCTTGCTTGTTCTCTCTCTCTCAAAGTCTTAAAAAAACAACATCAGGGGAAAAGGGCCTTACAGATACAGCACAGCAGAACTGGGTCATGGGAGGTAGGCAGAGGTGGTAGTTATGCTTATGTTCACAGACTGACATGTAATAATACCTTTACCAAACTAGAGATTGATTTTTTCTAATGATGGGGAAAGTATTAAGATCAAATTCTTTTTTTCTTTAAATGAGTAACTCTTATATAGAGCTACAGAGATGGCAAGCTCACAGAAATTGGTAAAACTAGCCAACAAAGAGAGGGGAGGATTCTGTTTCTCCTTAGACTAGTTGTCACTGCTGACTGGGGCCAGGAGATTCCTTGGGTCCAGTGGCTTTTCCTTGACAGGCCATGGGAAGAAGAGCACTCTTAGTAGCTGATCTCAGCAGAGATTGGTGCTTGACCAAATATCTCAGTCTTTTGTGAAAGTTGAGCCAACAAACCCTCTCTTGGAATCAGCTAGGTATTGTCCTGACTTTACACATGTGGCCAATCATTCTTTGGCTGGGGTTCCCAGACACAAGTGACATTCTTATACTTTATATTGCTGGAATCCAACTTTATTTTAAGTGGAGAACTGGCACCTCATTTCTAGTTACTGTGTTATAACCAAGTTGCATAGTCCGCTTTATGTTTAAAGCCCGCACATTTCAACTAATTTAATCATTTGTCTTGAGAGCAAAGAAAACATTTCATTACTGAGCAGTATTTGGTTAGGTAGGCCAGATCTCAAGAGGGGACCCTAAAAACCCCTTACAGGAACCCATCTGTGTTGGTGTTAGTGCAGCATATGAGAGGATGAATGTCTAGGTCTGTTAGGTAAGACCTCATAGGTAAACCAGCTGGCTAAACAACACGAGCATTATTTCTCATAGTTCTGGAGGCGGGAAGTCAGAGGTCAGGGAGCCAGCACCATTGGATTCTAGTGAGAATTCTCTTCCTGGCTTGTAGATGGCCTGTGATCTTTTGCTCTCTCTCCTTATAAAGATGCAGTCCTATTGGATTAGGGCCCAACCCTTAGGACTTCATTTAACCTTAATTACCTCCTAAAAATCCTCTTTTCAGCCTAGGGCTGTGGGCTTGAACATATGAATTTTGGGAGAGAACAGTCGAGTCCATAACAATGGAGAAAATATGCTTCAGTGTACTATCCTTACAGGGAAGTTTTAGAAAGATAAGTGTGTGTTTTTTTTATAGTACCCATTGTCATAACCATAACTTGTGCTGATAGTATAACAAATCTGATAATCCTACATTTTAGTGCTTTTCTAAATATTATTTCTATGCACATATATGGAAAATACTAACTCCTAAAGATGTATTTCCATTTTTTGTCTATTTTCTTTCATTGTTTAAAAAATTTGTTTATTTTAGAAAGCATGCACATACACATTTAAGCAGGGGGTACAGAGGGGCAGAGGGAGAGAGAACTCAAGCAGACTCTGCACTGAGCTCAGAGCCCGATGCAGGGCTTGATCTCAGGACCTGAGCTGAAACCATGAATCAGACACTGAACCAACTATGCCACCCAGGCACCCCACTGCCATTTTATATCAGTAGACATTGGCAACATTTTTTTAAGAAAATGTTTTTAAAGTAACCACAAGATGTAGGCTTAAGTGCAACTAAAAAGGATGACTGGGGACTGCCAACCTGTGTAAAGATTGATTTCACAGGTGGTTCCATTCAGACGTTGTCCCCAGTCTTTCCATAAAGTTTTTGTAACATTACTAGCACCTGTTACAAATATGGGAAGTGCAGAAGGTAGAAGGCATGTATGTGTGGTTTATCCTGGATTTTTAACCAATAACATTTTTTACTGCATAGAAGGAGAACGCTCTTTAGTATCTCATGTGTAGGAGTGCCAATAATTTTTGTGCCCTTTAGATGACCTATTTCAGACTACTGTTTCCAAATTGAGTGATGGGGGGTAAATTCTGAATAAGACTTGGAGGTAATTTTTGAAGCTAGTCTTATTCTTCTGCAATCTTTTCTTCATCAACTAAAGTTTAAGAAATCCTGAGGTGTATTGCACATTGTTACCTGTGCCTACCAATAGGAGGTCAGGAGTATGTGATAAAGTATGATTCAGGCATGAAACTATCCTCACACTATTTTTATCCAAATAGAAAATGGAAAGATGTCATGGCTAATATCTTGTTTCCTTTCCTTGCTGTTGATTCAGACTTACCTTGTTGACTTAGACTGTCATCCTTCTTTCTGAGTTACGTTCTGTTAGCCACTAGCCACCATTTATATCCATCGCAAAGGGTCCTGATGCTAAAAACAGGTGACATTTTGAATTCTGCAAAGAAAAAACAGAAATTTAGAATGTAGAGTCATAATTTTAAAATGGTCAACGTAAGCTATCATGGAGAAGAAAGTTGCTTATCAAAATGGTAGAATATAGATATTGACGTATCTATGTCTGTCAGCATAATATTGGATGGGAAAAATGGCAAATAGCCATAGACGATAAGTTAATGTGAACAAACGGTAAAGTGCAGAAAAACTGAAAATCTTTTACCTCTCTATCCCTTCCCAGTGTCTGATTAAAAAACATTTCCTTTGGTGCATATTCAGTAAGTTCCTTCAAAAATGGCTAAAGTAACCATGCATATTTGGCACTTCTTTTGAGGGTCTTAGGTTGTGATTTAGCCAATTCACATTTTTGTCATGGAAGGGTTTTTTGGAGTACTCCACAGATTAAAAAAAATGATCGATATACACAAAGGTGTATAAGTTTCTCTGGATTAAGAACTTCTGTGGCATAAAACTTCATGTATACATGAGGCTTATGTGTACGAGTGATAAAAACTGACAAGCAAACACAAAACATGGCAAATTACGCAGTTTCACCAATTGGTACACACTTCTGTTGTATCATTTTACCTTTTGTTACACTTTGGGGCCAGTCTAGACTGGCTGACCTTTTGAATTCTAGAAGTAGTTAGGATAATAGGGCGGTGACAAATCACCAAACATCAGTGATGCTGCAGCAGGTCACTGCATACCTGTGCCACGATCGTGGAGAGTTCGGAACACTGTGGTCTACTTGTTTATGAAGAAACGGTGAGAGGCTCCCACAAGAATACCCTTATGCTGGACAGTGACACAAGATAAGCTTCCTTCCTTCACCTCCGAGGGGAGGAAAGGCAGGATTCTGCATTCTTGTGGCGGACAGATGCACTGAGTTGTTTTCAAGGCAGTAGAACTCTGTGCACTGTTCACACCATGCTTCCTGGGGGAACTGGAAATCTGCTCTGTTGGTTGTCATGGCATTTGTCATGATACGGTTGTGTGCCAGCCCTGGAGAGCTACATCCCTGCTTTGTCCGAGTTGATAGGAGCCATTGCCATATAGTAAGTCAGAGTTGCAGAGAGCCCTGGAGCATGGTTTCTCAAGATCCAGGGTGTTAGAGCACATAATGAACTAGAGCTTTCTTTCATGCACATTCCTACATTTTCTGCAGGTGCAAGCCTACTTCCCAGGTACCTGGGGAAGGTTTAGCTCTCTTTTAACCCTAGTGTCTGTCTCAGGACCATCTTTCCCTGCCAGCCACTGGCCCTCTTGCTGGATTTCTTTTTGCAGCTCAGACTATCTCTTTCCTTAAATTCTTCTTCAGGATTCCCCAGGATTATCCTGAAATTCAAATTCTCTTTACTCTTCCCCACCAAGAAAGGCTGTTTGTATTTGTATTCCCATCACAAACAGGCTTCATTCAAGTCTCTGCCTCTCACCCTCAAACATGCAGGAAGCCTGACAGAGTCATAACCACTGTGCTGGAAGTCACTTGTGTCATCCGATACCTGTTCCAGCAAAGATTTGTCATCACTTTTTCTTTTTTATTTTTTACATTCTAATATATAACTTTTGCAAAGTGTTGGGAGAGGCAGGACCTGATTCAATCCTACTCACTCAATCCTCTCTCCTAGGCCATGTGATTTTTTTCCTGGGTTTCCAGTTTTGGAAAAAATATGTATGTGAAAATAGCACCCTTTATATATCAATCTTTCATAATTATCCATGTTTTGTTAACTGTTCCAATAGACAGCTAATCAATCTGAAAATAAGTGATTAAAATGGCGTTTTGATTTCCTGCTTTGAAATAGTCATTGGAGATACTTTCAAATTAGAGAATTTCCTTTTACACTGGGAGCTAAGTAAATATGTGACCTGCCCACTGGGCTTAGGAAATGCACTAAACAGAAAGCTAAAGATGGATTATACAAATCTGGGACGTTAAAAATAGTTGTCATTAGACTATCACTTAAAAGGTTTCACAGAAACATTCTGAGCAGTTCCTAATGTTTTGAATGTCTCAAACATCTCCGTGTAAGCCCGGAAACAGATCTATTTCTTCTTTTTACCTCTTACTTAAACATATAGCTGATGCTGAAAAATTAAACATTTTATATTTTTATTTTTATCTCACATCTAAATTAGTCATCAATTTATGACAGGCTAAAATGCTTCCAGTATTTTTCAGTTACCATAACCACCAGAATTATGAACTTACTTTTGGGAAGCTCTATCTTGCCCTGAAGGGCAGTCTTATTAGATCATTAGAAACAGACAACTTCCATTTAAATGATCAAGTTTTTCTAAAAATAAATGCGAAGTTGGCAGAATTCTCACATTTCCCCCTAATTTCTCAAGAAAAAAGATCTAAGGAAGTTATGAAAATAACAAGAGATTATGAAAAAGATTTTTAAAAATCATACAACTTGTACTTAGCAATATATTTCATTGGAAACAATGTCCTTTTTGGTAAAAGTCTAAAAACGTACACTATAAAACATATTTCCTATCGTTCCTTTGTTCCACGGTAGCTACTTTTTTCAGTATTTCATTTTAATCAATATGCCTACATATTTTTGAATAGTTTTTAAGAACAGTTTTACATTTTTTAGAAAAGATAGAAAGAGAGTACAGAGGTTTCCCATATGCCCCACACCTAGTTATCCTGTTATTAACATCTTGCATTAGTATGGTACGTTTGTTATAATTAATCAATATGAATTTATTAACTAAATTTCATGTTTTATTCTGATTGCCTTAGTTTTCACCCACTGCTTTTTTTTTTGGCCACAGAATCCCATTTTGGACACATAATATTTAATTGTCATGTTTTCTGTGGCCCCTCTTGGCTGTGCCATTTTTGGGGACTTAACCTTTTTTGTAAAACACACAACACAGGGCTCAAACTCAAAACCCCAAGATGAACAGTCATATGCTCCACCAACTGAACCAGCCAGATGCCCCCATACTGTACTCTTTGGAGGGAAATCACTATGCAGAGCCCACATGTAAGGTCTAGGAGTTATGCTCCCCTTCCTTGAAGGTGAAGTATATACATGAATTATTTGGAATTTTTTCGCATGGGATATTTGTCTTTTCTCTTGCTTATTAACGTATTTAAAAATTATGTAACTGTGGAGTCATGGATATTTTGTTTATACCTTGGGTTATAATCCAATACCGCTTTTTTATTACTCAGAGTGGCTATTGGGAAATCTTTCAGTTGGCTTCTGCATTCCTTTGACACATCCCTACGTGTGTGTGTGTGTGTGTGTGTATTTCTTTTATCTTCCTTATTTTCTGGTATTACAGGATACCTCAGATTCATCTTGTATAGTCCTGCCCCAGTCCTACAACCAGGCGTTTCTCTGAGGAGCCCTGATTCCTTGTACTGGAGAATTAGAAACCAAGATCTGGGCAGTCAGAGTGCTTGTCTCTATTTGCTTCTACCATGGCTTCTAGGCCCTCCCAACTGACAAAGCTAGTAAATATGTGTGTATTAATTGATGTATGTGCACATACCTACAAATATTTCTACATACAATCACCTGTATCTATATTAACCGAAAGTGAACTCATACTGTCCCTTACTCTCACTCATTACCATATGGAGGATTCTAGCTCCATCTCTGCTTATTTGTAGATTTCCACTCCAACAGTGAGAAACCTGGCTTTCACCGTCTACTCCTCATTTGCATCTGTTCCATTCTAGTATACCTGTCCAGCTGTATCATAACTATTAACCCATACTCCCAGTACCTCTACATTTTTACAGAACGGCAAGCATAGGCTGCAAATAGTTTTGCATCTTAGTTGTTCAATCAAAAATTAGCTTAAAGTTGAGTTTCTCAGAGAGGTCTGAGTAATACTTACACTGATCCTTCAGTTCTGAGTTTAGCCATGTGCTTGGACATGGTATCAATCTGGGGAAGCTGAGGGCGTGGAAAGAGAGGTTTGTTAGGTCTGAATGGATTTGGTCACACTGTGCCCTGAGTCTTAGGGACATGTGGTACATCTCACCCAGGTAAGACAGTATCAACAGATAACACAGATTTGGGCTCATGCTGGACTGATCTGTGCACTCATAAAGACTAGGGGTGAGAAGTAAAGCTTCAGAATTTTGGATTAACATTCTCAGTCTGGACACTGTCATCCATTCCTGTGAGCCCAACTGGTGACATTTGAAGGCTAGGAAGTTTGCATTGCCCTAAAAGAATATTGCTGATCTCTCTGCTAGTTATCTTTATAGGGCCTACCAATTTCTTTATCACTTAAATAAATACATTGAGTTTACATCGGTGTTGCCTGTTTGGTTTTCTGTTCCTAAGGACACATGTCAATACTGGAATCTGTGTATATGTTTTTATGGTGCTGTAGAATGGGTATAGTATTATTAAAAAATTAAAGTATGGTATTCCATTGTATGGAAAAATTATAATTCACTTAACATTTTCAGTATTTGGCCACTTAATTTTTTTTTTTCAATGTGGGGAAAAATTGGTCCCCCCATTGACCGCCTTATGGAATTTCCACATAGTAGTTTTCATGAACATCAATAGCTTTACTGGGCCAAATATTAAAGGGAACATTACCATAATAAAGATTTCTAGGAGGGAGACCTGAGATGAACCACATGAAATATAGTGGCCCTCCTCCTCTGTTCACTTTTCTTACTCTTTTGATGAACAGTTTCTCCTACTCCTAGGATTTTTGCCATGGTCTGAGGGCAGAGACAGTGTCTTATGTTTCTGAAGTCTGTGCCCTCCTGGGACATGCATAATGCTTTCTGTGTGGTAGATACTGTCAGATGGGGTGTTAAAGGTAATCAGAAAAACGTTTTGTTTTATTTTCCTTTAATAACCTCTAAAAGGCCCATACCAGACCTTTGTCCTTTGAGAAGCTTTCCATGAATTCTCCAGCTCACATGGCTCTCTCCCTGTCCTCCACTCACGTTGTCCACATTATACAACTTTGGGACTTCCATGTTACCTCATGGTTTTATGAGTGTTAGAAATAAGGCTTACCTAGGGCATGGTCTCTGTCCTATTGTCCTTCCTCCTTTCATATTTGTAACACTCTAGCATAGTGATCTATTTTGTTTATTGAAGTATAATTAACATACAGGGTTAATTTTGTTTCAGATACACAATATAATGATCAACAATTCTATACATTAATCAGTGCTCTTTTTAAAGTGGCAAGTTAATAGAATTACAGATTGATTATTAAGCTGGAATTCAGTTTTTTAGTGAATCAAAATAAGCTTTTGTGTAGAACAAATACAATATATCTAACGTGTGAGGAAAAAAAAAATCAAGGTATATTCAAGTTGGTTTTCGCTTATTATCCTGGCTATCTATTTTTAAGCCTTTGAGAAAAAAAAATCTTTAATAGTTTAGACAAAGTAAGAAGTATTATTTTGTTTTAAGAATAAACAGAGCAGAACTATTTTTTTTTTAATGAAGGAAAAAACCATATGGTTTGACACAAAGTTTTCTGATTCTACAAAGCACTAGAAGAATCTATTGGAAGCCTTCAGCTACAGCAGGCAACAATTTCTAAGTGCCTGTCTTTCATATATTTGACAGACTGTCTCGAGAGTGTTCTTCAAATGGTACACAAGGTGGTTAAAAGTATGGCCAACATTCTGCTTGCTTTAAATTTATTTTTATACATACTGAAAGCAGACATTATTATATATTTCACTAGTTAAGGAAATTGTTTTTAATGAATGATTTATTGTCATCTCAGCCTTAATCATTTGTAAAGAGGATTAAAATTAAATATTTGCAAAACTAATTTTGGGGGCCTAGCCAAATGGCGGCATTTGCGTTCTAATTTTGCCAAAGGATACAAAGAGTTTTTGTTTTTTGTTTTTTTAAAGATTTTAGTTATTTATTTATTTGAGAGAGAGAGAGAAACAGTATGAGAGGGGAGAGGGTCAGAGGGAGAAGAAGGCTCCCGGCTGAGCTGGGAGCCTGATGTGGGACTCGATCCCGGGACTCTGGGATCATGACCTGAGCCGAAGGCAGTCGCTTAACCCACTGAGCCACCCAGGCCCTCGGGATACAAAGCCTTTTTAAGAAGACTAGAAAAGTATATGTATGTTTGAAGCAAGTTTTTTATTAAGGTTCTTTCATAAAGGATGTTTGGTTGAAAGAAGTATAAACTCAAGCTAATTCATCTAAAGGGGCGTTAATGAAAGGGCAGAAGCAAAGTGTAGGGAGGCATTCTAAGATCCATGATTGGAAACAAAGTGGCATCAGGGATTTTTTAGCTGCTTCCAGTAACATTTTCTCTTTCAGTTCAAACTTGTTTGGTTGCAAGGAACAGAAATCTCTTGAAGTCAGTGTAAAAAAGAAAGGCTTTAGAGAATTTTTTTATTATTTTAATCACCATACATTACATCATTATAGAGATTTTTTTTTTTTTTTTTTAAGTTATACATGCTCCTTGGGTTATCTCACGGGGTCTCATGATTTTAAATACTTCTGCTAGTGACTTCTTAATTCCACACTTTATTGACGAGTCTTTCTCTGATCATTTTTCATAAAACTGCAGTCAAGTCCAATTACTAGCTCTTTGTATTCTTGCCCCATTTACCTCCATATATATTAATACATGTTCTTGTTCATTTGCTTGCTGTTGCCACCTCTCCCTCCTGTATGCAAATATAAGCTTTGAGAGCACAGGTTTTGTTTTATTCATTGCTCTATTTCTAGTCTATAGAATAGTGCAAAACATAAAATAGCTCATATTGTAAGATGAATAAATAAACTGAAATCATAAAATGATGTATCCTAATAGGTGGAATTAATTAAACAAGGAGGCCATTAGGCTTATGTGGCTCGAATGCCCAAGAGGTGGTCTATATAAGCAAACCAGGAGCTAAGCCTGTAAATGCCTCAAGGTTATGGAATCAAAACGTAAAGACAAACACAAACCGCCAAATGAGACTCAAGCTACAGCCAATCAAATAATTGACTTCCTTTGCTTCTGTAGTTTCTGTATTTACCTTTCCCCTGGCTCCTGTCTGCTTAGGCACTGCTCTGTTTGAATCAAATTTTGCTCAAATAAACTCTTAAAAGATAAACTGAGGCATATTAAACATTTTAACAGTAGCAAAGTTCAGAAATTCACCTGGGTTGCACTAGAAGTGGAAAAGTATGACAAGACGTTATTTGCCTTCATGTTCTCCCCTGGGCCACACGGCGTCTCTGCCACTTTCTCCTCCGATGGTGTATTCCTGCTCCTGTCCGCCCTCCCGATTTTGGTTGCTGAGTCTGGGCTACTCATGGAAGCCCCAGCCCTGAATCTAAATGAACTTTTATTTATTTATTTTAAGATTTTATTTATTTTTTTAAGTGACCTCTCTACCCAGTGTGGGCCTTAAACTCACAACCCTGAGATCAAGAGTTGCACACTCCACCTGCTGAGCCAGCCGGGTTCCCCAAATGAACTTTTAGGTTAAGCTCCTCACCCTACTACCATCTAACAGTAGACTCCTGGGTCTTCCAGGCCAGCTAATCTAGAAACAAACTGGTAAATCAGTTCTCAGGAGTCCAAACCTTAGCTAATCAGCTTTATCTAGAGCCTCCTGATGTACATCCTACAGGCCAGGTTCTTTCCTTTGGCGGATGCAGTCTTTGGGCAATGGTAGAGAAGGCAGCTTGGGCTGAGCTGTTTCTCTCCACTGTTACAAAATTGTTGACGTTATCTGCCTTTCTGTGGCACAGAGAATTTCATCATTCACTCATTTAAAAATGTTGTTTGATCATCTACTGATTAGCTGCCGCTCTATATGCTAGTGGTATAGTAGAAAGCAAGAACGACATTTCTGCCTCCATGCCATCTTTATGGGGAATATTCCATAGTACCCTATTCTCTTCGCACCTCTCAAAACGCTTCCAGTGCCTACATTTGTTTTGTAGACCTCTTCACACCACTTCATTTATTTAGTTTTTTCTCATCAGAAGGGATGAGTCATCTGACCAATTTTCTGAAATGATTCAAGTCTTTCTTAGCATGTGGGGGTAAACTTAAGCAAGGTAAATAACTGGGTTGCTCCAGTTTACTACAGTAAATTCCATTTGATAACTGACTACTTAGTATTTAATCGAAGACTCCTCCATAATATGCAAATTATGCATGAAGCATTGCTCAAGTCCCCAGACATGAATGACCACAGATCATGCTTTTATAAGATACATAATATTAGTTATTCAAATTTATGTCAGTGTCTGAATCTCTTGTTGACAGTCTTTGTTTACTTGTTCTATTTTTGTGCTGCTTATTGCCCTTGGTACCTAATGATCACTCATTATTCTGAGATCACTTTTATTTTACTTTTAAAAATTCCCCATTCATCCCTGGCTGCCATTAATTAATACCAGGAGACTGAACTACAGTTGCTAGAGGAAAGGTATTTTCCTCAGCACTCACACTCTCTGTTAATAGTTTTCTAAATAAAACCTTGGTTACTGTATTAATTTTGTATGTTCAGGGGTGTGTGTATATATTTGTGTGTGTATCTAGTGTGCACCAGCCACAAAGAGGGTGCTCAGATAAAATTGTGATGACCTGTAGTAGACAAATTAAAGGATGGAGTTGAATTACTAGAAAATTTTTCCAGGTTAAAAATTTCTAGAGCCTTACTGTATCTTGCAATTGTTTATTTTTCTATATTTAATTTAAATTATTTCAAACATGTTAAAAGACAAACTGAAGCATAGTAATGCTTTAAGAGTTTATTTTGAGCAAAAATTGATTAGAATCAGGTAGCACCAAACCGGAAGTGGTAAGGAGTGGTCCGGCTATAGGAGTTTGGGGAGAAACTTTGATAGAGAAAAGGTGAAAGCTGCATACAGAAATTATTGATTGGCTATAGTTTGAAGCCTAACTGGCTGTTTGTGATTGGTTGTCCTTTGCGTCTGTATTTTATAACCTTGAGGCATTTATAGGCTTAGATTTTGGTTTGCTTCTATGTTGGCTGAGACGGCATTAGGGCCCCATCAGTCTAATGGCCTCCTTGTTTAATTAAACAATTCCCCTCTTTGGGTCATTGTCTCATACATGAGAGATTGACCAAAAATTTGATGTCAGCACCACTGTGTCACCATCAGAGTGAAGTTGCTTTTGACTCCTTATGAAATCACCCTAGGTTATGATGTCAGATCAGTGGAAGAATTGCTTTTGCTATTGATGTTTTTGTTCATCTCGTTTCTGTTTCTCCAAGTGCAGTGAGCCCATCTGATGAACTACTGATGGCTCTAGACATGCATTTATGGCTTTGGAGAGAACATGGCACATTTATGGCTTTGGAGAGAACATGGTGCACCAGGGAGACCATGATAACTGCTAGAATTACAACAAGAATATACTCTGTAGCCAGGGTCCCAGACCAAACCAGTTGGTATCAAATAAATCAAAGATGTACCTGAAGGGGCATCGACCTGCTTAGCCAAGTGACTTGTTCATTAATTTCTTGTATTTCCTATATCAGAGGTGTTGATCCAGGTATAGTAGGAGGATCCAGGTATTTGCTGTGACAGATGACTCCTTGTTCAGCCAGGAAGTAATCTAAAGCAGTTCTGTTGTCTGAAACCACCTTAGCAAGAAACTCTAGGGACTTAAGCAGCTTATGCCAGATTTGAGGAGCATTGTCTTTCTGTGCATCAACAGAAAAAAGCAAGTAGCAAAAAGGCAAAAGGAATAGAGGTTCCATTTTAGAGATGAAGATCTTGGGAGAGCTGTCCACTTGAAGATGCTATCTGCTTCCAGGGAGGAGCCTCCTTATCAATTTTAATCTTAGATCTCCAGCTGGTGTGCAGTTCCAAGAGTCTGGAGGAGCCCATTTAATTAGTGGATGTGGACCCAAGTTTCAAATCCCTGAAGTTTGGCAGCCATGTGGGTAGTGAAGAGAGGTTGGTGTGGCCCCTTCCAGGGAAATTCAAGGGCAGTTTTTGTTCCTAGTGATTTCAAATCAGAAAGGTGGGAGAAAATTGGAAATGTTCATTTGAAGAATTATAGCTGGCTATTTGAGGAAACTAGGAGAATTCAGGATCCTCTTTGGTTTGCAGATGAACAAAACTTCAAGATGATGACGGGACTAGAATCTGATATTCACACGCTTGTGTTAGAATTTTCTACTGAAACATAATTTTTTCTTCTACAATCACCCCCCTTTCTATCAAAGATAATCACAGACTAATTTGTTTGCAGAATAAATCTAGTCTTGTTTTTTTGTTTTTTAAAGATTTTATTTATTTATTTGACAGAGAGAGACAGGGAGAGAGGGAACACAAGCAGAGGGAGTGGGAGAGGGAGAAGCAGGCCTCTCACAGAGCAGGGGGCCCGATGAGGGGCTCGATCCCAGGACCCTGGGATCATGACCTGAGCCGAAGGCAGACGCTTAACGACTGAGCCACCCAGGCGCCCCTATATCTAGTCTTGTTAAAGTGAAGCATGAATAGTGATTGACCACATAAGGCTGTTGTAAAATCTGCTTTGCTAGAACTTTTCATAAGGAATCTCAGGTTGGACTTTTAAAAGCTTTTCAAGATTAAGAAGCCAAGCCAATAACTCACCGTTGGACTTTGCTTGCAATCTTCTTGGGGTTCTCAAAATATCTTGAGTTTCCCAAGCCTGCCAGGAATGACTGATCTTACTCACCGAGTAAGCTGCTTGGGAACCCTATAAACAAGGTATTAGGCTGGTTTTTCCAAAGGGTTTTTATTGGCTTCCTAAAGTCAACCTTAGTTTCTTAAAACTGCCTGATCATACCTGAATTTATGTATATTCTCAAATATGACATTTCAACCAAAGCCTTGGTAATAACTAATGTTTCCAGTGGTATCCTGATATAAAGAAAACAGATTCTTATTGAACTTAGGCAAATTGCTATACTGCCATGATAATAAGAATAGTTATTTACATAAATTCAATAAACTTCTGAATAGTGGGGGATCAGGTAGAAAAAGTAAGTTTTTTTCCTTTTATTTACAGAGGTGTACTTTACAAAATTACTGTAATAAAGATAGCTTAAGAGAAAATATTTTCTTAAATCTGGAAAATTAAAACATTAAGGAACCAGGGGTGTTTTTTGTTTTAAACGGATTTTTTTCTTTTCTTTCAAAAAATTTTTTTTATTAACGTATAATGTATTATTTGTTTCAGGGGTACAGGTCTGTGATTCATCAGTCAACACAATTCATAGCACTCACCATAGTACATACCCTCCCCAATGTCCATCACCCAGCCACCCCATCCCTCCCACCTCCCTCCACTCCAGCAACCCTCTGTTTGTTTCCTGAGATTAGGAGTCTCTTATGTTTTGTCTCCCTCTCTGGTTTTGTCTTGTTTCATTTTTTCCCTCCCTTCCCCTATGATCCTCTGTCTTGTTTCTCAAATTCCTCATATCAGTGAGATCATATGATAATTGTTTTTCTCTGATTGACTTATTTTGCTTAGTGTAATACCCTCTAGTTCCATCACGTCATTGCAAATGGCAAGATTTCATTTTTTTGATGGCTGCATAATACTCCATTGTATATCTTCTTTATCCATTCATCTGTTGATGGACATCTAGGCTCTTTCCATAGTTTGGGTATTGTGGACATTGCGGCTATAAACATTGGGCTGCACGTGCCCCTTCGGATCACTACATTTGTATCTTTGGTATAAACACCCAGTACTGCAATTGCTGGGTCATAGGGTAGCTCTATTTTCAACTTTTTGAGGAACCTCCATACTGTTTTCCAGAATGGCTGCACCAGCTTACATTCCCACCAACAGTGTAGGAGGGTTCCCCTTTCTCTGCATCCTTGCCAATATCTATCCTTTCCTGACTTGTTAATTTTAGCCCTTCTGACTAGTGTGAGGTGGTATCTCGTTGAGGTTTTGATTTGTATTTCCCTGATGCCGAATGATGTTGAGCACTTTTTCATGTGAAAAGACTACATTTGTAAGACAAATGCAGTTGTTGTTTAATTCCTCAGAGAATTGGGTTGCAACCTGAATGATAACTAGACCCTGACCTAGGCATCCAACTACATTATCCTCTATTTGCTTCTTTATATCAGGGAGAAGATCTTCAACTAGGGTGGAAATCAAAGATTGCTGTGTTCTAGATTTAGAGCTCTGTTCCTTAGGAATGTTTTAGTAAGTCTTTCTACAATGGCTTCAGAATGTTTTTATTTACCTCTGAGTACATAATTTTATTTTAGCTTATGCTAAGAGGCTTAAAACAAAGTTCCTACCAGGCTCTCAACAGCAGCTTCCAGTTTGGCCAACTTTGGCCTTAGAGCTCTTGTCAGGTGGATTGGGGAGACCCCTGCACCTCTGCCCTATCTGTCCCTGGGATGTTCCTGGAAGCTCTTGGTCTTGTCACAAGAAAGAATTCAAGGACAGACTGGACACAATAGTTTAGCAGTGCAGGTAGAAAAGTTTTTTAAATTGAGTCCTCTCAAGATGTCAGAGCAGGTGAACTCAAGGGAGAGCTGTTTATAGAGTTTGGGTTTCTATCTTTTATTGACAGTTATTAACCAGGGAGTGGAATACTTGTTACTTGGGGATGGCATTTCTTGGGAGCAGGGTTTCAAGGCTTTCTTTTCTTAATTGGTTAGGGTTACCAGCCATCTTTGTCTTGGGCCCGTCTGGTTAGATCTGGCTTCTTGTGGCTTTGTTTTGGAATGCTGCCAGGACAGGTCTCTAACTTTCCTGATAGTTGGCCACGCACTCTCCCCACTCCCCTTTGCTGGTCTTCAGGCATCCTGTTAAAGCCTAACTAACCGTCTACTCTAAAAGAGCTATGTAAAAAAAAAAAAAAAAAAATCCTTTCTGAAATCTTGTTTCAGCTGGGGCAAATAGTAAATATTCCTTGGCGATATTGAACAAACCCATTGACACAAGAGGGGTCTCCACAGAGGGTGCAAAAGATACTCCCCTCCCAAGATTGAGAGCCACTTCCATAGATAACCAAAAGAAAAAGAGATGTCACAGTCAGTAGGACCCAAACCATGAACAGAATACAGCCCATATATCTGGCTGCCCATGTCTTTGGGGCTCCCATCCTGATGGTTGCCCAGCTAAGTTCCCAGATACAAAACAAGGTAAGAAAGCAATAGCTGTCCCTGGGAGAGACAGGATTGATAACCAGTGTTTTTTTTTTTCTGGCCGATTTGCATTTGGAAAAGAAGGGATGAATGAAATTTTATGCTTTTTTCTGGGCCAGGAACCACAGATAGAGATCTGGGAAAGCTGGCTTTGAGAATTTCCACCCTTTGCTGGCTTCTGCTAGCTTTCCTAGGATCCTGTCTGCAGTCTCCAGAGCAAGTGAGGTGTCCAAGCAGTTCCCATCCAGGTCACCAGAAACTGTAGAGGAGGACAAATAATTTTCCCTCCATCCTTTGTGGTGAGTGCTTGGCTGTGAGGCTACTTTTTCTCTAGGACACTTCATAAATGAGTAACTTTTTCTAGATTAAAAGTTCTCCATTGTGACCACTGTGATTCAAGATGATCTTTGGTAGGTTAACCTGCTTGTTCAACCTTAAAATTTTATTCACCTGAGGGCTCACTCTGGACCCAGTTTAGCTTAAGTTGGACCCAGTGTAACCCCTGACCTGCTTGGTTTCTATGTCATACCCAGTGGTGGCGGGGGGGGGGGGGGGGGGTTCTTCGAGTAATCATGGGAAAGCTGCAGAGCTAGGATCCCAGGGGGATTTACCTATCACCTCCAGAGGTAGTGAGAAAGAGCAGCAAGCTCAAGGGGCTCACTTAACAGGTTCTTAGGTCTGGTTGCTTGTTTCTCTTGGGGGTTTTTTGGGGGGGTCTCTGGTTTCCTTCTGATACCAGAATGGTTAGAAGATAAACTGAGGCATATTAAAAATGTAAGAGTTTATTTCAGGAAAAATCTATTTGAATTGGGTCTCACCAAACCAGAAGTTGTTAGGAGTGCTCTGCCAGTAGAAGTCAGGGGAAAGACTTCTGTGAAGAAAGTACAGAAGCAAAGAAAAAAAAAAAATGATTGGCTGTAGCTTAAAGCATACTTGGCCCTTTGTGGTCAGCTGTCCCTAGCATTTTGATTTCATAACCTTGAGGTATTTACAGGCTTAGACTTTGGTTTGCTTATGTAGGTTACCGTCACATGAGTCTAATGGCCTTCTAGTTTAATTTAACACCTAGAAGACTACCATATGCCAATATAATTAGATGTTAGATGTAATATAACATTTTATATTATTAACACTTTATTTTAGATACACTTAAATCCCTTGTGAAAGTGAATGATACACTTTCTTATTTTGTTTTCAATTTTTTTCAAGTTTTTATTTAAATTCCAGTTAACATACAGTGTAATATTTGTTTCGGGTGTACAATATAGTGATTCAGCATTTTCATACAACATTACAACAAGTGCAGTCCTTGATCCCCATCACCTATCTGACCCATTCCCACCCCCCTACCTCCCCTTTGGTGACCATCAGTTTGTTCTCTGTAGTTAAGAGTCTGTTTCTTGATTTGCTTCTTTTTTATTCCTTTAATTTTGTGTTAAAATGTACTCACTGTGATATTATAAAACCATTTTTTTTCTTGGTATTTGTACATTATGGAAATAATGTTCTCTTGAACTTTCTGGACCATTATCTTTTAGATATATTTCTAATTAAGAGTATAGAGCTGACTTTATAATTTTATCTAATCTGAGAATCTTTCTTTTAAAAGGTCAGGTTAAATATGCATTTTGGGAATAAAGGGTATATTTAAACTTACACCTGTTACCTTAATTTGTGTTTCAGCTGCTGTTTTTTGTTGTTGTTGTTCCTACTTAATACTGAACTGTAATTTACATACAGTAAAATTTACCTTTTCTGGGGCATAAATCTGAGTTTTGACATGAAAACCTGTAATACCAATATTCTTGACATAAACCAACATGCTTGACATACACACTCAAAAATACCAACATATTTGACATAAAGACCTATCATACCCACAAAATAAGAATATAGAGCAGTTCCATCACCTTACAAAATTTCCTTGTTTTGCTTTGTTGCCATTTCCTACACATATCTATGGTTCTGTCTTACCTCAGGTGTCCTATAAATTGAATCAAATATTATGTAGCATTTGGAACTCCTTCAGTTAACATGATTCATATGAGATTTATTCATGTTGTTGTGTAAATCCCTAGTTCATCGTTTTTTATTGCTAACTAGCATTCCATTGCAGTGGTGGTTGGTGGTATGTTTATCCATTAACCAGTTAAGGGTTATTTGGGTTGTTTCCAGTTTTTACTGATTATCCATAAAAATACTATCAACATTTCTGTACATGTCTTTGTAAGAACATAGGTTTTCATTTGACTTGAGTAAATACTTAGGCGTGGGATTGCTAAAGAGTTTCAGGATAAGTGAATGACTAACATTAGAAACTGCCCAACTGTTTTCCAGAGTGGCTGTACCATTTTGTATTTGTACCATTAATGTAGGAGTTACAGTTGCTCTGCATCTTTTTTTAAATTTTATTTTATTATGTTATGTTAATCACCATACATTACATCATTATGCCTAAAGGTGTTATTGAACATTTCATGTGCTTAATTGTCATCCATATTTCTGGTTTGTTGAAGTGTGTTGTCCATTTTCTAAGCAATTTTTACATTATTATTTTGAAATAATTAAAGATTCACAGGAAGTTGAAGATGGGACAGAGACTTTCTGTGTATGCTTTGCCTACTTTTCTTTATTGGTTGAAGTAATAATGTTACAATATTAAAACCAGGACATTGACATTGGTATAAAGTGTGTGTATAGTCCTGTGTCATTTTATCACATGTGTAGATTTATGTAACCACCACTGCAATCAGGCTATTCCTTACATTGGTTTTCTCAGTTTTTCTGCTTGCAATTTCATTGATTTCTAACCTTTATTATTTTCTTTATTCTACTTGTTTTGGATTTTTCTTTTCCTAGTTTCTTGTGGCAATTAGATTATTGATTTTTAATACATTTCTTCTTTTCTAATACATGTTTAGTGCAATTGTTTGCTTTTAGCACTGCTTTAGCTGCTACCATAGCCACGAACATATCAACATCTTGTTATATTTTCATTTTCATTTAGTGACTGCGTTTTTTGTTTAATTTTCAAAGAATTGAGATTTATTCAAGGAATTGACTTATTTTTGTCCCATGGATTATTTAGAACTATATATATTCGTTTCCAAGTGTTGAGATTTTCTTTTTGTTATTGACTTCTAGTTTGAATCCATTGTGATCAGAGAACACAATCTGTATTATTTCAATTATTTTAAGTATGTTTAGGTTTGTTTTGTGACTCAGGATATGTTCTCTATTGGTGACTACTTCATTGGTGCTTGACAAAAAAGTGTGTTCTATTGCTGGGTAGTGTTCTACAAATTTTTGGTAGATGGTCTTGTTGAGTTCTTCATGATTTTCTAATTATTCTATCATTGAGGTAAGGGAGTTGGTGTCTCCAATATTACTTGTGGATTTATCTTTTTTTTTTTTCTCAGATTTTGCTTCATAGTTTTGCATTCATTTGTACACATATTTGATAACTATGTATTCTTTATAGATTGACCTTTTGATCATTAAGTACTGCTCCACAAGTCTCTGTTAATATTCAATACTTTATTGAACGTTTTATGTCTCTATTTCAGAGAGATATGGCCTGTAAATTGTCTGCTAATGTCTGTATATGGGTAGTACTGTCTTCGTGAAATAGCCCTTCATCTTCTATTTTGTTGAAGAGTTTGAGTAGAATTGGTATTATTTTGTCCTTAATAGTTTAATTCAACAGAGATGTCATCTAGGTCTGGATTTTTTTTTCTTTTGTGGAAAATTTATGCATTCAATTTCTTGAGTAGATATAGGGCTATGAGGTTTATATTTTTCTTTGAGAGAGCTTTCTTCATTTTTGTCATTCACTGAATTTCTCCACTTCATCTAAATTGTCTAATTTATAGGCATAAACTTAATCATATTCCCTTATCTTTTTAATGTGTATACAGTCTCTAATGATGCTCTTCTATTCCTGATGTTGATAATTTGTCCTTTTTTCCCCCCTCTTGGTAGCTAGAAATTTATCAGTAGTATTAATCATTTCAGATAACTTCCCTTTGATTTTATTGGTAAGATTATTTTTTATTTCAACTACATTATATTTCCATCTTGTTTTTACCATTTCATTTCACTTGCTGTAAATTTGTTCTTTTTCTTAGGTCTGAGGGCATAACAGATTATTGTCTTGAACTTTCTTCTTCAATAATATACGCATTTAATGCTATAAATTTCCCTCTAAGAACTGCTTTATGTACATATTACAAATTTTGATATACTACATTTTAAATTTTATTGAATTCAAAATACCCTCTAAATTCCTTTTGAATTATGTGTTATCTAGAAGTGTGTGTTTAAATTCAAAATTTGTCCCTGGCTTAGCTTACATGATCACTGATGCTGCTTAAGCCCTGGAAAGACTATCAGGTCAGTTTAAAAGCTCACTCTCCACATTTCTCAGGGATGATTGACTTGCCCTTGACTTTACTATTGCAAGCAAAGATGAGATCTGTATCATCACTAATACATCTTTCTGTACTTTTATTATTGCTCTGTCAAGGCAAAGGGTCAATATAGAAAGTTAAGAAGAAATTTACTTGATATTGCTAAGGTAGACTGCATTGGTTAATGCAGTTTATTCAGCTGTTTTGTCCTGGATTGCTGAGGCTAAAATTGGCCTTACTGAAGATTGAGAAATTGCTTGGGAAGTTTTTTGCAGCAGTTTAGATGATAATAGCTTAGACCTTTGTAGTAACTATAAAGTTCTCTTACAAAAATATTTTGAGAGTAAAATTGACAGGATTTGTGCATGTATTTGATAAGCACATGAAGGACATAATGCTTTTATGTACGGTCCAAAGGATTCTGGCTCATGCTAAAAAGTACTTTTCTCCTTGCTGGAGGTGTCACTGTGACAATTAGGCAACCTGCGGATGACAACAGGTCATTATTTTGGTTTTGAACATGGTTAGAGTTGCTCTTGTGACATTGAAAATCATGAGACCAAAGTTTCCTGGAAAGTTCAATATCAAAAGGATAGGGCATTCTATTTCTCCAGTAGAGCTGGGAGTAATATAATTAGTGATTTAATCTGCTTAGATACTACTAAATTATGTATGCAGACAAATATTTTGGTTTGGCTTTAGAGGAAAAAAAAATTGTTTTTGTAAATTTTCCCAGTAAATCACTAAGAGTGGGTGATATTTTCTAGAGTGAGTACAGTAGAGTGGAGCGGGGGTGGGGGAGAGCCTGAGAAATCACAGCATTTTGTGACCAAGTAGAGAATGGTGAACTTAACAGTGGACAGAACAATTGTGGACAGAGTTGTTGGGCAAAATTAGGTTAGTATATCACCAAAAATGGGAGAGGAGTGTTTCGGCAAGGGTTGGGGATAATGTGAAGAAACAATACTTTGAATGTTCCCGAGTACAAAAACGTGAAGTTTAAAACCTGACTACAAGATTCTGTGACGTAGATGACATAATATGTACTAACAGCCAGCATTGCCGTTTTTGTGGATGCAGTTTTGGGGCATAGGGTGTTTATTGCTTCCTTTGGCAATTTTTTTAGATAATGCTGTATATTTTTCACAACTGCAGTGCTGGATGTTTGTTACTTTGGTGTGTTTATTTGGATAGATATTGGAGGCAGAGAATTTAAATGGTTATCTAGAAATCAAGTCAAAAGTGTGTTCATCTAATTGAGAGAATATTCATAATGCTTACTGGTAGGTGCAGTGTAAGAGGCCAAGAATCCACTAGAAGAAAATAAAGAAGTTTGAAATTTGTTTTTATGGTGATGAAAAGAAGCTGAAATTTAATAGCATTGAAAATGATACTGGAGTAAAGAATAATAAATATCATCTTGCAATACTGATAAATGAGATTCTTCATAACTACTTAGATGGAAATATCATCACATGCTTACATGAAATCCTCCTATAGTCCCTTGGATTGAAATTTTAGGATCCTATGGTCTGAAAGGGTTAAATATGCGACAGAACTCATTCCAGTCTAACTCTTGGAATTTTTACATGATTAGGAAGAAAATACTTGGCACCAATCTCAGTGGTTCTCCATTAAGATTCTCCTGTTCTTTTTTTCCTTTTTAAAGATTTTATTTATTTATTTGACAGAGAGGGAGGGAAAACAAGCAGGGGGAGCGGGAGAGGGAGAAGCAGGCTCCTGGCAGAGCAGGGAGCCCAATGTGGGGCTCGATCCCAGGACCCCGAGATCACGACCTGAGCTGAAGGCAGATGCTTAACGACTGAGCCACCCAGGTGCCCCAAGATTCTCCTAGTGATTCACAATCACCCATTGTGAATAGGCTACAAATTGACTTTATATGAAAGAAGAGGGGTTTTACAGATTTACAGATTTTGGTTTTCCCCTTAAATTTCAGTAGCTGAAAACTATGTAAGCTTTGGGATTAAATCCTGCTACTAATCAACTTGGTCTTATAACCCATAAGAGCAATATAAGATCAGGCTTTTACAAGAGAACATATACGCCTGAGAATGACCGCTGTGGAAGGAAGTGGAATCTAGGACATTCAGGCAGAGTTTTGCAGTTGTGCCCTGCACAAGACCCCACATCTAAGTGAGAGTCATTCATATTGTATACATCACAGATGTGTATATGCATTATCACATTTTTTTCTAGAATATGGCAATAAAGGGTCATAAGATCAGTATATTATGAAAGTTCTATAGATGGAAGTAACGTATCTGGAGGTAGGGATGCTTTTCAGTAATTTTTAGTTATGTGCCATATGAGCAACAGGCAACCCTGAGGATATCCAGTGGACTTAGTAGCCTTTGATGTTGAAATACTCTGTCCCAGTCATCAAACTTTCTTTGCCAAGAAAGCATTCTGGCTTAATAGGCTGCCTTGCAATCAAATTATATCCAGAAGTCACTCTTCCTGTTCTGATTCTGGAGAATACTATCCAATGCTGATAATAAGGAAGATTCTAGGAAAAAAATACCTCTGTTGCCACAACCTTAAACTTACAATGCCATACCCTTCTCAGTGGCCAATAATCAGAAGAAAGATTATAGCATGTATTTGGAATGAAAAATGAGAAACTTGGGACAATTTATTTATTTATTTATTTATTTATTTATTTATTTATTTATTTATTTATTTATTTAAGATTTTATTTATTTATTTGACAGAGAGAGACACAGTGAGAGAGGGAACACAAGCAGGGGGAGTGGGAGAGGGAGAAGCAGGCTTCCCGCGGAGCAGGGAGAACTTGGGACAATTTAAATGGAAAACTTTTATTCTGCAAAAACTAAAAACGCTGGGGCGCCTGGGTGGCTCAGTTGGTTAAGCGACTGCCTTCGGCTCGGGTCATGATCCTGGAGTCCCTGGATTGAGTCCCGCATCGGGCTCCCTGCTCGGCAGGGAGCCCGCTTCTCCCTCTGACCCTCCCCCCTCTCATGTGCTCTCTCTCATTCTCTCTCTGTCAAATAAATAAATAAAATCTTTAAAAAAACCCAAAAAACGAAAAAACAAACAAACAAACAAACAAAAACTAAAAACGCTGGCCTAAATCAGGTGACTCAGTGGAGTGGCTGAGGAAGAAACAGTAGAACAAAAAGTCCCCTTACTAGCCTCTGGTTTGCCTTTCTTGGATAAGCTCTAGTGGTCAGAGACTTGATCAACATTTGCCACTCAGCGTTGTGAGGAGAAGTGTGCCTTGGAATATCGATAGTCTGTAGATCTCAGTTCATATTTGACCTTCACTTGTAATACAGTATCATTTTGTTTCACAGTCATATAGCTTTGATTTAATTAAAGGTGGTAGGGATTATAGCATAAAGATGAGGCATTGACAAATATATCCTGGAAATACCTTGGATACGTAAGTTCAGAGCAGATAATTGACAATTTAAGACACATTTGAAAGCTAGAGAGCCCCTATGGCAACTGGAATGGATATTCTTAGCTCCTGTGCTAAAAAACAAAAACGAAAACAAAAAACAGGTCAGGATCATGTTGTAATGGGGGCCTAGCCACAGAAGAGGTTGCATTTGACACTTTTCCTGGACAAATGGGACCCTAAGACTTAGGATTGGAGTACTGGGGTAAGTAAACCCCAAAATACTCCCCACTCCCAAATACCTTTGAGGTCTTCCAGATGGCAGAAGCAGCTCCGACCCCTTACCTGGACACTCTGCAGTGACCTCACTTGAAGCGTTGTCTGGCAAGATGATGCTTGTTTTCCTCAAGTACCATTCTCCCCTCTCCTCCTTGCCTTTGGGTCTCAGTATAGCCCACACAGAGAAGTTCAAGCCTTCTACAGAGAAGGAATTCTGATCTGGCTGACATTTATGGGCAGGAGCTGGGGAATATGAGGAGGAGGAGGTGGTGGAGGAGGAGGTGGTGGAGGTCTTTGGGGGAGTTAGGCCTTGAGGAAATTAGGCTAAAGGAGGGGGAAAAGAAATAGAAAGCTAAAATAGGTGTGTCAGATCATTATTGCTACTGTAACAAATAAGACAGATACAGTTGCCTTGAAATAACATAAACTTTTCATCTTACTGTTCTATAGGCCAGAAGTCTAAACGGCTCAGTGGGGTTGTGCTCCTTGTGGAAGCCCTGGAGAAGAACTCATTTACTTGCCTGTCCAGCTTCTAGAGATTGCTTGCTTGCCCAGGCTTGTAGTTCCTAGTCTCACACCAGATTCTCCTAATCTGAATTTGACCCGCTTGCCTCTGTCTTACAGGACTCTGTGATAACACTGGGCCCACCTGGATAATTTCCCCCATCACAAACTTGTAGAATAAATCAGCGGTACAATGACCCTTTTCCGCGTAAGGTAACATGTTCACGGATTAGGCAAGGACATCTCTGGAGAGTCATTATTCTGCTTGCAATAGGAGAGGACTAACATGGGGGAAACTGGTCAATGATTTAGGATTCAGGGTTTGCAAGGATACTTGGGACTCATCCCAATGGTGTTCCAGGATAGCCCCTGAAACCTAGACATAGCTGTGCCTATAGCAAACAAAGAAAAGATGCCAGAACTTCCTTCACATAAAGGGTGAGGGGACTCAAGCTGTTGTATATATACAATGAGTATATTACGAGTAGCCAGAGAGACCGTCACTTGACTGTGCTATAGAGGGGCAATGAATTTGCATCACAGCTGAGGAACTCAGGGGTGGGAGAACATAGTGTCCAGGAGACATTATCTTATCCCTCGAGGTTGCTCACTGAAAACCCAACCCTGAGGAATGGTTCAGGTGAAGCGTGCTCAGGAGCTTGCCCTCTTTGGCACACCCAGCAGGGACAAGCAGTCACTCAGGTACAATGGCAGCTTGCCTCTCTCAACAGAGTGGTAGCCCTGATCACAGATGCTACAGAAGATGGAGTATTTTTAACAGACCCTATCAACACAGCTTCTGGCGCTTGGTATGTGGCTTTTATCTGGCAACTGCTTTCTTCTCTATAACCATCGTCAGGGAGGATTAAAAACAGTTTGCCTCTCAATGGCAAGCCATACACATTCATTGTCTTACTGCAGGGCTGTGTTACTTCTCCCACTGTCTTTCATAATAGTACACAGGGGGCGCCTGGGTGGCTCAGTTGGTTGGGCGACTGCCTTCAGCTCAGGTCATGATCCTGGAGTCCCGGGATCAAGTCCCGCATCGGGCTCCCTGCTCGGCAGGGAGTCTGCTTCTCCCTCTGACCCTCCCCCCTCTCATGTGCTCTCTCTCTCATTCTCTCTGTCAAATAGATAAATAAAAAAAAATCTTAAAAAAAAAATAGTACATAGGGACCTCAGTAATCTTGAAATTCTAGAGAATAGCTTGTTCGTTTACTCTCTTGTTAACATTGTGCTAATCAGACCTGGTCATCAGGAAGCTACAAGCATCCTAAATTTTTTTTTTTTTTATCACAACACATGTATACCAGGAAGTGGGAGATAAACTCCACAGACACTTAGACTACTTCCATGCCAATAAAATTTATGGTAAAAAGTACAGGTTTTGATCACGCTCGAACCCGCCCCTCTAAGGGAAAGGGCAAGTTGCTGCACCTTGCACCTCCGACCAGTAGGAGTAACTGGTTGGGTGACATCTGGGTTTTGAAGACCACACGTATCTCATCTATGAATGTATTTCGGTGAGAGGCGTTTTTCCAGCTGTTGGCCTCTCTACCACCCCTTCCGCAGAGTTCCCAGCCCTCCACCTCCTTTCACTTTGTAGCTTTCCCCCTCCTTTCTCCTGAAGCCCCAATCTGTTTTCCATTTCACAGCAGTTGCAAGGGGTCTAAATTCATTCTCCTTAGCTTAAATTGGTGTTAAGCAGGAGGCACCCTTTCTTACAGATCTTCATGCCACCTTATCAGATGTGAAGTTCACCTTGCAACAGGTACCATGCACAAAAGAGTAATTATTGAAGTGACATTGTTTATTTTGCTAACGGGGATAAGTATTTTTCTAACTAGTTACGTATTAGTATTTAACCCAAGCAGAAGTCTAAGACACAGTAGACTGCTTTTCTGTGCTGGTACTGGCTCCCCTATCTTTTGACTTTTTAAGTTTTCAATCCTTGGTTTCTTCATTTTTTATTCCTATTTAAACCTTAGGAAGGCAAAGTTTTTGGTCTTAAACTTATAAATGATGAATAAATGTTACGCTTGACATGTTTTAGAAATTGAAAATAATAAAGAAAATCGTAAAAGTATCCTGAAAGGTGACAATAGGAAATTCTTAAATTGAACTTTAAAAAAACAGGACAGACCTGACCCACACAGGGAAATAACGAACAGTTAAAGATTTAAGAATTGTGAAGCTTAACTGGGCACACCCTTTGATATTTTTGATGCTTTACCACTTAAGAGCTGATACTTTTTTAAAATATAAAAATAAGTGCTTTTTTTGGGGTAAAGTGATATTCAGTCTGTTGTTTGAAGTTCAGAGTTATCCTGCTTATGTACTTGTGTATAATAATAGATTTCACTACACTCATTTATCAACTTAGAGCTTGGTTTGGGTTATACACCCAAAGGGTAAATTTACTTGTGATGCATTGCGTGTGTGTTGCTAATATAAGTATCTTTTTTTTTCCCCCTAAAGCTAGTTCTGTAATATTTTTGTTGGAGTAACAGATGCCTTTAAGGTTTTTTTTGGGGGGGAGCATGAGGGAGAGTTCTTTTTTTTTTTGGTTGCTGGAGCATGAGGGAGAGTTCTAAGCAAGGTGTTCTGAGGGAAGATTGTGGGATCTGAGAGGTCTGATATTGAGACATGCCACAGACATCCCAGCACTATGTGATTCACAGAACACAGCTCTAGAATTCTGAAGCAAAGCCATATCCTCTGTGAGTCAGAATAACTTTGGAAAACATCTCTTAGTGCACCACTGGTCACTGCTAGAGCAGAGCACATGGCAATAGTCCCAGAAGAAAAGAGAAGGAAGTGTGTGCTGTGTCTAGAAATCAGTCTGGTAGAAAGAGCAGAGAATGGGAGGGACCTCTTCAGATAAGAGCTAGAAATCACTTTGGCTGAAGAGAAATATTCATGTTGATACATAATGAGAAATGGTTTATAGTTTGGATCTTCTGGTAGAAGATACTTCATGACTGAGATGTTGGGACTTCATTCAGCAGTCAGTGGAAAATCACTAAATGTTTTCGGTATAAGAGGAGGATGATTAGAATCCAGTCCTGGTGTGCTCACTGAGCGGACTATCAACAAAATATCAATCCCTCTGATCTTTCAGGGATGGTTTTTGTTACATTCTATATAGATTCTAGATAAAAATGACTTCACTATTAAAAACTTACTTCAAAATAAGAAAGTAGCTCTTCCTCCAGAATTCAGCCGTTTAATTCTGCTTTTTCAGCACAGATACTCATTTCATATAATGAAATATGCAGCTTTTAAAAAGTAAACGTGTAATTTAGGAAATAGAAATCGCATTTAATTTATAAACTCTCAGTAGAATATATTATCAGAGAAGCAAAATTCTGATGGATGAATTTTATTTTCCTTAGATTGATATCACATGATTTTGTTTTGTTTCAAGTTTTTATTTAAATTCTGGGTAGTTAACATTTATAGTAATATTGGTATTTTCAGTCTTCGTTATCTGGCTCAGTTCAACATTCTTTATTCCAATATCACTGTTACCAATCCTGTTTCTAGGGAGATACTCAAGGCCACTGTTCGAAACCTAGACTGAACTTGATGTACATTTTTACCTTTCTTTGAGGTTGAATTCTTACTGTTATTTTAACTCTTGTCTTGTTTTATTCTTGATATCTGTTTCATTGCTCTGCGTAGATTAAATCTTTTACTCTATACATGTGATATAGAGAACATTATAGAGTTGAGGTTCCTTCTAGCCTGCATAAGACACAAAATGACCCAGATAATGAGTGAATACTCCTCTGTGGTTCACAGAACTGATGTTTGTATGTAATGAACCGTTTAAGTGCATCTCTATGGTAGAACCTAAACTGCAGCCCTACTGACAATGGAGGCTAGTCTTCCAGTTCTTAACACCTATGGGGATGTTAGAGAAGAAGAATAATTTTGAGTACAAATAGGCAACCTGTGGCAGAGGAAAATGATTAAGATACTGAAATTTGACTTTGAGGAGTTCTTTTTCTCAAAAAGAAGTTCCGGTTTCCCACAAAATGACAACAAAGCAAAATAGCATGCAATTTGTTTTATGCTTAAGGCTTAGCATGAAATTAAAAGGTCATAAAATTAGAAAGGATATTTAATACACGGGGTTTTGTGAGACATATGAAGTACTGGCTTTCAAGGCTGACGAGGGCTCAGATCCCAGCCCCGTTAATTCTTAGCTATGACTTTCCTTCTAACCTTTACTTGTTCCTGTGATTGATATTATCTGGAAATACAGGTAGGCTAATATGTCCTTGTAGTATTTCAAGAACAGAAGGAAGAATTTGCAACAGATAAAGGCCTAAGGATTTTTAACATGTTTAAAGTTTGAAAAAAAAATTTTTTTAAAGGTTTTATTTATTTATTTGCCTGAGAGAGAGAGCACACAAGCAGGGAGAGCGGCAGGCAGAGGGAGAGGGACAAGCAGGCTCTCTGCTGAGCAAGGAGTCCGATGCGGGGCTCGATCCCAGGAGCCTGGGATCATGACCTGAGCCGAAGGCAGCCGCTTAACCGACTGAGCCACTCAGGCGTCCCTAAAGTTTGAAAAATCTTTATGATTTACCTTAAATTAGAAAAAGCAAAGCTAACGTTAACTTAGATAATTATCAGTAAGTTGGATTTCATGGTAAATACAGTGGTATGCCTGTGTTTTTATTTCTGTTGGATTTACTCAAAAACCCATGTATGTTTTGCCACATTTATTATAGTTAAATAATTCATATTGAGTTAAGAAATAACTGTGTTTTGTAGAAAATACATAGTATTCTCCTCTTGGGAGCAGTTAACATGTATGTTGGAGCAAGTTATATCTCTATCATCAAATAGCTTCATACCTCACTTTAAATAAAAACCAAGGTCCTGACAATGACTTGCACAAAGGAACGTCATTCAAATCAATATGCCGGAACATTCCAATTAATACCTGTTATCTCCACCTAGTGATTAATAGTAGCCCTTTCATTTTCTAAAGTGTCCTCTTCAAACACTAAGTAATGGCCCCCTTTTTTATGAGGCATTCTGTGTACTCTGGCCCCTGTAATCTCTCAGATCTCAGCTTCTAGTCCTCAACCCTTGGTTATTCTTCTTCAGAAGCGGAGGCTTTCTTGTTATTCTTCACACACACCAGGCAGGGCCCACCTCAGGACCTTTGCACTTGCAGTTTTCTTTGCCCAGAATGCTTTCCTTCTCTGTGTGGCTCGCTCTCTCACTTCTTTGAGGTCTTTACTCAGTGCAGCCTTTGCTGTCCATCATACGTCATGCTATTCAAGAGTGAAAATTCATGTCATGTTTTAAGGAGAGTCATTAATTAGAAAAATATTAACTAAGATTTAAAGGTTTGTTAACCAGGTAAGTGGAAATGGTGCAGTGGGGACACTAAGGCAGTAGAGAGGTAGCAGCTGCAGGGAAGGGCTTTTAGCCTTAGGGTTGGAGAAGAAAGGGAAAAGACTGGGATTATTCAGCCATGGAGCAGAGAAGATAAGCCTTGCAAAGTTTGGTCCAGATTGTTAAGGGCAGGGTGCAGCTTAACTGGGTGGTGTCTTTGAGCCTGGAGGAAGGGATCCATGGAACTAGGGTTAGATCATCTCTGAGGAGGAGCTGCCACCCAGCCCATGCAAATACTTTTCTGGGAACATGGCAGTATGATAAGACTGGTTCTGCAAATGTTGGCAAAAAAAAATAAAAATAAAAACTGGCTTTAAGTGCTTCAACTGGAATGTTCTCCTGCTGGAGTAAAGCATGGCTGGAAGGACACTGATAGAACCAGGAAACAAGCAGGAAGTGAACAGGAAGTAGAAAGTCCATTCTTCCTTCTCTTATCTTAGTTTTCTTCTAAGGAAACCTGGTGGGCCCTGCAAGGAGCCTGATAGCTAAGTAGGGATGTGGTTTGCGAAATGGTAGCTTCAGCATTACCAAGAACCATACAGAAGGGCGAGTTTGAAGCTCAAAGATGGGATGTTGAATACTGACCACAGCCAGCCTTTCTAAAATTCCCTATTTCCTACCCTGCTGTTTTTCTCGTTAGTCCTTCCTCTTTAAGTACCATATGGTTTTGTTTTCAGTGTTTATTATCCATCTGCCCTATTAAAATAGAAGCTTCACAACAACAGTGATTTGTGTATATTTTGTTCAATGTTTTATCCAACCTGGAAAAATTCCTGGCACAAAGAAGGCCATCTATTCTGAATATTTATACAAATAATAATATGAAGCAACACCTAGTTAACCTATATTTAGCCTCAAAATAGTATTACGTACTAATCTATTATCACCCTTATAAGGCAAGAGTATATAAACACATTAAACAACTTGGCCTAGGTCACATACCGAGTAAGTTGGAGACTCAAGATTTGAGTCAAGACAGCTGGCTCTTCTAAAGCCTGCAGTCTTACCTACCAAGCTAAATTGAAATTGCAAACAAAAATACTGAATGCACTCTTTCAATTATCTACACTTCACAAAGTCTAACTATAATATCCAAGAGCATTACCTTATGTCAACTATGCACAGGCCTCCTGATTAGGAAGAAGTAATGTTATGGGATTTCTCTTTAAAATTCTAGCCTTAAAATGAAGGGTAAATATAATTGGCAATAGAATGCCCTTTGAAAGATGTCACCAACGGTAATAGAAGGAAATTTCTCAGGGCTTAGAAGGCTTGCCAGAGTCAAAATTTCTTTGGAACGCAGCCCTTGCTTAGTTCAGTAAAAACAAGAATTCAGCTCACAACAGTGGTGCCTTCATTAATGTGATGTCAAAGTGTTTGCATTATTAGTCCAGTCTGCTCAGTATGGTGCACAAAAAGCTTCTTCTGACCCAAACCTCTATTTCTCTTGTGATTAATATTTTATTAAGCACTAATAAATACAAAAAAAAGTGCCTAGAAGGACTACAATAACATTCATCTCCATAGTCACAGAGGGAGATAATCTTTCTTGATGTACAGCATATACACACTGCTATAATATTTATCTTAGTTTTCCCCTCAAATTTTAAAACTGTCTTAGAACAAAGAGTTTATTTAAAAAGATAGTACATCTTATTAACCAAATGGAGAAAATAATTCAGTTTTAAATGGTTTGAAATGCTTTTTAAAATCTCTTAGCCTGTTTCTTCATCTTTAAGATGAGGACTTGGGCTGTCCCTGTGGCGTCTCTGTACTGTGGTGAAATAAAGCAGGTCCTACAGGTCACTGGAGGAGTAGAGACTTCCAGCGCTCCCCACTGTGGCTTCTGATGTCTGCCTTGGGACATATAACTGTATACACTTCCAGCATCTTTATTTACATTTACACATCTTCGTGGAATTTTTTCAGGCTATGGAAGTTTTTGTAATTGTATCAAGTTTACAGATCACAGAATCAGATTATTCCAGCCAGTTTAGTAATGCTAGCCCTTATTTACTGAGAAAAGGGCATGCAGCTTAGTGTGCATATTTAACTTTGAAATTTGCAACAAATCTATGAGGTAAGTGTTCTAATAACTGAGGGTAATAAGGTCTGGGGCACCTGGGTGGCCTGGTAGGTTAAGTGTCTGCCTTTGGCTCAGGTCATGATCCCAGAGTCCTGTGATCGAGCCCCAAGTCGGGCTCCCTGCCTGGTCGTGATGGATAATCCTTTTAATGTACTGTTGGATTCTGTTGGCTAGGATCTTGTTGAGAATTTTGGCATCCATATTCATCAGGGATACAAGATGCCCTTCAATGGATGAATGGATAAAGCAGATGTGGTCCATATATACAATGGAATATTTCTCAGTCATCAGAAAGGATGAATACCCACCATTTGCATAGAAATGGATGGAACTGGAGGGGATTGTGCTAAGTGATATAAGTCAAGCAGAGAAAGACAGTTATCATATGGTTTCACTTATATGTGGAACATGAAGAGTAGCATGGAGGACATTAGGAGAAGGAAGGGAAAAATGAAGGGGGTGGGAATCAGAGGGGGCAATGAACCATGAGAGACTACGGACTCTGGGAAATAAACTGAGGGTTTCAGAGGGGAGAGGGGTATGGGGATGGGTTAGCCTGGTGATGGGTATTAAGGAAGGCACATACTGCATGGAGCACTGGGTGTTATACACAAACAATGAATCATGGAACACTACATCAAAAACTATATCGTGACTAACATAACATAATAATAAAAAAAAAGAATTGAACTCAATGAAAACTCTTCTAAAACTTTAGTTTACAGTTGCAGTAGACTTAAATAGTATCAGTCATCCACTTTCTTTGTATACTTCTAGTTCCTTCTCACCAGAAGGTTGGGGCCAACACTTCCTCAGTGAGGGGGTCTCTGTTTTAGTTTAAATCAGAGGACTTCTGTTTTCAGAGTTATCCCAGGGCTGTCGATCCTCTTGTATTTGTCCTATGACTGTTTATGCTGAGATGGAATGGTTTTTCACTTGAGTCCAATTGTTACTGAGTTCTCCATCTTTGAATCTGAAACTGCTCGAAGCTCACTTTGTTTCTGAAATGCTGAAAACCTGCTGGAGGCTTGTTTGACTTCTTAGGCACAGGAATGATAGACCTGTTGCTTTACCTTCAGCACACTCACAACTTTTTTGTCCTGTGTGTGGGAATATGCATGCACATGCGTCTTTTTCCCGCCTGAAAGCTCTCTTCACTGGATTTAAGATAATAATTTATTTTGTTCCTAAGTATCGTATCTGAACTGAAAAGAGGCACCCCATTGTACAAAGGCATGACTCACTCTATAAAATCCATTATAATCCTTTTTTTAATTATTATGTTAATCACCATATACTACAATATTAGTCTCCCCCTCCAATTTCTCCCCCTTCATTCTTCCCTTCCTGCTATCTTCTTCTTTTTTTTTTTTAACATATAATTTATTATTAGTTTCCGAGGTACAGGTCTGTGATTCAACAGTCTTACACAATTGACAGCGCTCACCATAACACATACCTGCCCCAATGTCTACCACCCAGCTACCCCATCCCTCCTACCCCCCACCACTTCAGCACCCCTCAGTTTGTTTCCTGAGATTAAGAATTCCTCATATCAGTGAGATCATATGATACATATCTTTCTCTGATTGACTTATTTCCCTCAGCATAATACCCTCCAGTTCCATCCACATTGTTGCAAATGGCAAGATGTCATTCCTTTTGATGGCTGCATAATATTCCAGTGTGTGTGTGTGTGTGTGTGTGTGTGTGTGTATACCACATCTTCTTTATCTGTTCATCTGTTGATGGACATCTTGGCTCTTTCCACAGTTTGGCTATTGTGGACATTGCTGCTATAAACATCAAGGTGCACATACCCCTTCAGATCCCTACATTTGTATCTTTGGGGTAAATACCCAGTAGTGCAATTTCTGGGTCATATGGTAGCTCTATTTTCAACTTTTTGATGAACCTCCATACTGTTTTCCAGAGTGGCTGCACAGCCTACATTCCCACCAACAGTGTAGGAGGATTCCCCTTTCTCCGCATCCCCGCCAACATCTGTCATTTCCTGACTTGTTAATTTTAGCCATTCTGACTGGTGTGAGGTGGTATCTCATTGAGGTTTTGACTTGGATTTCCCTGATGCCGAGCGATGTTGAGCACTTCTTCATGTGTCTGTTGGCCATTTGGATGTCTTCTTTGGAAGACATCTGCAAAGAGTGAGGGTTTGACTTCTTCTATGCTAATTCAGGTGCCTTTTATTTCCTTTTGTTGTCTGATTGCTGAGGCTAGGACTTCTAGTACTATGTTGAATAGCAGTGGTGATAGTGGACATCCCTGCCGTGTTCCTGACCTTAGGGGGAAAGCTCTCAGTTTTTCCCCATTGAGAATGATATTCGCTGTGGGTTTTTCACAGATGCCTTTTATAATATTGAGGTATGTACCCTCTATCCCTATACTCTGAAGAGTTTTGATCAAGAAAGGATGCTGTACTTTGTCACATGCTTTTTCTGCATCTATTGAGAGGATCGTATGGTTCTTGTTCTTTCTTTTATTAATGTATTGTATCACACTGATTTGCAGATGTTGAACCAACCTTGCAGCCCAGGGATAAATCCCACTTGGTCATGGTGAATAATCCTTTTTATGTACTGTTGGATCCTATTGGCTAGTATTTTGGTGAGATTTTTGCATCCATGTTCATCAAGGATATTGGTCTATAATTCTCCTTTTTGATGGGGTCTTTGGTTTGGGGATCAAGGTAATGGTGGCCTCATAAAACAAGTTTGGAAGTTTTCCTTCCACTTCTATTTTTTGGAACAGTTTCAGAAGAATAGGTATTAATTCTTCTTTAAATGTTTGGTAGAATTCCCCAGGGAAGCCATCTGGCCCTGGGCTTTTGTTTTTTGGGAGATTTTTGATGACTGCTTCAATTTCCTTAGTGGTTATAGGTCTGTTCAGGTTTTCTGTTTCTTCCTGGTTCAGTTTTGGTAGTTGATATGTCTCTAGGAATGCATCCATTTCTTTCAGATTATCTAATTTGCTGGCATATAGTTGCTCATAATATGTTCTTATAATTGTTTGTATTTCTTTGGTGTTGGATGTGATCTCTCCTCTTTCATTCATGATTTTATTTATTTGAGTCATTTCTCTTTTCTTTTTGATAAGTCTGGCCAGGGGTTTATCAATCTTGTTAATTCTTTCAAAGAACCAGCTCCTAGTTTCATTGACCTGTTCTACTGTTCTTTTGGTTTCTATTTCATTGATTTCTGCTCTGATCTTTATTATTTCTCTTCTCCTGCTGGGTTTAGGCTTTATTTGCTATTCTTTCTCCAGCTCCTTCAGGTGTAGGGTTAGGCTGTGTACTTGAGACCTTTCTTGTTTCTTGAGAAAGGCTTATATTGCTATATACTTTCCTCTTAGGACTGCCTTTGCTGCATTCCAAAGATTTTGAACAGTTGTGTTTTTCATTTGTTTCCATAAATTTTTAAAATTCTTCTTTAATTTCCTTGTTGACCCATTCATTCTTTAGTAGGATGCTCTTTAGCCTCCATGTATTTGAGTTCTTTCCAACTTTCCTCTTGTGATTGAGTTCCAGTTTCAAAGCACTTTGGTCTGAAAATATGCAGGGAATGATCCCAATCTTTTGGTGCCAGTTGAGACCTGATTTGTGATCTAGGATGTGATCTATTCTGGAGACTGTTCCATGGGCACTAGAGAAGAATGTGTATTCTGTTGCTTTGGGATGGAATGTTCTGAATATATCTGTGATGTCCATTTGGTCCAGTGTGTCATTTAAAGTCTTAATTTCCTTGTGGATCTTTTGCTTAGGTGATCTGTCCATTTCAGTGAGGGGCGTGTTAAAGTCCCCCACTATTATTGTATCGCTGTTGATGTGTTTCCTTGCTTTTGCTATTAATTGGCTTATATAATTGGCTGCTCCCATGTTAGGGGCATAAATATAATTGTTAGATCTTCTTGTTGGATAGACCCTTTATGTGTGATGTAGTGTCCTTCCTCATCTCTTATTACAGTCTTTGGTTTAAAATCTAATTTGTCTGATATAAGGATTGCCACCCCACCTTTCCTTTGGTGTCCATTAGCATGGTAAGTGGTTTTTCACCCTCTCAGTTTCAGTCTGGGGGTGTCTTTGGGTCTAAAATGAGTCTCTTGTAGACAGCATATTGATTGGTCTTGTTTTTTTATCCAATCTGATAGCCTGTGTCTTTTGATTGGGGCATTTAGCCCGCTTACATTCAGGGTAACTATTGAAAGATAGGAATTTAGTGCCATTGTATTGCCTGTAAGGTGATTGTTACTGTATATTGTCTGTGTTCCTTTCTGGTCTATGTTGCTTTTAGGCTCTCTCTTTGCTTAGAGGACCCCCTTCAAGATTTCTTGTAGGGCTGGTTTCGTGTTTGCAAATTCCTTTAGTTTTTGTTTGTCCTGGAAGCTTTTTATCTCTCCTATTTTCAGTGACAGCCTAGCTGGGTATAGTATTCTTGGCTGCATATTTTTCTCATTTAGTGCTCTGAATATATCCTGCCATTCCTTTCTGGCCTGCCAGGTCTCTGTGGATAGGTCTGTTGCCAATCTAATGTTTCTGCCATTGTAGGTTACAGATCTCTTCTCCTGAGCTGCTTTCCGGATTTTCTCTTTGTCTCTAAGACTCATACGATTTACTGTTAGATGTTGGGGTGTTGACCTATTTTTATTGATTTTGAGGGGGGTTCTCTGTGTCTCCTGGATTTTGATCCTGTTTCCTTCCCCAAATTAGGGAAGTTCTCTGCTATAATTTGCTCAATATACCTTCTGCCCCTCTCTCTCTTTCTTCTTCTTCTGGGATCCCAATTATTCTAATATTGTTTTGTCTTATGGTATCACTTATCTCTCGAATTCTGCTCCTGTGATCCAGTAGTTGTTTATCTCTCTTTTTCTCAGCTTCCTTATTTTCCATCATTTGGTCTTCTATATCACTAATTCCCTCTTCTGCCTCATTTATCCTAGCAGTTAGAGCCTCCATTTTTGATTGCACCTCAGGAATAGCCTTTTTGATTTCGACTTGGTTAGATTTTAGTTCTTTTATTTCTCCAGAAAGGGTTTCTCTAATATCTTCCATGCTTTTTTCAAGCCCAGCTAGTATCTTTAAAATCATCATTCCAAACTCTAGTTCCGACATCTTACTAATGTCTGTATTGATTAGGTCCCTGGCAGTCAGTACTGCCTCTTGTTCTTTTTTTTTTTGAGGTGAAATTTTCCATCTTGTCATTTTGTCCAGAGGAGAATAGATGAATGAGAGAACAAAATGCTAACAAGGTAACAATGTCCCCAGAAAAATTTACACTAAACAAATCAGAAGAGACCTGAAACCACAGGAAAAGAAAGGGAAAGAAAGAAGAAAGAAAAAGAAAGAAAGAAAAAGTTAAAAACAAAGAAAGAAAAACAGAATATGACCAAATATGATCAGGCTGGTACATAGATCAGTGCCACACACTAGATTTTGGGCGTATTTTGGTCTGTTAGAAGAAAGTGCCTCCCAAAATTTTAAAGAAAGAAAAACTTATATATGTACAAAAATAAGGGTTAATATGATGAAGGGATGGAATATGATTATAAAGATGAAAATTATAAGAGATTTTACAAAGGAATTGATAAGTTGATTGAAAAAAGAACAGGATTAAAAAAAAAAACAAAAAAGGAGAGAATGTAATCAGGCAGGAGACTAGAACAAAGCCATACACTAGAGATTTAGGGTATATTTTGGTCTGTTAGAAGAGACTGTATCCCAAAATTTTAAAGAGAAAACAATTTATATATATATATATATATATTATATATGCCAAAAGTAAGTTTAACTACTCTGAAGGGATAAAATATGACTCTAAAAATGAAAAAAAAATTTTTTAAAAAAGGGATTGATAAGATATTGGTTGAAAAAGGGAAAAAGAAAAATTAAAAAAAAAGTTAAATAAAAAAATATATAACTTTGATAGAGTAAAGAATCATGGGAAAAAAGCCATGAATTCTATGTGCAGTATTCCCCTAATGCTGGGAGTTCTGCAATTCTCATTGATCGGTAAACTTGGTCTTGGCTGGATGTTCTTGCTGATCTTTTGGGGGAGGGGCCTGTTGCTGTGGTTACCAAATATCTTTGCTGGAGGCGGAAGTGCCCTGCCCTTGCCCGGTCTGGGCTAAGTAATCTGCTTGGGTTTGCTCTCAGGAGCTTTTATTCCCTGCAAGCTTTCTGTTGGGCTTTGGAGGACAAGAGTGAAAATGGTGGCCTCCTAATCTCCACCCCAGAGGAGCCGAGAACTCGGGGCCCCACTCCTCAGTGAGCCCCCAGAGAAAAGCAGTCAATCATTCCCATCTCCTGGTCTCCGGCCACACTCCATGCTCACTCAGCCTGTGACCAAGCGTTTCTCTCTCTGGCACATGACCCCGTGTGGAGTCTCCAAACCCAGCCAACTCCTGCAGTGCACTCTCATGCCGCTCCTCCTGGGGGAGGAAGGGGAGTCTCCCCAGATCTGCCGCTTGTTGGGTCCCTGCTGGAGGAGCAGTGGCCCGACTGTGCTGCAGATCACGGTTTATGGCAACCCTGAGCTGAAAGCCTGCTCTTCGGGTCCATCTCTGCATCCGGCTTCCCTGCTCCGATACCTGGGATCTCTGCCGCACTCAGGCACCCCCAGCCTTTCTGTGACCCCGAGGGTCCTGAGACTACACTGTCCCAGTGAGGGTTACCCCCCTCCCCCGCTTAGCCACTGGAGCGACATCCATCAGCGGAGCAGACTTCTAAAATTTCTGATTTTGTGCTCTGCTGCTCTATCACTTGCCAGAAGCAGCCGATGGAGGCCCCCTCCCCCGCCATCTATCTTCCCAAATATCAGCTTGGATTCACTTCTCCCCATGTCCTACCTTCCAGATAGTAGTCGCTTTTCTTTTCAGAGAGTTGCTGCTCTTCTTTTCTTCAATCTCCTGTTGAGTTCATAGATGTTCAGAATGGTTTGATCCCTATCTAATTGAATTCCTGGGACCAGATGAAATTTAGGTCTCCTACTCCTCCACCATCTTGCTCCTCCCTCTAAGTCCATTATAATCCTTTGAGATCAGCATCCTAGAGATAACATTAAATGATCTAATTTTCTTGACTTTTTTATTTTAGGAGTATCCTCCTGTAGTTTTCAAAATTTCTAGAGATTGTTTTTAAAACAATGTCTTGGGGTACCTGGGTGGTTCAGTCAGTTAAGCATCCAACTTGGTTTTGGCTTAGGTCCTGATCTCAGGGTCGTGAGATTGAGGTGTCTGTTTGAGTTGCCCTCTCCCTCTGCACCTACCCCCCCACTTGCATGCTTTCTCTCTCTCTCTAATAAATAAATAAATGAATAAATAAATAAATAAATAAATAAATAAATTTATTTTACAAAAGCCACAAAAACCAATTTCTTTCTCAAGAAAAAGTGAATTTTAATACATTTTTTTCTGTTTGGGATATTATAAGAAAACGACATTTAATAAAAATTTTGTTATTTCATTCAGTTTATGTAATTATTGGCACATATGTATGCATGTTAGTATTGTGTGTGTGTGTGATTGTAAATGGTTTGAACTCTTTTTGTAGATGGAAAGTTTTATGTTCAAAAGAACTAAACTGCACTCAGTTGAAGACTGTCTCTGGGAACGCGTTGACTCTTGGCATCTGGCCTCTCCCCTGACAGCGAGGAGGTAAGATAGATAATGTCTATGATTTATTTTATGTCTGATACAGTTTTTGTTTAAGAAAGGAATTTTTGGAGGACTTCTGTGTAGTGGTTATAACGGCTTACTTTTAATCACAGTGAATTTCCTTTGAAGTATTTCTTTTAAATCTTGCTGTGTTGGATTTGAAAGAAGAATAGTAGGTAAGTGTTGGTCCTGGTTTCTGGTCTTCATGTATGGCTGCCTTGCATTGGATATCAAATCTAGCAGTGACTCTCATGACTAGTACTTGGCAACCATTGTGATCTTGAAATTGGGAGGATTTAAACTCTGCATAAAATGTTGGGTGCATTTCCATTACCATGGTGGATGTTTAAGTAATGAGAAAAGATCCTCAGAATTTGTTTCACTTTTCATAGAAAGGAGAACTTTGGCTTTCACAGAGGATCAGTGCCAGCTATGTTTGCAGATCGGATTAGCATTGTTTAATAACAATGTAGTACACATTTAAAACAGAAAGTGAAGAGTATGTATTTCTGAGAACATTCATTAAAATTTCTAACATAATATACTTTATTAGAGTCTCAAATACAATCCATTGCAAAAACAAACTTGGCAATCCCCTTGGTACTCTGCTCCCACAGAAGGGGAGCTACAGGCCAGATTTCTGTTCATGTTAAAAATCTGAAGCTGAAGAGTGTATTTGGATGGTTTAGTCCAGTGATGGGTATTAAGGAGGGTGTGTATTGCAGGGAGCACTGGGTGTTATATGCAAACAATGAACCATGGAACACTACATCAAAAACTAATGATGTAATGTATGGTGATTAACATAACATAATAAAATAAAATTTAAAAAAAAGAGTATATTCATCCATAGTTGATGCCCGCTATAGCAGAACATTTTGTTAACATTCAAGAAATCTAATGACCTTGAACATTTAAATTAATGCTTTAGTGAACTTCAATCTATTCTCTTAAAATTCTGTTTTGTACATTTTATATTTGTTGAGACAACATTGCACCTCTATGTAAGGAAGAGCTGCAAAAAATTGGGAAGAAAAACCATATCCAATTATTTTTAAAATATTCCTCATGAATTTGTTTTGTTTTGATTTTTGTAGATAAAATGTCATATTTTCAAGCATGATACATCTTATTTATTTCCATAATAGTTGGAATAATTTATACATGCAAATACATATTTGGACAACTCAATAGGAGGAGAAAAAATAAACATCTGTCAAGACTGGTAATATTGGGTAACCCTTGTAAACACTTCAGCAAGTCTTCCAGCTGTTCTGGGAATAATTGTGCCCGTATAAGTTTATGATCAAAGGTTTCAGTAAAAATGTTTGTCATGATGAAATGCACCCTATTCTTCAATAGATTATGGGCTCTTTTATGTTGCCTTGGCTGATTCTCCACCTTCTTTCCAATGCTGTTTGGATAGACAGTTTCTTCAATGAACCAGGAAGTATAAATTGGAAATATATTGAGCAAGTTGTTCAAGGTGTCTCGTTCCAAAGAAGAAGTAATTCCTCTGTTAATATTTTATAGCTTCATGCTAATGAGAAGCTTCTTTAGCTAGCAAGAGAGCAATTTAGGCCACAAAGTAGAAGTAACTTTGTAACTAGGGGAAGAAATGAACACTGAAATCTTTGCTGGAATGTTGTGGGCTTTTTCAATATTTTCAGCCTCTGCTAATAAGGCATCCTGCTTAGTTATCAATCTACTTGGCCCTCACTAGCTCAAGGCTTGATTTTAAAACCTGAAAATCTTCCATAGTTAGAGGAGAAATGGGATGAGGCAAGGTACATTAAAGGAAACAGTACAAATGAGCTCTGTTAGCAATGATCAAAAGCAAAATGTGAAGAAATTTTAGCAGGAAGAGGAGGGTTATCCTTTTCTCACTTGGGCTAATGATTTTTTTTTTCCTTTGGATTCAACTAAGGGTCTTACCTCAAAGCCCCTGAGTGGGAGGTTTTTTATTCTTGTTTTGGTTTTAAATTTTATCCTCAAAATGAAGTTTTTAAAATATATTGACAACCTGGAAAGAATAGTGAATTGGAAGTCTAAGAACTGATCTTTTCCGGGTTGTGCCCCTAATAGCTGTGTGACTTGGAGAAGTGACCTGACATCCCCTGCATAAAGAGTGTCATCCCTAGAATGAGAACATGGCAGCTAGGTTTCCTTCCTATAACATGAATTCATATTTTTCTGGGATTATATCATCCTATAACTGTGTTAAAATGTTGTCTTTTCTGTCTAGAGGGTTCGTTTACTAATGCTTGCCTGGTTTAGCAACATGAAATGGGATCACCATACGTTATTCCATTTCAGTAAATATTTCTTTTTTATCAAACGGGTAGTAACTCTTCAGCAATCCTTTCTTATCTTACGAGCCATGTAATAGATGCACCGATTATTGATCACACTTCATATGAAATTCAAATGTTTGTTTTTCCACAGACTTTGATGTTCTAATCATGACCTTGAAGAGAACTAATGTGATATCATTTTCACATGCTGGATTTTTACGTTGTAAGAACAAACACACAAAGTATTTGTTACATTTCTCCAAGATGCTTTTGAGTATTTTCCCTGATCTCATCTTGGGAGATCTTTTAGTAATTATGTTGCACAAGAATTTATACAAACATAACTGAGCTTCTGGGTAAGAGATGCTAGTATTGCCAATTTATGGGATGTAAAGATATAGGAACTGCTAGAAGAGTGTAATATGAAGTAGAATATTGATACTCTATTAAGTCATTAAATTGAATTTGTTTATACTTGGAAATTCTTTGATTATTTGATATTACTTTAGAAGACTGGCAAATTTTATAAAAGTGATTTTTCAAACAGAGGTACATATAGCTCTGAGGATAGATTGAGGGTACATGAACAATGATAGTTTTACAAAACTGCATTATCAGATCAAGTTAATAGTTGATGTCAAACATACATACACACAGCCCAGTACAGTTTCATATGATTATTAAGTATTTTATTCTAATATATTCAAGGACAGAAGGTAATGACTGTTCTTTTATTCTGATATTATTCTCTAAGAAGTCATTAAGTGCAGTACATATTAAAATAGCAGGCAAAGGTATAAGACAGCCAGTGAGTGTGTTACTTTATTAGTGTTTATAATTATTATTTAACACACAGTACAGATTATGGAGAACATTTTGTAAAGCATGTAGCTATTCCTGGGAGATTGGAGACATCTTAATGGCAATGAATGACTTTAAATAAAAATAATCTTCAAGGGACTTGCTTAGTTTATTATGTGAATAGGAGCAACTGACTAAGTTGCCGTAAAAGCTAATTATCTTTTGTTTTCCTCTCTCCCTATGGCTATCATCCTGAATGAAAGACATGCTAGACAAATGGAAGTTTTGTTGTTGCTTTGACTTGCTGCTTTGGTGCAGAAATAGTCTTAAGAGTGATCATTAGGGGCGCCTGGGTGGCTCAGTTAAGTGTCTGGCTCTTGGTTTTGGCTCATGTCATGATTTCAGGGTCATGGGATCAAGCGCCATGTTGGGCTCTTCACTCAGCACAGTCTGCTGGAGATTCTCTTCCTTTCCCTCTCCAGTGCTCCTCTCCCTGCTCACATGCACTGTCTCTCTCTAAAATAAATAAAATCTTAAAAAAAAAAAAAAGAGTGATCATTAACCAGTCCCTTTCTTGGTGGGATAGACTTGGTATATATTTCTTGTGGATCAGCCTAGGTGACAAGATGACCATATTCGTGCTTGGAGTCAGTGGCATGTATTGAAGTGTGTCTAAAAGGGATGGCCTGGTATTTGTCAGAAGCAAGTCATTGTGTGCAGGCTACATATAAAGGCTCATATATCATAAGCCCTGGAACGTTGTGATTTTTTTTTTTTTTTAGAAGCTACCTACCTCATGTGTGTTTTTGAAATATGACATAAAAAATATATATTTTTTTAAGATTTTATTTATTTATTTGAGAGAGAGAGAGAAGGAGAGACAGAGAGCACGAGAGGGAGGAGGGTCAGAGGACGAAGCAGACTCCCCGCCGAGCAGGGAGCCCGATGCGGGACTCGATCCCGGGACTCCAGGATCATGACCTGAGCCGAAGGCAGTTGCTTAACCAACTGAGCCACCCAGGCGCCCGACATAAAATATTCTTTTTATCATTGATTTTGCGCAATTTGATTATTGTGATTATCTGCAGTTTCATCTTGTTTTTGCATTTATTGAGATTTGTGCGTCTGTAGGTTTATAGTTTATCATATGTGGAAAGTTTTCAGCCATTTCTCCAGTGTGTCTTTGTGTCTCTTCCTGCTCCCCTTAGGGGGTCTCCAGTTGCTTATATAGTGGACCATCTGAAGTTGTGCCACTGATCAATGATGCTTTGTTCATTTAAAAAATTTTATTTTCTATTTTATTTGGATCGTTCATATTGCTATATCCTCAACTATCTTTTCCTTTACATGTCTAATTTGCCATTAATCCTATCCAGTGTGTTCATCATCTCCTATATTACAGTTTTTATCTCTCAAAGTCCATTTTAGGTCTTTTTATTTATTTCATGTCTCTAATTTGTTAACCATGTGAAATACAGTTACTGTTTTAATGACCTTACTTGCTAATTCTAACATCTGTGTCAGTCTGTTTTGACTGATTTTCCTCCTCACTCTTAATATCGGTCATTTCTTGTTTCTTTGTATGTCTGGTAATATTTGAATGGATTCCAAACATTTTAAGTTTTATATTGTTGGATGCTGGAAACTTTGTTTTCATTTAAATACCTTGAGATTTGTTCTGGGACACAATTAAATTTCTTGGAAACACTTTGAGTCATTTGGGGTCTGGTGTTTAAGATGTCTTAGGTGGAAGTTGTGTTTAGTCCAGGCCTGATTATTCCCCAAACTTGGAGCAAAACTGTCCTTGCATCTGAACCCAAAATTGTGAATTCTCAATTTTCAGCATGGTTGGTGGGAACAGGTGTTATTCCAGACTCAGTGTGAGCACTAAGCATGTAGCACCTAATCTTCTCATTTGGCTCTTTTTCTGACTGCAGGCGTCTGCATGAACTCTTCGTTAGTTTGCTTAATACTCGAAGAAATTCTCAGTAGATCCTTAGAATTCTTCCTGTTGCAGCTCTTGCGTAGCCTGTTCTGCAGTCTTTGGCCATTTGGTCTCTCTGGACTCACAGTTTCATTGCCTCAACTTTTCACAAACATTGATGAGAAGCATTTGAACCAGAACTAAGTTGCTCAGTTGTCAAGTCCAGATATGAGGACAATTGCTGAATGTCATATAGTTGTGATCATGTTTTTTTGATTTTTTTTTGTTTTTTGATAGCATTGTGTGGCTATTAATTAATGGTAACCTGTGCAAGAGGAGAAATGAATATTTGGGGTGAAATGTTATGGTCAAAGTAATTGGTGAAGCAAATCCAGCTCCCAGTATATCTTTGGCCAAATTTAAGATAATATGAAGTATTGGGATTTGAGGTAAAATGTTAGGTACTATAACTATTATGAAAATAAGTATAGATCTAACCTTTATCATTTGAGAATATATTGACTTATATTTCTTTAAAAATCAGTAATGCTTAGTTACCGTAAGTTATTTGGCATTTCTGTGGGGTGATAATCTCATTAACTCGGGTGGAATGGCTACTCTTCACCTTAAGGCCAGTTTATGACTATTCTATCAAGGGAAAATATATAAGACAATGCCCTGTTCTCACCATAGGACCATGAGATTATGACAGTTAAGGAATCTGATTATCAAAATGATTTAGTTACTTGCTCTAGGTTCATGTAGAACTTGGTGATAAAGCCATTACAACTAAGTTTTTGTTTGTTTTAAAATATTTGGCTTACTGTGCTTTCCCATTCTTTATCATTCTATCATTTCTTGTGTGTCCCTTTGGCTCTAGCATTTAGGAGCAGTACCTTTATTAAATAATATTCTTTAGCTTTGGGTAATGATTTATTTTTCATATATTCTTCAGAAACTCTTTGAAGTTTTCTTTATTTGCATAGAATCATATTACCTTACTCCCACATTCAACTAAATCAAAATTCTTTTTCTTCATGTATTCATTTAATTGCCAATAATATCAATAATAGTTTGTGTATGTTTTCAGTATCTGTAAGAGATTTGAGTATTGCAATTACAGCAACTCACAACTGAAATGATTTTAAAAGACTAGTACATGCTATGTTTGTATAAAAACAATTTAAACAAAATTAGTAAATGATGCTATAAAAATTGAATAGGGTTTTTTAATGACTATTTCTTCTTATGCTTATATATTCAATTACATTTCATAGTAGAAAGACCTTATAGTGCTAACATGGAAAAGCAATCTATAAAACTTCTTTTAAAAAAGTGATGGATAATAGACAATGAATATTATTTTAAAGATACAGATGAACTAGCTAGAAAATAAGAGAAATTCCTCCGGGCCAACAATGAAGATGAGCTGGAAAGCCGGAATAGTGAGAGGTTTCTCTGGCTTCAACTGTCCTGGGGGCACTGCCAGTCTCAATATCAGATAGACCTTTGTTAATTATCATATTGGTGTGTGGGGGGGGAAGAGATAGGATTTTGAACTTGTGTGAAGCATGAAGATTTTACTGAAATTCTCTCAACCAGTTTTATTGAATGGCTACAATCTCAGTGAAGAAATGTAATTGAAAATAATTCTGGGCACTGTCAAAGAGACAATATGAAATCTTGTCTGTCTTCACTTGACTGCTAAAAAGGATAAAAATCACAACTAAGAATTGATAACAACAGACCTGCTTTCAATTTAATGTTCAAATATGCAGTTTCTGTGTTTTGCCGGAAACTTGAAGCTAAAAAATTAATGATTGGTGCAGGGTTTAAAATAACCTAGAACATCTGGCAAAACAAAAATAAATACTGTAGAGGAACACACACTAAGATGCTTTCACAGCCTAATTCAAATCACATGAGAAGAAAAGTTTCCAGGAGCAGGGGTCAGCAAAAGAACCAACAGAAACAACCCCCTATTTGCAGTCATTGAATTAGCACCTGTGGATTCTGAGTATATTTACATTATCAAAGAAAGGAAAGGGGAAACAAGCACATAAGGAATACACCAGATCAAGAAAAGACAAGGCAGATTTAAACAGAAACAAAGAGAAATGAGAAATTTACATTAAAAAAAATTACATATAGATTATTTCAAATGCAGTGGCTGGATTAAACTGGAGGTTAGATAGTATACACAGCTGAGAAGTGAGTTTACAAACTGGGTGATAGAGACATAGTAAATTGAAATGTGAGGATAAAAGGTGAGCACAAATTTATAGAATTACAGAATGGGAAGTGTGACTCAAAGAGATAATGCACGAAGCTTTTCTAGAGTTGATGAAAGACATGAGTATTCAATTTCTAAACAACACCATGAAAAATTCAAGCATGCACAAAAATTATGTACAAGACGCCAAAATGTTGATAGCTATAATTACATGTATAAAATTGTAGATATAATATGCTTATATAAGTATATGCATATATGTGTACATATGTATGAATAAAAGAGAATGTTGAATTACATGTGTAATATTTGTGAAGTGAATATACCAGAGAGAAAATGAATTTACACTGAATTTATAGAAGCGGTATGATTGCACATGTCAACGTGGATAAATTTCAAAACAGAACATTGAAACAAAAGCAAAGTGAAGAATGATCCACTCAGCAGGTACCTTAAAAATTTTCCAAAATTTAAAAATCCTATTGCCTTGTTCTTGGGTCATATACATGAGATGGCAGTAAAAATACATGCAGAAGAATGACACATACCAGATTTAGTACAGTTTGTAACTGTGTGTGTGTGTCTTTAGTGAAACGTAGATAGGAACATGGGCCCTTTTCCCTTCCATTCTAACCATCCATTCTGTACTAATTATCCAAGACAGCTGCTTTTTTTCCAGCCCAGGGTTCTTCAGTTTCACTGAAGGACCTTACCCTTCTACCATTTTGTGCAGCCTTGTTGGTTTGGTCAATACAGGGCCCATGTTCCTATCTACGGTAGGATGTCTCCTTACTCTCTGGAGTCCTCTTCTCCACATATTGAAGAATTCACTTTTAAAAAGGGTCACAACTTTAGGCATACAAACATGCTCCTCCCCTCCAAAAAAACACAAGAAAGCCCCCAAAACAAACCAACCAACCTAATCCTGTCTCTTTGTACTTACTAGCTCATTTTTATCCCTCCCCTCTTTTGGGCAAAATTTCTTAAAGTTCTGTCCATAGCTACTATCTCCAGCACAATATACCATTTTCTCTGTTTTGAGTGATCAACTATTTCACATTGAAAGACACAGAGGATAATATGAAAAAAAAAAATAACCATATACCTAATTTTCCAGGAAAAGAAAATGATAAAAACACTGCGAAATCCCATTTATTCATTTGATTGTTTCACTAAACACACACACACACAGTTACAAACTGTACTAAATCTGGTATGTGTCATTCTTCTGCATGTATTTTTACTGCCATCTCATGTATATGATCCAAAACAAGGCAATAGGATTTTTAAATTTTGGAAAATTTTTAAGGTACCTGCTGAGTGGATCATTCTCCACTTTGCTTTTGTTTCAATGTTCTGTTTTGAAATTTATCCACGTTGACATGTGTAATCATATAGCTTCTATAAATTCAGTGTAAATTCATTTTCTCTCTGGTATATTCACTTCACAAATAATACACACGTAATTCAACATTCTCTTTTGAAGATCATTTAATACATATTCGTACATATGTACACATATATGTATATACAATTAACATTGCAGTGTTTTATTAATTTCAGGTGTACAGTAAAGTAATTCAGCAGTTCTTTCTGTTACTCAGTGCTCATCATGATGAGTGTGCTCTTAATCCCTTCTATCTATTTCACCCATCCTCCCACCCATCCTCCCACCCACCTCCCTCTGGTAACCATCAATTCTCTATGTGTCTGTGTTTTGGTTTGTCTCTTTTCTTCTTGGTTAGTTTTGTTTCTTAAATTATACATATGAGTGAAGTTGTATGGTATTTTTCTTACTCTGACTTATTTCCCTTAGCATTAAATCCTCTAGATCCATCCATGTCGCTGCAAATGGCAAGATTTCATTCTTTTTTATGACTAATATTCCATCATCTATATATACCACATTCATCCATTTATCTATTGGTGGACACTGGGGTTGTTTCCATAATTTGGCTGTTGTAAATAATTCTCCAGTAAACATAGGGGTGCATGTATCTTTTCCAATTAGTGTTTTTGTTTTCTTTGGGTAAATACGCGATAGTGGAATTACTGCATCATATGGTAGTTCTCTTTTTAATTTTTTGAGGAACTTCCATACTGTTTTTCACAATGGCTATGCCAGTTTGCATTCTCACGACCAGTGCGCAAGTGTGACAGTTCCTTTCTATCACGTCCTTGCCAACAGTTGTTGTTATTTTAGTCGAATGCCTTTTTTAAAAAATATATTCCCAGCTATAGCATATATAACCCAAGCTAGATAGTGGTGTTGTTGGGCTAAGACTAGACCTACAATAATTCAGTTGTTGAAAGAAGATATTTCTTGGGGTGCCTGGGTGGCTCAGTCAGTTAAGCATCTGACTTCGGCTCAGGTCATGATCTCAGGGTCCTGGGATGGAGCCCCACGTGGGCTTCCTGCTCAGCAAGGAGTCTGCTTCTCCTTCTCCCTCTGTTCCTCCCCCTGCTCATGCTCTCTCTCTCTCTCCCTCTCCCTCTCTCTCTTTCTCAAATAAAGCAATAAAATCCTTAAAAAAAAAAAAGATATTTCTCTCCCACATGATAGCTTGGCTGGTTCTGATTTACAAGGTCATTCAGAGATCTAGGGTATTCCCCTCTTACTTACCCATCATGCACTAGGGCCTTGTTCTTGTCTATTTGAACAAGCTAAGCTTCCAGTACCCCTGTGTTCTAGCTACAGACGGGATCGGGGAGCAGGTAGTGGAGCAGCAAGAGTAGCCTGGGAATGGGCCCACATCGCTCACACAAAAGGAGAATCCAGTCGCATGGCCATGTGAGGGGGGAAGGGGAAGCTGAGAAATGTAGTCATGAGATCAAGAAAGAAGGTAGAGGACTTTGTCAGAGAATTTGTTTTTCATTTCGCGAAGTCACTTTGCTGTCTTAATGGGTCATGAATCTTGACCTGATGACACAGGGAAAAGTCAGGTTTAGCAGTGCCAGGGGTAAACTGAACCCTCCTTTCTGCCTCCTAGATCAGTGTGGCGCACAGTTTTGATCTTTTCTGATGTAAGGTTTCTCAGCTTCCTTTCAGTTCTTCTAGCACCTTTACATAAATCTAATATATACTTTCTGTTGCTCAGGTTAACCAGATTTGGGTTATGTAGCTTGCATACAAAGAATCCTAACAATTACAAAATAGGATATGGAAGGAATTTCCTCTATAATGTACAATGTATTGGGGCCTTGGGGAAAACATTTGAATTTATATACTCAGAGCTTCCAACATCAAAAATGTCTAACTAACCAAATAGTGCATTATTATTTGTAAATATATAAGATTTTTTCACCCTGCTTATTTGTACAGTTTTATCACTTCTTACTCTGTTCATCTGTAACTTAATTCAACCTTCTCTTCTAACTTGGGGCACCTGGCTGGCTCAGTCAGTAGAGCATGCGACTCAATCTCAGGGTTGTGAGTTTAAGCCCCTTGGGTATAGAGATTACTTAAAAAAATAATAGTATTTAAAAAAATAAAATTTAAAACCTTCTCTTCTAACTTAAATATGTCTATGTACATATGCATTAAATGCATGCATGTTTTTAAAATGCAAGTTTATCTTAAATTCCATTTGACTTTCAGTTAGATTAAACCGTACTGACTTGCAGGTGATCATATTTCATGTGGATTGGGAAAGAATCTCTATAGAAAAACTTATTTGTGTGTTCGTAAAAGTGGACATTTCAACTACTTGTTATAATGAAATAGAGGTCTACTTTACCTAAAGCATAATTTATAATTAAGGGCACCTGTGTGACTCACTCGGTTGAGCCTCTGACTCCTGATTTTGTCTCAGGTCATGATCTCAGGGTTCTGGGATTGAGCCCTACATTGGGCTCCTCACTCAGCACAGAGTCTACTTGAGATTCTCCCTTTTCCTCTCCCTCTGCCGCCTCCTCTCTCTCCCTGTCTTATGGAAAAAAAAAATATATATATATAAAACACCAGAATAAAAAGTATAGGTCCCTTGGGATTTTTATGTCATATGTTTTTGAAACACACACAAATTCATGTATCTTTTCTAAAAATAATCACATTGTATCGTTAGGGGCTTATGTACTTTTGACTTATCTATAATTTTAATTATTAGGTGTCAGATGATGCTGTCTCAATGGAATTGATCTAAACTGATATAGATTTGGACGTTAAGTGATGTGTTAATGATTTGCAAATGATTTATACCACAAAGGTAGCAACAGAGATCTAGAGTTTTATAATCTATGATTTACAGGTTTTGTTGGGGTATCTGCCAGGTGTTGATGAATGAAATGCCCAAGATTAGGTAAATCCTATAAAAGTGAGGATTTAAATGTGTAGTCAGGATCACATTTTTGTTCCCTAAAATAGAGTTTCATTCAATCGTGAAAAGTCTTAAGAAAAACAAAACTGATTGTTTATTTCTTTGTCCAATTCTACTCTATCTTAGAAAAAAAATAATTTCTGAATTCTGAGCTAAAAGGGTAGTAAATAAAGGCACCAATGGAAATAGCTTTAAAATTAATTAGTAATAATTTTTCTCCTCTCCTCAAATTACCATAGTGAACTAAATTATGGAAGTATCGTAGATCTCTACAAAGGAAGTTTTAATTAAAACCTTAAAGTCATTTAAGCAATCACACACAAAAGATTACCAAAATAAATTCTTTTGTTATTTTCAATATAAATTATTATCATTTGATTGGATAGCCTTGTGTTTTAGTATGTGAAACCACTTTGAATGCAAATTCAAATAATGACTATATGCAATTATTTGTATGTATTCATTGCAATTCAGAACATAAATCTATGGAAACTTAGAAATAAATATTAAGAAGTCCTGCTTTTTAAAACTATTTTCTCACTTTCTGATATGTAAAAAATATGACCCATCACTTTAACTGTTAAAATCTGGGTTTTCAAGGGGGAAAAAGTGACTGTATTAAATTTGCTGAAGTTTGGAAATAGCATTGAAAAAAATTTACTACTTATACAAACATACTTTGAATGGAAATACTAGTTATTCAAAGGCCATTTGCCTTAGCAACATGGATAAAACAGTGAACTTGTTTTATCTTGAATAAAAAGCTCTTCCAGGAGTGGTTTTTTTTTGGGGGGGGGAGAGGGGTGGATGGATGAGTTCACAATTTTAATATTTAATTTTCATTCAGTAGAGTTTCAGTATTAAAAGCTTTTGGGTGATGAGCCATAAGCATCTTAGGGAGCCTTTTTATTTTTTAAATTTTGGCTCGTATTAACATGAATTCTAGATATTCCCAATTTCTGACTCTTAATGTATTAACAAATCATATAATGTTCATAGTGTATTTTTTCCAAAGTTCATAACTTCATTGACATCACATTTTTGTCTGCCTCCCTCCGCTCTTCTGGGAAGCATGCATGGAAGAACGTCAGGAATATGAGAAGCTTGTTGAAAGTTCAATGGCATCTTAAACTCACTGTACCAAAACTTATCATTGATAGAGTATAAGATATTGCTACAGTTACTGTCATGAATGTGGCATAAAATTCAGTTTCTATTAATAATGAAAAAATGTCTTCATTGGACCAAATACCATTTAGTAGAGTGTGATTTATATACCTGCTGTTTAAGGAATATTTTAGTGAGTACAGTATATATTGTAATAGAGGAGAACAGCATTTGTTTATTAATATTTCTTCGAGTTGTTATAAAACAAGTATTCTTGTTCAGAAATTTCTTATGGAAGTTTAACTCCACTCTCCTACATCAGAGTTTAAGACTAATGAAATCCAGGAAGGGTAGTTGGTCATTGATAGGTACAGGAAATCCCAGTGTTTTCTCTTTTACTGCTAGAGACACATGATGATGATTTTTTAGCATTGTTCACTAAAAGCTATTTAGCAGGAACTTCATTCACCAAATATGCTTTTGGTGCCTTTTTTTTTTTTTTAAATATATATCAAGGGCCAAAGAGATGGAATGATACTGTATTTGAAACATGCTCCTATATGGCCCTTTAGAAGGTCTCTGCCTATGGTCCTGAAGATCAGCAGCTTTTCTTCACTTCTTCAGGTTTGTTCTTAACAGGGTAGACCAAGAGAGGTGAGGCAGGTTGGAACAGATTTTACTGAAACACCCTCTCTGTGGTTGTGGACTTCTGAGTAGAAAACAAAAGACTTACATAGTCCTTTCTTAACCATAATCTAATCTACAGGAGGGTTAAATAGCACAAAAGGAGTAAAATGCTGGCTTTGCAACAAGGGTTAGGTAATAGTATTAGGTTTTCTGGAACAAGCTTATTTTAAGCAGTGAGAGAGGAAAATTGTCTAATGGTAGAATCAAATACTATGAAGGGCTGGGATATGATCACAAGAGCCCCCAAGACACCAGCAGTTCTCAGAAAACTGGAATAGGAAAATCAAGGACTTGAGGTGCTAGCTCCAAACCTTTACTCATAGATGATAAAACTGTTATGCCATTTATATCCAAGAAATGGCATGTAATATTGCTAGCCTTATATTAAATGCAGGGTAAAGTGTTTTTTTTTTTTTTTTTTTTTTAAGGGAGAGATATAATAAAAGAGTAATTCAACAAATATCTACAAATGCATTTGAGTATGCTTAACTGAACATACGTATGAACAGTCAGCTTAATGTGGGAAGATCCTCAGTTAAAGGTGAACTGTGGACCTAGTAGCTCAGTAGAAATAATTGAGGGATGATCTTGCCTATACTCTGAATGCCCACAGTTAGCTAAAATTTTAGCCATTTACTTTTTTTAATTCTTAAAAATTTTAAAGATTTTTGTTATTCTAGAGAGCAAGCCCAAGAACAAGTGGGGGGTGGGTAGGGAGAGGGACAAGCAGACTCCACACTGAGCATGGAGCCTGATGCGGGGCTCAATCTCACGACCCTGAGGTCATGACCTGAGCTAAAATCCGGAATTGGACGCTTAACCTACCAAACCACCCAGGTGCCTCAGCCACTTATTTTTGAGGCTGTATTAATATAGTGGTAGTGAGAGGAGAGTTCTTACAGCATATATTTTTTAAGATTTTTATTTATTTGTCAGAGAGAGAGCCCAAGCAGGGGGAGTGGCAGGCAGAGGGAGAAGTGGGCTGCCAGCTGAGCAAAGATCCTGATGTGGGGCTCGATCCCAGGACCCTGATGCGGGACTCAATCCCAGAACCCTGGGATCATGACCTAAGGTGAAGGCAGAGGCTTAACCAACTGAGCCACCCAGGTATCCATCTTACAGAGTATTTTTGCATTTGTTTGTTTTTGGCTTATCTGGCTCCTGATGCTATACTTTGATGTTCAGAGGTTTTGTTACAACTCTCATCATTTGAACTAGGTTCCATAAGAAAGAATGACCTTTAGTTCTTCCTCTGAGTCAGCAGGAATGCTGATGTGTCCATAAAAATGCATAAGGTGATATCCCCTAAGAGCTGAGAGAAAACATTTAGGGTAATATATGATTTAAATATTTTGGAAGATCTTCCATGTTCTTCTTTTGAATATTTGATCACACTGTGATTTTTTTTTTTTTTTTCCCTGAGCTGTAATGTACAGTCTGTTGGACAGAACTTCAAATATTTGGTAGGCCTGAAATCTAATCTATACTTTTTACTAGACTGTTCTAAGTCAATTTTTATGAAACTTAGTGACTTCATTTGTAAAATATCGACAACTATTTTGCACAAAATAGGCCCATATGAATTGAGATAACATATACACTATGTGGTGTCTACTATGTGATATGTTGCAGAATAGAGATGATTAAATCTGAATTTGTCAGCTGGGAACAGTATTTGTGTGTTTGCCACAAATATTTGCTTTACTGGAAACTTTTAGTGAAAACGCTCAGGGGGCGCCTGGGTGGCTCAGTCGGTTAAACGTCTGCCTTCGGCTCAGGTCATGATCCCAGGGTCTGGGATCGAGCCCCGCATTGGGCTCCCTGCTCGGCGGAGAGCCTGCTTCTCCCTCTCCCTCTGTCTGTCGCTCTGCCTGCTTGTGCTCTCTCTCTCCATTAAATAAAAATCTTTAAAAAAAAAAAAGAAAAGAAAACGCTCAGAAGTAGGCTTCTTTACAGCAGTGGTCTTCAAACTGGGGCAGTTTTCCAGATTCTAAACTTCCATTTCCCTTGTAGATGGATCAACACAAGAACAGGCCCAAAGTCAGCTTCATCCCAGATTGCCAGTCTTCTCTTCTATCTACTCTCACATCATCTTTTTCCTGTGGTACACAGGAGATAGACCTTATAAGCAGCCTGGCTTTTAATCCACAACAATCCCCAAACCCTAAGGTGTAAAATCTCAGAAATACCAACAGAGACACACAATCGAAAAAAAGTATATGGCTCCAGTAATCTGATAATGATCTAATAACACAACTTTTCATAAGATAGGTGATTTCCAATTTGCTTTCAGGGAATTGGAATTGTAATCAAGCTTCCAGTTGATAATTCGGAGGACAATTGCTATAAGACCATCACCATAACAATGTGAATGTTTTAGAGAATTAAGCATCATAAAAGTAACACCCATTCCCTTCCCATCAACTTATTTAGATGAAAAAGCTTTCTCACCTTTCTCTTCCATAAAATAGAAGTATAGGAATGGAACTGATGTAGAACCCTAAGCCTAACAAAAATACTCCTCTCTGGATATAGGAACTAATTAAAACCAGCTCCATCCAAGTCATTAACAGAAGAATTTCAATAAAACTATAATGATCATGTATCTAAAACACATATTTGTTGTGGCGTTTAAACTAATAACTCATTCAAAAACATGTTTTAACACTGCTTTATGGTGCACAAACAAAACTTGATCCTCTGTATTCTTGTTGCAGATCTCTAGAGTTAGTGAGTCCTAGGCACCAGTTAGTGTAGACAGAGTGAAAGTGACCGCAGGCTCTGGGTTCTGTTGCCAGAGCTGTTCAGTGTTGTGACCTCCTCATGCTGAGAGCATGTGAAAGTTGAAAGTCAAAACTGGTGTCATGGTCCCCAAAGTTTAGAGAATTGTTACTAATATTAGTATTTTACCTCAGGGCAATAACTTTATATAGTCCTAGTTGTTCTTAGTAGTAATTGTTCTTAAATGGGAAAGACTAGGGACTAATCATAACTTTTTTTTTTCTCCCCAAAACACACAGGACCACAACTCTGCACCGTGGCAAATATCAAGGTGTTGTCATTATTCTGTCCCATTTTATCCCTCAGTTGAAATAATAGCTAAGCCATGTCAGGCTGCATTTTTTTCAGTATGGAGAAAAAGGTGAAAACGATGTTCACCAATAATCACATGAAACATAATGATTATACTTAAACCTGAAAAATATATAAGAAATGGTGCTTAATTGCCATAGAGTCTATGTCCTATATTTGTATTTACACAGATTTTGTCCTATATATTAGGATTTTTTTTAAAAAACTGTATTTGGCATTAAAACAAGACACTTGTATTTCATTATTTCAGAATAAGAATATGCAGTAGGACTGTTTAGGGCATTTTATCTTTCTTTGCAGGTATGCTTTGCTTTTCTTCACTTTCCACTGCTAACAAGTTTTTCAGCTTTAAGAATTACAGAGATGTAGACAAAAGTTGACATATTTTGCCCAATTATTTCTAATATTTCAAATTATAGTTTCAGGATAAACAGTTACATGTTCACACGAAGGATAAATCCTCCTTTCAAATAATTCTTCTATGAACTTTTCTGGCACAAAAAAACTAATTATTTGCTTCCATTCAGACTGATCCCTTAAGCTAATAAAGATGACCTTGTGGCCTTGTACGTATAATTCCTCACATAAATTTGACTCCTTTAACCTCAAAATATGTATTTTCACTTTCCCTTTAATAATGTTTTTCATATTTGCAAATTTACAACTTTAAGGATGTCAAAAGTAGGAAAGCTAGAGAAACCTCAGTGGGACTTGGGGGTATAATAACACAGCTTCACTGCAGAAGATTCTGCACAAACATATTAAAATAGTGGCAATGAAACTGTGAAAGAGCCTCTCAATAATAACCAACTTAAAGTCCCTGCTGTTTCTAATGGGGACATGTTCCCAGGTCTCTTAATACTAATACAGCTCAGTTGAATCACACCTACTGAACTCTTGGATTCTTTCTTCATGGTCAAAAACACGCATTGTGATGGACGTACTCTGGAATGGATCTCTAGAATTCGCAGCCCCTCGGGTCCATGCCTTGTATATCCTTTCTCTTGAGCATGAGTGGGTCCAATACCTTGCTTTTAGATGATATAATATAGCAAACATGATGGAATGTCACTCATGGAAAAGTGAAGGGACTTTACAGATGTAGCTAAGATCCCAAATTAATAGTTTTTTAATATTCTGGGTGAGCCTGACTTAATCAGTGAAAATCTTTAAAGTTGGACTGAGTTCTCCTGAATTGAAAGGTTCCAAGTAGCAGAGAATTGTATTGTCTTGATGGGGTACATGTCCATGTGTGAAGGAGCTGTGAGTGGCCTGCAGGAACTGCAGGAAGCCTATAATTGCGAAGAATAGCAAGAATGCACAGCCCTCGTTCCATAGCTGCAAGGCAGTGAATTCTGTCAACAACTTAAGTGGGGAAGTAGACCCCTCCCCAGTTTAGCCTCCAGATGAGAATGCAGCCCAATCAACACCTTGATAGTAACCTTGTGAGCCTTGCTACATGTTGCCTATGCTCTCAGCCTATAGAGATTGTGAATAAGTGGCTATTTTAAGCTGTTAAATTTGAGGTAGTTTGTTATCGAGTATAAGTAAACTAATACACCTATGTTTCAGGAAAGAGATTGACTGCCAGAGGTAGTTTAAGTCAATTGATATTATTAGAGTTACTGTTTATTATTAACCTTGGTGGATATTGGAGTTATTATTTATTAACCTTGCCTTAACCTGTTTTGATAATTTTACTTTTGCATAGTTTCTTCTGTAATTAGTTTTAAACTGTAAACTCAACGTCAAATCTGCTTATTAATGTTTCTTTAAAATGTATGTGCTTTTCTTGCTGGTAAAATATTTGTTACATTTTAATGCATTGCTCACCTGTAATAGCATTTGGTTAAGGTGTACCATATTCTGGCTTCCTCAGAAGAGCATCAGTGTTTTGTTTTGTTTTGTTTTGTTTTGTTTTGTTTTGAGCATCAGTGTTCAAGTCTGTTTTTCTGCTCCATCTTTCTGTATCCCACCTTGATGAAATCCTCCATATTGTGGAGGAGTGATAGCGAAGGACATATAAATGCTAGTTGGTGGCTCTAGCCAGTAGATTAATTTGTGATGACGGAGGTCAGTTAACACACTAGAACTGTTTCCCGGTCTCCATGTCCCCTTCTCTCTCAGGATATTGTTTTCTGTAATACATATGAAACTCCTTGAAAAGCATAACAGTCTAAATATAAAGGATTATGAACCTATAAAATTGTTTTTGATACTGTATGTGATGCAGATAACAAACTGAAGGAAAGAAGTGTCATGACATCAGTCTTGGAGCAGGGCTACTGATGCCTTGGAGACTGTAAAGCTGGGAATTTAGAGCCCTGGATCAGTGCGTTGGAGTCTGTCTGCTGCGGTGCTCTTGTTGTCAGATGCAACGGGTTCTGTGCTCTGTCACTGACACATTGTTTCGCATGTTTGTGTCTAGTACCATCTGGGTTGTCTGGTTTACCCCACATCCTCACATATTTCAGTTTCCTATCTCACCTCCTATATGCCCCATTCCACACCACATGATTCTGCTTCCTTGACACCATTTCTCAGGCAAGAGACTACAGGGCACAAACTAACTCCACACAGCCGCTGTCTGTTTCTACCACCTCATCCAGTAGCTTGTGGGGCAGCAAGGTGTTTCCCCCATAGTAACCACAATTCTTTTTTTTTTTTTTTTGAATAGAGCTTTCTGCGTATCTATAAAGTCAAAACCAGGTTAGATACGTATTTTTTATAAAATAGCATGCATATTCTTTTATTCTTCCATCAATTCACTTACCAACAACCTACCAGACATTGTAGTAAGTGCTGAAAACACAAGAAAGTTTATGTCCTTGTCTTCAAGGATTTTACAGTATGTTTGGGGTGAGGTAGGAATGTCAAATATATCTCAGGTCCTATATGCCCTGTTACTCACTATCTCATTAACCCTGAATTTTGTATCCCCGGCATCATTTTTAAGGGAAAGATTACCAAGGAAACTATTCTCTTTGCTTTTTTGCATGGGGTACCTCCCACTTTCCTACAAACTTACTCTATGTAACCACAGTGGGATCAGGTTTAGTCCAATATATAAATGGTATGAAGAAGGCATTCACAGTGACACCAGGAGAGGTTATCTGACTCAGACTGAGTGATTTTCATGAAGATCTACCTGAGGACTGTTTGGGCTAAGATTAATAGCACCGTATAAAGTCCAGGACAGAGATAGGAAGATTAATCTTATGTGGGAACGGGGAGCTCTCACATTCAAATGGGAGTAAAGAAGCACAGATGCAGCCATTACTTTAAGTGCAAATGTGCAGATAAGCAAAAAAGACCTGGATTATGCTGAACTTGGGATGGTTGTGGCAAATCTTCTCTAAGACTGTACTCACTACTTTCCTTTTTTTAGTTTCTATGTTGAAAGTTTTTTTCAGATGTCTTGGCTTCTATTATATAATCCACGTGTCAGTTCTGACCCCTTATTACTTTGGGCAGCGCTTGTCATCTGCTGATTGTATGTTCTCAAGTGACTAAAAGCTTTGTCCTTCTACCCCATCCAGTTTCTGTGAATACTGGAGTCTTACATTATCATGCTACTTTCTTCTTCTGGATAGATGACATTCACGTGTGTTTTCTTGGCATCTATTTCAAGATCTTCAAAATGGTTTGCTGATACAAAGAGATATAGACTGTCGAATAAATCAAAGAGGAGATGTACAAAGGTGAGTGGAGGAGGGAGAGAAAAGCACAGCAAATATATTCAGAGTCCTGTCTTTTTCTCCCAAATATCCTTTTCAGCTGCCCCAGTGCTGCAGGCCTCTTCCTATGGCCCCTTTCCTGCCATGAGTCCAGACTCAGTGACTTCTCTTTCCTCTAGAGGGTTAAATGGCTCTTTGTATGTCTTTGCAGAACTAGCACGCTCTCTTTCTCTCCTGAAGCTTATGTGCTAGCTTGAAACTAGGGCTTTCAAGAACACATTTCATTGCAAGCTCAAATTAAGAAAATTATCTCAAAGACATGTTTTTCTCCAAAGTCTGACCCATGAACTCGCTGGTCTTTAAAAGATTATGGGACTGACTTTTGAGTATATCATATATGAAGTTTGTGGATCAGACTTTGGAGAAAAACTAAGTAAATATTCAAAGCTGAAAAGTACCTCTGAATTTGCCCTATTTATCAGAACTCATTGTCGCTACCAAAAAAAAAAAAAAAAAAACCAACCCATAGCCTGTGTTCCTGAGACATGAAACAGTGACAAGTGTATTATGCTGGGGAAACAGCATAGACATTATGAAGAATTGAATTTGCATTATTTAACAGTATTATATTTACTTAAATCTTACGGATATTAAAGTACAAATTTAATGATCAAATCATTTAAAAGGACTATTGCCTTTGTGACTGTTAATAATCATGTTTAGTATATAGCAGTTTATATATACTCCCTTAGAGTCTGAGCTCAAGTTCTGGTTTTAGAATTGGCTGATGTGTGTCCTTAGCAAAAATTCTTCCTCTCCTCTGTTCCCTCAAAATTACAAAGCATTTAAAATTTGGAATTCACTGTTTCACAGGACATTCTAGGTAGATTCATAACTTAATTTATCTCAAATTCTTAATCAAGAAGGAAATAATACCAAAGGGCACATGCTAGATGCTCACAACCTTTGTAAATGTGTTCCTGCCCACGGTGTTTGCCCCCACTTGCACTCTGCCCCCTTGCTCTAGTGTATCTCATCTGAGAAGGAAGCTAGCGGTAGATTGGAAATAGATGCATATGTTTTGAACTAGATTATCAGGCAGCAGAAAAGCCCGTCAAATGTAATTACCACTGCTTCATGATAGGCTTGCTGGGCAACTTCTAATGTACAGAATTACTTGTTTCATTAGATGACATTTTTTTATCCTCTTTTTTTCCTCATCTTTAATAACTCATATTAGGATGCACAGGAAAGGTTTTTTGGACTTCCCTGTTGATCCTGAGAGTGTCAGAGGATTAAGTATAAAATAAAATTGCTATTCTCCCCTTTTCACACAAGAGCTATCCATTCAACCAAGAGAGAGGCGGACATCTCTCCCAGAGCACCTTGGCGTGCAGGGAAATATTGGTATTCGAATTAGAGTCTAATCAGGAGAAGCAGACAAAGTGACGTGTTTCAGCCTTGTCTTTTTTGTAGCCAATTACCCCAGACTCCTAGTGTTCATGTCTTCCATGCACTTTCTTTAATTAGCACTTTAATAGCTCAGCTTCAGAGAGTTAGTTCTGGAGAGAACTTTCCCAAAGCTGCCAAATGGTCACAAGCAGGAGGTGATTAAATTTAGTCTCAAGCACGAGACATCTGCATGCCTTCTTTGTATCACAGTGTGCTTTTCAAGATGTGTTCTCAATAACTCCTGACCAGAGGGATGGGATGCTGTCAGTAAATGCATTTGAAAAAGCTGCCTAGCATCATTAACCACTGTCTGTATACTATTGATTTAGATCAATTTTCATACTAAGGTTATTGACTCTCCATTAAGCACTGGTTTATGTTGGATGGAAAAGAAAAAAAAAAAAACATTTGTGCAGAGATTATTGTTTTATTAGCCTTGAACCTGGACGGGGGAAAAAAAAAACCCTCGGCTTCAAGTTTTTATTAGCCCTTCATGTTTTAATTATGGATGGGCTCGCTAAAATGTTCTTTGCTTTAGAGGTTTAACCCCTTTCATTATATACACTGATTCAATTCTGTGCAAATTGTGTCGGTAGCCAATAATTAAAACAAGAAGAAAACCTCATTTTAATGAATCTCATAGGATTTGATGCAGTAATTTCCATAATACAATGTTAAGAAATACAGCCTCTATGGAAATTTGATGATTCATTCTTCTAAAACTAGATGGGTTTATTCTTTTTTTCATATTTAACATCTCTGAAGTTAGGATGCATATTACAATAAACATGACAAGAAATAACTTGTTTTGGAACACAAAAGATAATGGTGCACCTTGTTATCAATGCCATCTCATATAAAGTTAGTATATAGTTGTCTGATTAATATTTGTCTTTCCATAAAACACAACTTGCATTAAAAACACACATTACTTTTTTGACTTAACAAGTTATTACATCTAATTTCTTTGAATCAAGATAGTTTCCCTGCTGGTATGTACCAACACAGCACAAATTTAAACAATCCTCAAGTGCAAGTATTATCAGTATACTAAAATCCTCATACGAAGTCCAAATAGAATGGAGATTTTTAAAGATTAATTTAAAATTCGATGCCTGAACAGACTTGTTTAAAAAGTTGAAAAAAAAAAAAAATTCAATGCCTGCATTAAAAAAAAAAAATTATTTGGCCAGATTGAGGGAAGCCTGTGAGCGGGTGTTGAAGAATATTCTCATCAAGTGCTGTATCCTCACTCAGAGTGGTTGTGGTGGTGGATGTGTCTGCCCCCCCGCCCCCCGCCCCGTTTCCCTGGGCCAAAAAAATAAAATGAGATCAACATGAAAAGGAGGCATTAAGTATTGGGGATGGTAATTTTTTAATGTAAATAACACTTTTTCCCCTGATTTTGAAACTACATGTTCACTCAGGGGGAAAAAATATTTAAAGAAAAACAGGAATATTATGCATTAACATTCAGACTGTAGCCCAAAAGATCTTTCTATGGAGATAACACACACAGAAAGAATTATACCATAATGCTATTTGAAACTGATTTTTTCATTTAAGTATTATATTTAAATATTAATGTACATATAGTATGTGGGCAGACACCATGGAATTTAATAGTTGCAGAGTAATTCCTGGTGTGAGTACAAAGTAATAATGAAACAATGGTTAAATTTTATTTTGCATCCAATATGTGCCAGGCACTGTGCTGAATGCTTTAGGTCCCCAACTCCTATAAAGGCCTGTGAAGTGTACATACTTGATCTCTTTTAACCTTCACAGTAATTCTGTGATGGGATAACTGAAAGAAGAATAAGTGACTGACCAGTGTTACCCAGTTTGTAAGTAGAAAAGCCAAGATCTGAATTTAGGCTCCTGACTTGTGTACTCTACAGTCTTGTCCAGCATTTAGGGACCATACTCCCAGACCAAGCCTGCAGCAAGGGACAATTCAGTAGCTCTCAAGAGTTTTACTGTATAGATATTTTAGTATTTACTTTTTAAAATTCATTTTTTTTTAAAAGATTTTATTTATTTATTCATGAGAGACAGAGACAGAGACAGAGAGGCAGAGGGAGAAGCAGGCTCCCAAGGAGCAGGAAGCCCGATGCGGGACTCGATCCCAGGACCCTGAGATCATGACCTGAGCCGAAGGCAGACGCTTAACCATCTGAGCCACCCAGGCGCCCTAAAATTCATTTTTATGCACTGAAAAAATTTGTACGATACAAGCCTTAGTTTGTCATACATTTCCCCCCAGAGAGGTCGTACCAATTCATCTCCTTGTGCCAGTAGTCAGAGTATACCTATTTCCCTAAATCTTCATACAAGGGCATTTCTAAGCAGGGTTAGATGATTTTAGGAGAGCAACTTGGCCTGGGACAGGATAGGATGTCTGAGTCTTGATCACCACACTCTTCTAGGATATTCCTAAAAGATACGTATAGATACATTATGGCACGGAAATAAATGATCATTTAGTTTTACACCTGTGCGAACACTGGCAAATCTGCAGAGATTTCTGGCAACATTTGAGTGGGCATATAGTGCTACTCATTAGATGTTTTAGAAATAATAGTTAATTTTTTTAAAAAATTGCAGATCCCATGATATTATGCTTCTTTGAAATCTCCAAGAGATTCCACAGAGTAGCTGGCATCACTTTCATTTAAATTTTTATTTGGATACAATATTTCAGGCTTAGAGAAAAGTTACAAGAGGAGTACAAAGAGTTCTTACGTTCTCCTCAGTCTGATTTTTCAAATGGTAACCTTCTCTCTGTCCCTGTCTGTGTCTCTTTTACCGCCCCCCACACAACACCCCCCCCCCCGTATTAGTATATTTTCTTATTTGGGGGTAGGTATAGAAATTTTTGCAGAATTGTTGACCTTACAGACTTGAGTAGTCCTAAAAAATGAGGATATTCTCTGACGTAACCACTGCATAGTTAACAAATAGGAAACTACCATGGGTACACTACGCTGGCTAATCTTACAGATCTTATACAAATTTCACCAACTGTTCCGAGAGTGTTGTTTATAGAAGAATTTGTGATCCATTCCTTGCATTCAGTCTTCATGTTCCTCTTGCCTTAATCAGAAACAGTTCCTCAGTCATTTTAAATAGTACAAATAGTTTCAATCTATTTGTAGAAATTCTTTTGATTATGCTTTTGGCAAGAAAATGCAGAAGGAATATTGTATTCTTTTCATAGCATCATTTCATGAGGTATGAGGTTGATTTGTTTTGTTACTGGTGATGTCAACTTTGGTTAAGGTAACGTATGTCAGGTTTGTCCATTGAAAAGTTAATGGTTTTTTTTTTTGTAAATATTTTTGTAATATTATTTTGTAATATAATTTTTGTAATACTTTGTAAATATTTCTTTGTAAAATTTTCTATGTTATTGAAAATATCCTTTTAATCCTCAAAATTCCTTCTGGGATTTTTATCATGCATTGATGATTCTTGATTAAATTATTATTAGTATGATTGCCAAATTGTAATTTTCTTATTATTCCTTCTATATTTATTAGTTGGTTTTCTACTGTAAGGAATAGGCTTCCCTGGACTGAAAGAGCTAGCTCCTTACCTATTAACTGAGTAATTCATCAATAATGTGTGGGATATGGGTCCTTATTCTAAGCAACAAGTTATAATCCTTTACTCTGTTTTTTGATGCTCTGTTTCAGACTTGGCAAAGCCAAGCAATGTAAGAGAGAGGAGAATAGGAACCTAAGTAGCTCATTGTTATTTAGTCAATAGGTGGGAGTTAAAGGATACTGTTAGAAAAATCAACATACCCGATATTAAAATGTTGAATAAGAAAACAGGACTACACATTAAAGATGTCCTAAGTACGATGATAACAACTAGAGAGAAATTAGAAACTTCTCTAAATATCCCGCATGTTTTTATAGATTATCACTAGGATAATTTTCTTATTTCTACTGTTAGTTTTATTCATATTTGATCCCATTTCTCTGCTATATTTTCAACTGCTCCATCTCCATCATCTCTGATCTCTAGCTGTGTGACTCATTCCCTTGAGCATAAACCATGCTTAATATTTTCCCATATTAAAAAAAATGGGGGAAATCTTTTTTTGCTATTGCCCACATATTTTTTCCTGGAAAGTTCCAGGAGATTTGCTTCATATTTATTAGGAAGAACCTGCAGGTACAAAATGCATTAAAGGGTCTTTGTGTGCCCATGACATTGGAGCATTTCAGGTGACAGTACTGTAATAGGTAGGACCTTAATTTTCAGAATTATACCGTCTCATCGTCAATCCTGACATCAGCACTGCAGGATGGTGGCTATTAGGCAATTGTGCTTTGTGCTTCTATTTTCTTAAAAAAAAAAAAAGAGACCTATGAGACCATATAAAAATAATGCCTGTATTATCACTATTGTTTTTATTATGCCATATCCCACTATATTGTTAAAAGAATTTAATTTTTGTATGCACCTTAGATTAAGCCCCGTGAAGAGCATTTCTACATGTTCATCTTTGTCTTTTCATAAATGAACAAAGATAGTGGCACATAGAAGCTTGATAAGTATTTTTGGAAAAATTATTTTATGATTTGACTTGATCATTCATGGGTGAAGTTATGTACTTGTATACCATGTGGTACGGGAGATTACATATGTCTTTTGCTTTATACTCCCGCTAAAAATATCACATCACGCTAGCTCCATATGAAGAAGATTTATGTGTATGGGTGGATGGAGCTCATGACAATAGTTTTCAACCAGCTTGACAGAACATTAAAAATTATTCTGTATGGTCATAATTAGTTAAAATACCCAACATAATTATTGATGCCTTTTAATTTGTATTATATGGGATATCCCCGAGCTATACTTTTAGTCAATATGTTATTGCTCAAAGTCTTTGTTTTTCAGATTTTTAAAGGTTTTTCATCCTGAATGTGTTACAAAATAATACTGGAACTGAATATATGAATGTCATACTTCTTACTCTATTTTGAAAGATTATTAGTGTTTTAAAACTGCATTCATAGCTAAATGCATTTTTATTTTAGATTTTCATGGAACACTTGTGTTTCCTACATTGTGATTAGTGTTATTATGTACTCCCCCCACCCCTCTGCACACGATAATTTCCTCATCAGTTTGTGCTTATTTGAACTTGAAACAGTTAACATACATATAATTTTTTCTTCAAATTCAATTCTTTCTAATTCAGCAACATAAAACAAATTTTATGCATACTCAGACTTTTTGTAAGAATCAGATTTCCTACAAAAATGTGACAAGTCTTGGATTTCACTGCAAGAATCACTGTTATTAGAAAGGTTAGAATAGAAACATTGACCTGTAAATCAACCTACACTCCTGAGTTGAAATTCCTGGGTAAGAGAATAGGAAAAAAATCTTCAATTATAGGATTCAGAATGTAAACAACCCATGGATATTTAATGAAAGCCGTTCCTTTAAACATAACAGGAAAAAAGAATTACAGTAAATTGAGAGATGGTTCTATTAAAAAGGTTAAGATTTGTGAAGTGATATACCATTTTCATAAAATAAAAATGTAAGTTATAAGGGAAAAGAGAATACCATAAAATAAAATGAATTTCAAAAGATTTAAATGATGTGATCATTGCTATATGGATAAAAATTTTAGTTTTGTCAAGAGTCCATTTGTAAAGATAGAATTATGAGGGCATGATGAATTAAATGGAATTGAGTTATTCTATATGGGTGGGAAGTAGCAGATAATTCTTCATTCTTCCTGTTGATAATTTATATTCCAATACACTGTTTAAAGCCTTATTAGCCATCAGGGATTTGGATGTATATATTTCAAATCACCAGAGAAAAAATTAGAACAAAAGTAAAACCATAAAACAAAAGGGAGAACAAGACAAAAAAAATATGGAAAGAAAATATCAAAACAATTTCTTACTGCTCTGCGGTTTGATTCCCTCTTCCAAACATCAGAGAAGCTGTTTTACAAGTCAGGGAACCAGACACACACTAAGCAAGTAGCCACGCAGCTGCGGGAGCATCCAATTGTACTATGTATTAAAAATGTTACTCCTCTGAGGTGCCTGGCTGGCTTAGGTGGTAGAGCACGCAACTCTTGATCATGGGCTCATGAGTTTGAGCCCCACTGTGGGGGTAGAGTTTACTTTAAAAAACAAAAAAGTTATTCCTGAAAGACTGCAATAACACAGTTGGTCAAAGCACTAAACTTCTGCTAGATGTGTAAAATTCATTTTTTTTGGTCAAAATGTTTTAATTGAAGTGAACATACAGAAAGTGCACCAGTAGAAACTAGCATCTGTTTCAGGAATGATATCTACACCACTGAGATTGTCATGTGACCATTATGAGCCCACTGCCAGTTATGTGATCATTATGTCAACTTCCACCACCATTAGTTTTTCTATTTCTGAATTTTATGTAAATGGAACCACACACTATGTATGCTTTTGGGTCTGACTTCCCCTCAGTATTAGGTTTGTGAGATCTCTCCATGCTACCATGTGTACCAGTCTTTTTTTTTACACTGGTTTATAATACTTTGTTGCCTGAATATGTTGTAAATACCTAATATATTTGTTTCCAGCTCTGGACAATAACAATACCCCACTTCTTCTCTGTGTATAACATATACACATACAAATTTCTGTTGAGTTTATACATCATAGTACAATGGCTGAGTCCTGGTACATTTAAATATTAAACATTACCAGATAGGTTTTCACAAGTATTGGTTTAGGTGAAAACATATGAAATAAGAGATTCAACCATTTTGACCTATAAATATGTTATTTTGTGACAGTCCACATTTGTTCTACATCTTCTCCCTCACTTGATATTTTCATTCTTTTTAATTTTAGCTCTTCTGATGATATCTAATAAGGTCGAGAACGTTCTTATATGTTCACTGGCCACTTGAGGTTCCTTTATCCAGTTTTTACAGTATTTTTCCTGTTATGTTTGGCAAGAGTATTGGTCAGCTCCAAGCTACTGCGTCTGAGCTGGAAATGGAAGTCTGCACTATTTGGATTTTGGAGTATCACTCCAACTGACCCTTAAAGATTTTTTCCTGCTAAAAAATTTCTTGAGAGTGCTGTGTGTTGTTTTTTCTAAAACTTCCCAGTTAAATCAGTCCTCAACATGATGGTCATCTATGGAATGTCAACAACAGGTAGTAAATTAGTCAATGTATGACTTTCAGTTTATTCTTTTTTGTGTCATTGCTTCTCTCCCTTAAAAACAAACAAAAATTTATTTTTAGTGATTTAAGGAACAGTTGTAATAACATTACTGGAGATAATGAGAAAAAAGGAGATACTAAAATTATAAAATTAAATAGCTTACCAGCTTCTCACTGTAAGCTCCTTAGAACAGACTTTTGAACATGAGCATAAGGATAACTGAATTGCTTTGTAAATCAAATATTTCTATCAAATGTATCAGATTAGGCCTTTTAGGGTATATTACGTATTTTAATGTTAGCACTTGAAATCTCTGAGGTATACTGTGGAATATTTGACAGGAGGTTTATATTTATGTGAAAATGTCCTATATTATTTGAGAGTGTATCTCATCTAGATCCTATCTGAGAGGTGGATTAGTTGTTACAACACCAAAAGGAATTCATTATACTGTGTGTTCTTTCATGTGGAGGTTTATAATTTGTGATCCCAAAATAATGTCGGTAATATCGCAACATTTAAAGTATTTGCCAAAATGACAAAACTCTTAGTTTTTGTTATTTTGACAAAGATAATTTTTATATGTATATGATAAAATGTATGTATAAAATTCTGTTTGTTTTTCCTTCCTATCTGGGATTTCTTACTTACCCATAGAAAAAAGTCAATATAATTTTTATCTCGTCACTGGCATTTAATTTATCTTTACTAAAAATGTATTTTCCTGTACAGTACTTTTTTTATTATTTTGCTGAACTTGACATCAGTTTGGAATTGATGACTTACTAACCTAATTTTCAGCTGGGATCTATTAGGATTTAATTATGAATCTGTGCTATTCAGAGGGGGAGATTGAAACTAATGCCATGACTTAATTCTAAGTACACATTAGTATTATGTAAATGTGGGGGCAGCGGTCACGCTGGAAAAGAGTAAGAGGAGATGAGGGAAAAAGAGCCAAAGTTCCATACATCCTATATTCTCTGCTTGAATTATTTTATATTCTTTTTCAGCTTTATTTCATTTAATCCTTATAACGGCATTATATGAAAAATAATTGCTACACTACCCATACTACCAATTACGAATTTTATAAGGGTTAATTTTTACAGAAGTAGAACGTTGTAGAACCAGAAAAGAAACTTAAATCTGTTTATCTTGATATTTAATTGCTTCCCAGTAAAATCTTAAAATATTGATACAGAAAAGGAAGAAAATTATTTTTCTTGAAACCCTGATTCATCTTGACAGTCTGTACCTCAGTACATATAACATACAAAATTATAAAGTAAAATACTCAAAATAATTTGAAATTTATCTAAGGGGTTGTCTTTGGCAGTTCCTAAAATAAATGGGAAGCTAATGTTATATATTTAAGACACTTGCTTTCTGAGCTGATAAAAGGATTATAATTTTAGAATTTTTTTTAAAGATTTTATTTATTTATTTGACAGAGAGAGACACAGTGAGAGAGGGAACATAAGCAGGGGGAGTGGGAGAGGGAGAAGCAGGCTTCCCGCCGAGCAGGGAGCACCATGTGGGGCTAGATCCCAGCACTCTGGGATCATGACCTGAGCTGAAGGCAGGTGCTTAACGACTGAGCCACCCAGGCACCCCTATAATTTTAGAATTCTTAAATATTTTTAGAAACCAAATATTTGGTTTGATTGAGAACCTAAAACATGTGAATTCTTAAGTCTGAATTCAGCCAGGATTGTCCATCTCTTACTGTGTATGTGCTTGGACTGATACCATTATATGTCAGAGATTAAGGGGTGGGTCTGAATAAAAAGTCAGCAAACAGCAAGAACTCCAAAGTAAAATAAAATTTAGAATGCTATTCTAGAATTGATCCTTCAGAAAATAAATTGTCCACAAATACTTCTTTTGTTAGCTGAGTGATGTTGGATAATTTATTTTCCTTTGCCTCAGCTTTCTCATTGTAAAATATGCATGAAATGACCTTGTTTTGAAAATCAAACAAGTTAATAAATGTAAATTGATTAGAACTAAATACTTAGTAAGTGTTCAATATATATTACCTATCAGGATGATGCTGGTAAACTGTTTTCAACATGCAACATTTTCTGTTTCAGGAGTGATTCTCCTAGAACTACTTCCACAAAAGATTTTTTTTTTTTAAGATGAATTAGTATAACTCAGATTATCATACTATATTGCTTTGGATAGTTGTTTTCAACCTTTTAGCTTTATATGTTCAAAGAGAAGCAGAGTAGTTGTGGTGAAACTGGGGAAAGAGGGCCTGAGTAGAAATGTACAAATGTCCAGTTTTCTGAGGGGGCTTAGTATATTGAGGTTGTTTGGAGAATAGTTTCAAAGTAGTTATCAGCAATAGAAGAAACCTTGAAATAAAATCTTGCAACCTCATATAAATTTTCTTAAGAGTAAGTACAAATGAAGCTTACCAAGAATACACCATCAAATTTTTTTTTTTAAGGTTTTATTTATTTGACAGAGAGAACACAAGTAGACAGTGGGGCAGGGAGAGGGAGAAGTAGACTCCCTGCTAAGCAGAGAGCCCTATGTGGGGCTTGATCCCAGGACACCAGGATCATGACCTGAGCCGAAGGCAGACGCTTAACCGACTGAGCCACCCAAGTGCCCCTAGACCATCAAATGTTAAGAAATTTAAAAAATTAATCAGTTGGTGTTATTCAAAACATTTTGTGAAAAAATGCTTATAAAGAGTTGTTACCCTCTCAATAGTAAGTTTTATAGAAAGTAGAAAAAATTAACAACATTATTCTTTTAAAATACCCCAACTAATAGATGCATTATTTTTTCAGTTGTTATAAAATGTACAGCTAAAAACATTCCATTGCTAACAATGCAGAATTAAACTGGATCTACAAATTAGGTATTTAAGGGACGCCTGGGAGACTCCGTCAGTTGAACATCCAACTCTTGATTTCAGCTCAGGTCATGATTTCAGGGTCATGAGATCCATCCAGGTGTCCGGCTCAGACTCAGCATGGAGTCTGTTTGTTCCTCTCCCTGTGCTCAAACCGCCCCCCTACCCCCAGACCCGGTGCGTACGCACTCTGTCAAATAAATAAAATCTTTGAAATTTGATATTTAAAATCGGCACAGTCCTATATGAATTACAGTAGTTCAGGTCTTAGACTGTTAGAAGCCAACAATTAAAGTAGTTTAGGAATGGGGGCGCCTGGGTGGCTCAGTCCTTAAGCGTCTGCCTTTGGCTCAGGTCATGATCTTTGGGTCCTGGGATGAGCCCCACATTGGGCTCCCTGCTCCGCGGGAAGCCTGCTTCTCCCTCTCCCACTCCCCCTGCTTGTGCTCTCTCTCTCGCTGTGTCTCTCTCTGTCAAATAAATAAATAAAATCTTTTAAAAAATAAAAAAAATAGTTTAGGAATGGAATTTCGAAGTAGCAAATTAGAAGATCAAATTGAAGAACACAGCTAAAATGCACAACCTAGGGAAGATTTGTATGTTTATCATTAATTTATATGTTTATCGTTAATTCTGGCAAATGACAAAATATCTTAACAACAAAGCCTCCATATTGTGAAAGTTTCATGAAAGAAAAAAGTGTCTTGAGAAATGAGTGCCATTTTAATGTTTGCATGAAAGTAGGGTGGAAATGCCCTGCTTAGGGACTGTGAAACCAGTTAGTTAATAAACCCATTAGCACTGCTTGTGTACTCCTAGGTAAAGAAGAGACTTACCTAATTAAAAATATGTCTAGGGTTTCTTCTTAAATGATCCCAAATCTTAGAACTCAATATGAAGATCTACTAGGAAAGCTACAATTAGAAACATAGAAGATGTGGGTGAGGAGTGTATATTCAATAAGCAGAGACAAAAACAAGAATAGGGAGAGTAAATAGCAAAATATGAATGTTTTAAAAATGAGGCTGTGGCCAATAGTTTAGTCAAATAAAATTTTAAAGGTGGGAATTATAAACAAAAAATATAAAATTTGAGGCCTTCTGTTTTCAGAGGAAACATTAAAAGTATTTTTTTAAACTGAAGCATTGTTTATCTTTTCATAAAAATCTTTTTTTTAAAACCTGTTCGGTGTTTTATTTTTAAGTCTAACTTCCACTATCAAAACAAAAGAAATGTGTTCTAACTAAAACAAATCAGTAGGCAAGAGCCTTTTCAGGGAAATTGAACTGTGCCAGATGAACTAGTGTTAATAAAAATATTAAAACGATCTATGCTGATTCTGAAAGTCACCATTTCAACCAATTCCCTCAAATGTGACTGTGTACATGGAGGGCTTTAGGGAGTTTATGTATGGGAAGGGTAAATGTTACATTCACAGCATTAATAAATACAATGTATATTTGTATATTTATAGTTCCTTTCTAATGTGTTTAATGTAGTTTAAGATAAGACATCCCCATTTACAAAGACTTTTTTTTTTTTAAAGATTTTATTTATTGATTTGAGAGAGAGAGCACGAGAGCATGGTGAGGGGCAGAGGGAGAAGCAGACTCCCTGCTGAGCTGGGAGCCCGACGCGGGGCCCGATCCCAGGACCCTGGGATCACGACCTGAGCCGAAGGCAGACGCTTAAGTGACTGAGCCACCCAGGCGCCCCATTTACAAAGACTTTATTCCCACCCCACAACCAGATGCCATGTACTGCAGATCAGAAAAAGAGTCAAGCGGTCCAAATTAAGTTTTATTCTTAAAACTTACTTAGCTTGAGTCTCCAAAATATATTTTTCTTTATTTCAAGCTCATTGGCCGCTAATGGGGATGATATCGTATTGGGTTGTTTGGTGAAACAGTTAACATAAAATGATACAATACTTGTCAAATAGGAGTTTTATTGATGAATGGTAACTAATACCTGCTTTGTTTGAATGTGATGAAGGAAGCGCTAGAGAATCATTCAAGGGTGCAAAGGATGTAACACAGGTGTTGAGACTAATGCTCAGGAAAGCACCTTTGATCTAACTCACATATATTTTGTATTCGCGATGATTTTCCATAAAGTTAAGCACCTTCTTGCACTTCTGATAAGACCGGTCTACTACCCTAGGGGGAGAGTTTTCCAAAATGTCACTAGTGTCCTAGGCCTGCTTTTAACGGTCTAAATTTGACATTGACATATTTATTCCCTAGTATTTACTGCCTACCAAATAGTTTCCAGGCTCAATGCTGCTAGTGAAGAGAGAAAAATACAATGTGCTGTCCTCCAGGTGTCTGTGTGCACATGAAAAACAAAATATCCCTTTTTCCTTATTTCCTAAATAGCTAAGTCCTTTAAATTCGGCGGTGATGCTTTCTACATATATGAGCCAACCATCCTTTCAACAATGTTTACTGCCAAAATGAGAATCTATAGAAATTCTTGGCTTAGGCTGAATTTTGTTTGATGATAAAATATCAAAAGGCATGTTCTAGAATAGGAAGGCCTTAGTTTCATATTGCAATTGCTTCAGTAACCTAATTTTTTTTCAATAGGTTTCCTTGAAAAGACTTTAAACACTCATCCTATCACTTAAAAATGTATAGGTTGAATCCCTCACCACTTCTCCTCCCCCTCCCATTACTCCCAAACATATTAACAGGTGCACATTACCGCCATGTCCAAATTAAAGCCATTGTGTAAGTTTCAAACATTAATGGAGCTCAGCTATTTTTTTTATAAAACATTTTATTGAAATATATAGTAAGACAGGAGATCTGTATCAGAACTTCCTTTATTTTGGTTCTTGTGTCCTTTCCAATATCCCTATCTTTTTATTATTTGAATACTTCATTACTTTCTGATGCTACAAGATACCTCAGGCACATTTTATACTTTCCCTATCACGGTCCTAGAATTAGCTATTTCTTCAAGGAACCCTGAATCCTTTTATTGGAGAACAGTATTAGCAACCACGATGTGGGTACTGGATTTGCTTGAGATACCACTTCCTCTCCGGTCTCTTAAGAGGTAACATGTGTATGTCTACCAACTCATATAGACCCAGATATCTCTAATTGTTTCCCTGTTTTCCACCTGGATTTATAGTAAGTAAAACTTCAATTTATACTAATACCGTGACTCTGAGGCTGTTCCACAGGGCTCATTCTGGATTTTTTTTTTTTTTCCCTTACCTATTACAACTTCTCTCTCCCACTGTGAGAAACTTTTCTTTTTTTTTTTTTTGGTAGATTCTTTGGGATTTTCTACATAAACCATCATGACATCACAAATAAAAACTTTATTTTTTTTCTCTTCATTTTCCTGCTTTATTGCATTAGTTAGGAGATGTTCAGTGGGAATGGTGAGAGTCTTTGCCTTGTCTCAGATCTTAAGAGGGAAGCATTAGTCTTTCACTGTTGATTATGTTAGTTGTAAGTGTTTAATAGGTTCTCATTAAGAAATTACCCCTCAGTTCCCAGTTGGCTCCTAGTTAGTTTTGTAAAGCATGGATATGGAATTTTGTCAATGTATTTCCTGCATATACTGGTACAATCAGAAGTTTTTACGTGTATAGTATATTTGTATGTTAAATTACATTGAGTCATTTTTGAATGTTGAAACACATTCATAGGATGAACCTTATCTTGGTCATATATTTTTTTTCTATATTGCTGAATTGTATTGCGTAGTATTTTGCCCATGTTTATGACGGATTGATTAGGAGTTCTGTTTTAAAGTTTTTGAATCTTGTTGTTAGGATAATACTGGTATCATAAAATGAGTTTAAAAGTATTCCTCCTTGTGTATTTTATTTTATTTGAGAGACAGAACACGAGTGGGACCCTGGGATCAGGACCTGAGCGGAAGTTAGATGCTTAACTGACTGAGCCACCCAGGCACCCCTCCTTCTTGTGTATTTTAGAAGAAATAGGGCACAATTGGTATTACTTCTTTAAATAGTTGGTAGGAATCACCAGGGAAATCATATGGGTCTGAAAATTGCTTTATTGGAGGTTTGTAACTGCAAATTATACGTTTTATTTACTGATGGACTTATTCATTATTTATTATATATTTGAGAAAGTCTTTAGTTCTCCTTCATTTTTGAAGCATTACTTTGTTCCTGTAGATAAAGCCTTTGATAAGGGAGAAGAGCCTAAGAGGGTTTAATATTGACTTTTCTTCCTGTTTCTATGCCAGAGCCGCAGGAGAACTTTCTCCAGTTCTTCCTGTAGAAGCGTGGAGGGGTCCTAGAAGAGAAACCTGTTAAAATATGAGTCCATCGGGCGCCTGGGTGGCTCAGTCGGTTGAGCGACTGCCTTCGGCTCAGGTCATGATCCTGGAGTCCCGGGATCGAGTCCCACGTCGGGCTCCCTGCTCAGCGAGGAGCCTGCTTCTCCCTCTGACCCTCCCCCCTCTCGGGCACTCTCTCTATCTCAAATAAATAAATAAAATCTTAAAAAAAAAAAATATGAGTCCATCTATATAACTCTCCTCCCCATGAGCTGGTCATGCTCACCCCACCCACGCTGGGCCTCCAACAATTCATCAGAATTCCTATTTATATATTCCTACTGGCTTATGGCACCTGGTAGCTTCTGCTTCAACTAAGCTAATGTCTGTTCCTGAATCTCCCTGGATTCACTTGAATTATTAAATTAATAATGTTCCTAATAAATATAAAGCTATTCAAATTATGTTTCATGTTGGGCGAGATGTGGTACTTTGTGTTTCTTGAGGAATTGGTCCTTTCCATCCAAGTTGTCACATTGACAAGTGTAATGTTTGTGGTGTCCCCTTCCTGTCTGGAGAGTCTGTAATACCATCCCTCCCGTGTTTCACTTTTAATGTTAGTAATTTGTATCTTCTTTTTTTCTTTGTCAGTCTTGCTAGAGATTTGCCTGTTAATCTGAAGAACCAGATTTTGGTTTCATTGATTTTTCTCTATTATCTAGTTTCAATTTGTTGACTTCTGCTTTAATTTTTATTTATTTCACTTTGCTTGTTTTAGGTTGAAGTTCTTGTTATTTTTTAATTTCCTAAGGGAAAAGCTTAGATCATTAATTTAGATCTTTATTTTCTCCTCATTTATTTACTTGGTGCTATACATTTCCCTGTAAACACCAACTTATCTGTGTCCCACAGATTTTGATATGTCATATATTTATTTTCATTTAAAACATTTTTGTAATTTCTTAAGACTTTCTTTGACCCATGCATTTAGAAGTGCTGTACTTTCTGACTATTGAGAGATAATCATATATGTCTGTTGCTGCTTTCTAGCTTAATTCATATATAGTATAAAAGTGTATATTGCCTGATTTCAATTTAAAAATAAGATTCATTTCATGGAACAGAAAATGGTCTATTTGGTTAATGGTCCATGTGAACTTGAGAATGCTTATTCTGTTTTGCTGAATGGAGTGCATTTATTAGGGTCATTTAGGTCAAGGTGTTTGATAGTGCTGTTCAGGTCATTTATTACCTTTGCTAATTTTCTCCCTACTTGTTGGACCAGTTATGGCAAGAGGGGTGTCGAACTCTACAAATAAAGTCATGCAGGTGTCTACTTCTCCACTTCAACCCATAAATTCTTGTGTATTGTGAAGCCCTGTTTCAAAGTACATGTGTGTGTAAAATTGTACATTTCTGGAAGAATCGACTCATTTCTATTATGTATTGTCTTTTATTCCTGATAATTTCCCTTGTTCTAAAATCTACCTTTTCTGAAATGTCTCTTCCAGTTTTCTTTCGGTTAGCTGTGATGGTTTTCACAATCCATTTACTTCTAACCATCTAAGTCCTTATATATTTAATGTGGGTTTCTTGTACACAGAATATAGATGGTCTTGCTTTTGTTTCAATTGGACTATTTTTAACTGGTTTAGAATCTTTATGTCTAAAATGATTATTGATAAAATTGGTTTAAAAATCTACCACCTAAGCTAGCTGTTTTCTATTCATTGCATCATTTTTTCCTCTTGTCCTCTTACGTTAGTTTTTTTATTACATTTATATTGATTTATTATCTATATCTCCATTCAAAATCTTTAAAATGATTGTTATTTGCAATATATATTTTTAATTAACCATAGAAGCCCTTCCTACAATCATATAGCACTTCCCATGTAGTGAAATAACTTTATAAAGGTGTATTCTCATCCTTCCCTTCTAACTCTTCTCCTGTGGTGATCCTGTATTTCAGTTCAGATATACTCAGCTGGTGGTGATACTGTGGGTGCTTGTCACTTTCTTATGGGATAACCACTTCTCTACATCCTCAGTTCTATCATGATCCAGAACATTGGTTGATTTTGTTTTTCCTTGTTATAGGGATGGAAGGAACATTTGCAGTGCTCTATATCTTTAAACTGAAGCTGGAACATTGATTTTATTTTATATATATCAAATCTAACATATCATGTCATTCCGCACGTTAGCTTTATTACCAGAGATTATTGTGTCTCTCAAATCTTTTTTTTTTTTTTTTTTGGTCTTCTTTGAAATTCAAACTGGTTATTCTTCATCTCCTTTTGGATATCCCAAGGAAAGACGCCACAGATCCACTATGCTTTAAAATGGAACTCATTGTGTCCTCCATCTTTCCTCTTTAAAAACTTCCATCTCTCAGTTAAAGGTCTTTCTAGATACCTGACTTGAAATATTCCTAGACTCTTTGGTATATCTGCTACTCTGCATGTAATCATTCATCAAGTACCTCTAAATACTTACTTTTGATCCCAAACCTGTATCATTACTGCTATAATTCAGGACATTTTTTTTTCTCTTTCTCCCTTGGGTGTATTTTAACTCTTCCTCTAGTCTTAAAATAATATATATATTTTTTCTTCTGAAACACAAATCTGTTTGTGCCACTTGCCTAACACCACTGAGCTTTTGCCAATGCTACTTTCATTGCCTAAAATACCCTAACAATTTTGAAAGTAGAAATTTACTTTCTGGTAAGCCCCTCAGTTGCTCCAAATGAGTCTACAACTTTCTTCTGATTCATTTTGCTCTGGGAACACTTGGCAAAGCCCCTTGGCTAAAGCATGTGCTGCTCTGGAGTTATCAGAACACCAGATCTGTGCCTCTCTCTCAAAACAATGCTAGCTGCTTCAGAAATCTGTATTTAGGTCCTTTTCCTGATGACAAGTTCCGTCAGGTCAAGTAGTCTTTATAGCTCCAGGATTTGAGTTGATTTTTTTTTCTTTTTTAATTTAACATGAAGTTGAAGTGAACAGAGAGACAGTTGGACATCACTGTTCCAGAGAATACAATAGGATTTCTCACCAGAGTTCACGTAAACGTGGTCACTGGATTTGGTGGTTTAAGCCTGGGGCTTTTTTAATTGGAGTGTTTTTAATGCTTATATTTTCTAACATAGAATGGTATATCTGGGCAAAGGAAGTTAATTTTTTCTCACTTCCACATTTCTATAACACCATGGGATGCTGCAGCTGTAACTACCCAAGACAAGTGCAAGTCAGTGGCTGGGCAGACTTCACGCCAGGGCTCCATTCTGATCTGTGCAGCTCTGCTTCAGTTCTCCACACTAATTATGCTGAACTGGGTGGTGGCTGATGTCTCCTGACAACTGTCTCCTGGGAGTTGTGGGGTCAGAGCTTTTCCCCTGGCAGTTCTATAACACGGACATTTAGTAGGCTTTCCAGGAGCAGAGGGGTTCTTACATTATTTATTCTTCAAAGATTTCACATTTATTTAATTTTCCTCTCAGCTTCACACATTGCCATTAAACTTGAACAACCTATGTAGACTTCAGTATCAGAAATGACTTTGGATGGTTAAATAATTTCCTGACATGGCATGATGCTCTTCAAATTATGTAAATAAGAGTCAATTCAAGAAATGAAAGAAATCTCACGCTGGTGTCAGGTTCTGGGTAGGCAGCAGTGACACTTGTTAGTGTGCTTCACGTGTGACATATCATTTTTCCGTTCCGTGCAGCTTTCCTGAGCATAAACTGCCAGTACCAGGATTTGTCTGGAGACTCTCGTATCACACAAACAGGCACAAATGTAGTCAATCCTTTTTCACAGTTAGTGAAAGTTAGTAGGATAGACCTCCGTGCCAATGTCTAAATGCAAGAATGTACTCTTCTGCCTCCTCACGCATCTGTTGTTTTCTCAGTTAGTGTTCATAACTCGATCTAAGAAACATCTTAAATGGCACCATCACTCTAAAGTGGCGGCACTTCACCTCTATATAAGCAGAAAACTGATGTCTGGCAGGTGATAGGAAGACTACAATCAAGAAGGACATGTCCTTAAAGATTACCTAGAAGATCTGACATGCTATTTTAACATCAGGTGTATATATAGTAGTTCTCCATGGTTTTGGATAGAAATAATAATCATACCTGACTTATGAGTTCATTTGCTAGATGATATTCAGATTAATACTTGAAGAAAAAGGGAATATGAAACTCATTTCTGATTCAGGCAACTGAGTCACTATTTTAAAATCTCTGGTGCAGTTCATTTCATACCTGGACAGAGAACTTGTGATAGATTCGCTAGGTTCTAGGTTACCATAGCAACAAGTCATTATTTCCAAAAGTAATTTGACACATCTCAAGATTTTGGCCCTTCTGTATTCCTATATGGTGCAACAAAGAAAAGGTGTTATTTAACTTTAGAACTATTTCTAGTAGAGGCAGCAAGGGAAGACTACAATATTTTTCTTTAAAACTGCTAGCCCTAGAGGAAGCTTAATTGAGATTTTTAGGAAAAGTAGTCTGTTGGGCATAAATCATAGTGATGCATCATTTTTTTTAATCTTGCAGGCTTTGTGGAAAAATGATATATGATTAGCTGCCTCCTTTTCAGTTAAACCTAAACACAGTAAAGTCTGTAACACAGTAAAAACCATAAACCCATTTAAAACTTCATCTTATATATGATGACAAATCATAGTACTGGCCCTTTACTATGTGATGAGAGTCAGTTGTGGAATTTTACCCACATGGCATCCTCTCATAATCTACTTTTTATCTTAAAGGTTTAGATAAAGATCGGGATAAATATTATATAAGGAATTGTCTTAATGATACCCTGTTATGTGCACTTGGAAATTATCTTCCAGTTACCAAGGCACCAAGTATATCCATCATTTTCTTAAGCTTCAAGAAGTGAGGTCGTTGGTAAAAATGGAATGTGATATCTAAAGAAATTAACTCACTAATCCATCATGGGAAAGGCATTGTCCTAGATACTTTTTATGTAATATGAATATCATCCACAAAACTATGATGTTGGTATTGGCATATCTGTTGTATAAATTGTATATTTAGACTCAGTAAATTACATAAATTTCCAGTCAAACAAATGGCGGAGCTAGAGTTTTAACATAGTTCCTTATAATTCAAGTGTTTGTATTCTTACTATGCTGACATGCTGATAGGTAGCTCCTGTATGCCCTTATTTACTCTAAGTAATTATGTTGGCATCTCATGCGATTTTATGAGAATGGAACCCCAGGAAGTTATATTTTACAGATTGGAGAAAGAAACAGGGAAAGGTTAAAGAAAATGAGGACAATTCTAGGTGCTCTTCTCTGGAGTGCTCAAATGGGGGTTAGTACTGGTCACCAGTCATCAGAACTAACTGGGGTCTTGAAAAGCAGGCTTTATACAGGGACAAAGGGGATGAGGGGAAAGGAGTTCTGTCATGGAGGGGGCATTATTTTTAAAGCAATTTGGCCTGTTAATAATTTATCAAGAATAAGCACAACTGATTACATAGTGTCATAGATAATTTTGAAAGGTATGACTTAAGCAATGTATATATATTTCCTCAACATAGGAATTACTATGATATTAACCCAAGTCAGTGCATTATTAAACAGTATCTTTGCAATGGAGATCAAGTTATTTTCATGCAAGAGTGTAAGTTTCACAAGGTCATTAAGTCAGTATCCACTTTGATAGTTGTATGTGTGCTTGGCACATAAGAGGTTCAATAACCTCGTAAATTGCACAAATTGCCAAGTTTCTTTGGTCTTTTTGAAGGTTTTGTTTATTTTAGGGGGAGGAGGGAAGGAAGAGAGAGAATCTTAAGCAGGCTCCACACCTAGCATGGAGCCGATGCTGGGCTTGATCTCACGACCCTGAGATCATGACCTGAACTGAAACCAAGAGTTGGATGCTTAACTAACTGAGCCACCCAGGCACCCTGTCTTTGCTCTTTTTGTAGATAATAAGATATATTGTAGTAGCAAAAGAAAATGAACATAACCATAGTACTAGTGCATGCTGGCACGTACCATATCACATATGAGTTCTTCTTGGGCTTCTCACCCAGTGTTGCAAGCTCCTTTAGGGAAGAGGTAGTGTTTATTCTTCGTTGTATCTTCAAAGGCAGGCAAATGGCTTGTCACAGGAAGATTCTAAGTATTTGTCATATTGATTGATAAATAAGTCATTTGTTTCTGTTTTGTATGGTTTGAAAAGGAAATATTTTAAGTATGAGAAGTTATTTATCTCCTATCAGTTTCCTATTAAGTTTACCCATCAAGTATTTTATAGAGTGGCAGACAAAACATAACAAATATGAATCAAAGATTGACTAGTTAAGTTGGAAAATATACCGGTTAATACTTATTGAAGAGTTCCTTATCAACCTTTAAAGAAAACATGTCAAATATATAGTACTTCATTCAATAGAAATAGAAAAGAAACACAAAGACATAAGAAATCTAACAAATGTATGATCAGTTCTCAGCTGAATAGAACTTGTTTTAAATTACTTATTGTGAATTCTTCTTTAATCTATAGTCTATCATCTGTATCTATGCATGTATAGAGCACAGATATTCCTGATAATAACTTAGCTCATGACAGAACGTGCAATTTAATATTTACCAAACTATAATAAATGGAGCTTAGGAAAAAATGTGTATTTTTTACCTTCCCATATAGTTGAAACCCTTGTATAATGGTTTTTAGTTACTGTCTTAATTTTGACTTAATATATAATTTTGTGAAATTGTTAATGTCCATCTGTCTTTGAGATTATAGTGACTAGTAATGAATACCAGATATTAGCAATGAGCAAATAAGTAGGAAGTTAATAAAATGTTCCTATATGTTGGTGATATTACAATACTGAAACTAATTCCCATGAATAACATAGATTTAATTTTCTTTCTTTGTGTGTGTGTGTGTATGTGTATACACTTAAATTTTAATTTAAATTCTAATTAACCTAGAGTGTAATATTAGTTTCAGGTGTACAATTTAGTGATTCAACACTTATATACATCACCCAGTGCTCATCACAACAAATGCACTCCTTAATCCCCATCACCTATTTAACCCATCCCCCCACTGACCTCCCTTCTTATAACCATCAGTTTGTCCTCTGTATTTGAAAGTCTGTTTCTTGGTTTGTCTCTTTCTTTCTTTCTTTGCTCATTTGTTTGTTAAATTACTCATGAGTGAGTTTTAAATCATATGGTGTCTTTCTCTGACTGACTTATTTGGCATAGCAGAAGATACGCTAGCTACATCCATGTATTTGTAAATGGCAAGATTTCATTCTTTTTATGGCTGAGTAATGTTCTATTGTATATGTATATGCCACATCTTCTTTATCCATTCATCAGTCAGTGGACACTTGGGCTCCTTCCATAATTTCGCTATTATAGATAATGCTGCTATAAACATCCAGGTGCTTGTATCCATTCGAATTAGTATTTTTCTATTCTTTGGGTAAATACCCAGTAGGGCAATTGCTAGATCATGGGGTAGTTCTATTTTTAACTTTTTGAGGAACCTCCATACCGTTTTTCACAGTGGCTGCACCAGTTTGCATTCCCACCAACATTGCATCAGGCTTTCCTTTTCTCCACATCCTCACCAACACCTGTTGTTTCTGATGTTGCTGATTTTGGCCATTCTGCCAGGTGTGAAGTGATATCTCGTAGTTCTGATGTGCATTTCCCTGGTGATGAGTGATGTTGAGCATCTTTTCATGGGTCTTTTAGCCATCTGGATGTCTTCTTTGGAAAAATATCTATTCATGATGTCTGTCCATTTTTTATTTGGATTATTTATTTATTGGGTGTTGAGTTTTAAAAGTTCTTTATGTATTTTGGATACTAACTCTTTATCAGAGTAAAGCAAAGGAAACAATCAACAAAACTAAAAGGCAACCTACAGAATGGGAGAAGATATTTGCAAATGACCTACCTAATAAAGGGCTAGCATCCCAAACATATCTATCTTTATAACCAAGGGAAAATTGTATGGAGAACTGTCTGCTCATGAAGCAGCTTTCATCAAGGTGGCATAATAGCAATTTAATGGAAAATAAGAGACATAACCTGTGGAACCCCCCCCCCCCAAAATGAGGGCAATAAAAATAACAGGCATCAGTAGCCTTTCTGTCTGGTTAATACCCATTTAAAAATACATTAATAGGCAGAACAGATGAAAAGAGGAATGATGGTTTGTGAAGAATAATGATATTCCGAATAGCAATTTCCTGTCTATGTGGCATCCCATGAATAACCAGCAAGAATCCATTGTATTTAGACAGTTCTTTATGTAAAACTCAAATCTGGTAGGTAAGTGTCTCCTTCTAAAAAAGAGGAGGCGATGGGGATAGTTAGGGGAATATGGGACTATGGAAATAGGGACAGCTTCTCTGCTAATTTTAGGAGTAAACTATAATTTACTGAAGTTAGTAACTGTCATATTCTTTTAAAAACACAGTAACTAAATAGAGCATTTATAAAAACTGACCAAATGCTCTTCTAGTATGAATCTTCTCATAATTTTTGAAATGTACCATACTATATTAAATGCACTTCATTACAATGAGGCAACTTTTAAAAGGGCTTTGTTTTTCCATCTGTGCATGCTGGAAGCACTCCTTTGAATACTGAATAACAGATGCCATTTGCAAGCTTAGTAGATAAAATCAACTCTTTATTACTATTGCTCTGAAGACATATTTCTATGTCCAAAAGCTCTGCAATTAAGATTTTCCATATGTGAGACCAACTGAACAAATACTTTTATGCCATAATCAATTTTCTGTTAAGGTGTGAACAGAATTTATATTGTAGCAATTAGCTTAATATCCAGTAATAGTACAGGCAAGCTCGAGCGTTGTGTAGTGCAACATATGAAACTGAACCTTTGTATGTATGCCATGAATTGATCAGCAATGTGAAATAGCAGTAATTTGATATATACAAGTGGATGCTCCCCAAACCTCAACTGTTATTTCAAGAGGTATTTTAATCCAATTGTACTTGATATAAATTTTATTGAATAACAGCTTCCCAAAGTCTTTCAAAGAGACTTACTGTGCAGAATTTTAAAATTAGTCTTGACTCTGACATATCATTACATGCATTAATCTTTGTGCAGCAGAGAAGGAATTGGGGTTATGGAGCTGAGGAGGTTGGTTGTCCTTCCAGAATATTGTGCTTCTGTAACTGGGTGTTTTAGTCTTGTCCCTCTGCTTGGGTTTGTCACTTTTTTTTCCCCTGCAGATGTGAATGCTTCCGATGTGCAAACTTGATTCAGACACGATTGTCTAAGAGAAAACTTGAGGGCAACTTGTCCCCCTGTGGAGAAAAATTCACATCATTTATGAAGGGATTTCACTGCCAAGAGGTACCCACTCCAGAGTTGCAGGAGACAGGGCAACACCTATAAATCTGAGATCACAAGAAATATCTCCAGATAGAAGAAGAGGGGTCTGCAGAGCCACAGCTCGTTTCTTAATTACTCCGAGAAGGTGATGGTGATAATGTAAACGAACATTATTGAGGCTAACTCTTCATTAATTCAGCAATTATTTATGAGCACCAAACACTTGCCACACACTGTCCAGGCAGTGTAAATTCAAGGGTGACCAAGATAGGTGAAATCTCTGTCATGGAGTTTACATTCTCTTGCGAGGTGGACAGACAGTGAACCGCAACGTGGGGACTTGGGTGGAGAAACAAACTTAACTGGAGTCTGTGAAATCTCAGTTTAAAGTTTGATTCCATCTGTGTTTTCATCTTCAACAAAGTAGTTAAGCTTGGAGCTCCATCTCTTCATTGGCAAGATTTTATGGTCTCTAGTGAGAGTTTTATTGACTTGTCTCCAATAATGTCATTTGAGATATCTCAAATAATGAACATTTATAATAAAGGTACAGATTGAAATACGGGAGACAGAAATACAAGACAGTTGGTAGACCTCAGGCAGACTACACAGTACTTTCGGAACTGGAACAGATCACAATACATCAAATAAATTAATTTTCGCCTGTCAGCCATATATAATCCTCCATTGTGTCAGAAACAGCTAATTTAACCAGTTTTTAACTCTTCATTTGCCAGATTCTGTCAAGAACATTGAAAAATTAAAAAGCAATATCTTCATTGTAATAATGCCTTTCTCAATCTTCAAGAGTGGCAGGTAGAGAACAAACATGTTAAGGTTTTGGGGATATTTTTGTATAATATCTGGACACTGTTGTCAATTTTAGAATACTGGGTAAGGGTCCTTAGAGATCATTATGGCCTGTAGGAAGCTAGGAGTTACTAAATGTTGTTGTTGTTGTTGTTGTTGTTTTCATTGGGGTAACTGTTTCATTGAGAAAAGAAAGATGACATAAATAAAAGTATTTTCTTTTTGAATATTGTCATAAGAACACTTAATATGAGTTTTACCCTCTTAAAATATTTAAGTTTACATTATTTTTGACTTCAGGTCCAAAGTTGTACATGAAATCTCTGGAGCTTATTCTTCTGAACAGTTATTTATGCCCATTGATTAATAGCCCTTTTTCCCCTCAGTCCCTGGCAACCTCTATTCCACTGTTTGATTCTTTGAATTGTCTATTTTAGTTTCCTCATATAAGTAGAATCACTGCAATATTTGTCTTTCTGTCCTTGGCTTATTTGAGTTAGTGTAATATCCTCAAGGTTCATTCTACTGTTGCTTATTGCAGAATTTTCTTATTTAATGCCGCAAAGTAGTCCGTTGTATGTATTAGCACACTGTCTTTACCCGTTCATTTGTTGAAGGACATTTATGTTGTTTCCACATCTTGAGTATTGTGAATAGTGCTGCAGTGATCATAGGCATGCTAATATTTGAGATTCTGATTTCAGTTCTTTTAGACAAGTGGGATTGCTGGATAGTTTTTGTATAGTCTAAGCTGGTAATAATGTAGTTGAGTTGCATACTAAATCTGTATACTTTAACTTCTTCTTCATGATGTTATTGTCCCAATTTACATCTATTCATATTATTTATCTTTGAACATGTTTTAGTTATTTTGAGTACTTTTGTCTTTTAAGTTTCATACTAGAATTATAAATGATTTACCTACCCCCATTACATGAATGTAGTATTCTGTATTTATATATTTACCTTTACCAACAACTTTCTTTCTTATGCTACTAGGTTGCTGTTTATCAACTTCTCTTTTCAACTTGAAGAACTCCCATTAGTAATTCTTGTAGGGCAGTCTTAGTGGTGACAAACTCACTCAGCTTTTTTCTGCAAAAATCTTTGTCCTCTTTATTCTTGAAGGACACCTTTGACAAGTATAATGTTCTTAGTTGGCAAGTTCCCCCCACCTGCAGCACTTTGAAAACATTATCTCACTCCCTTCTGGACAGTACTGTTTCTGCTGAGAAATCCACTCACAGCCTTATGGGGCTTCCTTGTAAGTGACAAATCGCTTTGCTGTTGGTGCTTTCAAAATTTTCTCTTCGCAGTAGACTTTTGACAGGTTGTTTACAATATATCAAAGAGTGGATTTCTTTAGATTTCTCTTTTTTAGCGTCCTTTGGGCTTCATGGATCTGGATGTGTATTTCCTTCCCCAGATTTGGGAAGTCATTTGCCATTATTTCTTTGTGTAAGATTTCTGATGCTCTCTCTCTTCCCTTTTGGGACTCCTATATGTATATATAAGTTCTTTTGATGGTATCCCATAGTCCCTTAAGCTTTTTCATTTTTTTTTTTCTTTTTGTTTTTCTGACTGAATTCTAATAATCTGTCTTTGAGTTCATTAATCCTTTCTTCTGCTTGATCTAATCTGAAAGTTGAGCCCCTATCATGAATATATCAGTTCAGTTATTATGTATTTTAGGTCTGTGATGTCTGTTTATTATTTGCTTTATATTTCCTGTCTCTTTATTGCAATTTCTGCATTTGTTCCTACATTGTTCTCTTAACCTCAGTGAACATCTTTATGACAGTTACTTTGAATTCCCTGTCAGGTAAATCAAGTAGCTCCATGAAGGTCAGTTTCTGGAGATTGATCTTGTTTCCTTGTTTGGAACATTTTTACCTGATTCCTCATTTTCATTGATTCACTCTTTTGGTGTCTGCACATTAGAGAAAGCAGGTATTTCTCTTTCCTCACAAACTGGCCTTGTACAGAAGAGTTTTTCAGTCAGTCTGGCCAGAGACTCTGGGGGCCTTTACAAGCTCTTACCCTCAACAGGGAGAAGCAAGAAACTAGGGTGTTTGGCCATGTGCTCTGTGCTGAGCTGGGGAGTGGGGAGCTGTGTTGTGTATTAGTCCAAATTGCTATTCTATGTTCTCCCCGAGGTGGTTAGATTGTGTTAGACCCATCAGAGCTCCAAGACAAGTCAAATACTGATTCTTTGCATAGCCGTGAAGTATTTGTGGCTTTGGATGTGTGGATCAACTCTACCTTCCCAGAGGGCAGCTAAGACTGATATTTTTCATCTACCTTCCCTGTGCTGTGCATGAGAGAGGATCTCTGACTTTTACCAGTTTCAGATATTATCTCTGTTCTCCCCCAGGGGGCTAGCCTGTGCCAGACCTGTCAGATCTCCAGGAGCCACATACTCATTCTTTGGTAGAAGTTGGAACACTGGATGCACAGATTAAGCCCTCTTCCCTCTCCTCGGTGAAGCTGAGAGCTACAGAATTTTTTTCTGGCCCTATGGCACTGTGTCACGGGACAAGGGCTTTAGTGAGCTGGCATCCCAAATCTCCCTACCAACCTTAATGAATCTGGATTCATGTTCTGGGATGCAGAAGCTTTTTGTGTAGTTACTGGATTTCTGACAAAGACAATTTGTGAATTTTTGCTGCATTAGTGTGTTTTGGGGGATAAGGATGGTCCAGGCTTTCCTACTCCGCCATCTTTCTAATGTCACTCTTATGTGAAAGTACTTTCTAATTCAACTTTAAAATCCATCCAGTGAAAATTTGATGACCTTAGGAAATGCGATTTGCTTATTGTGATACATTTTCTAATAGGGCAGGGCTTCTAACTCTGATCTCTTGACAAGTGATCCTATGCTTTTCCTTCACACCATGAGTTCACTGTAAGATTTTTCTAACTGTGGCTTACTATTTCTGTGACTTCAGTGAATTCGATCTCTAATTTATTTTCTCTTAACTATTTTTAATGTGTGATTTGATATTCCCTTCCTGTCTTTAGAAGGTAATTATATACCACATCAGTTTAATTCTGGGACTTCAAATGTCATTTATAAGTATTCTTAGGTATTTAGAAAAATTTTACCCAATAAAGCATTTATATATATTAACACATTTAACCAAATGATAGGTGCAAGTTTACAAAAACTCCACATATAAATGACCAGACACTGACAGCTTGAAATCTACTAAAGCATAGCATTATCTCTGCTAATTGCTGCCATTGCAAATTAATGGAAGCCTTTTAAATCTCTTGACAGTGGTTATGCAACTTTCTACAGATAGGAAACTCTAGGCAGAACGTAACAGATGCAGTCATTAATAAGCAGCTGCATATGCTTCAAAGCTCTGAGTTTTGTGAGTCTTTCCCTGCCTCATTATGTCTCATTGCCAAAATAGATCAATGAGTCTTCCATCTAAGGAACTGAATGGTCCGGTTTAAATGGTTCTTATTTCTTTATGTTAAAACTTCAAAATGTAAAAATTAAACTGTATTCTCCTAAAAATATTCTTGTTTTCACAAAACATATGGTCTTTATTGTAAATTTCAGAGCTAAAATTATTTATTCTTGTTCCAGTTGCAAGAGTATTTAAAATTCTCTGAATTCATATGGAAGAATTGATCTATTCATGCAAATCTTCACTGTTTACAGTGTTTTCAGAAAGAGAGTAGGTACATGTTACAGAATTTGTTTTAAACAAAAACAATGAGATTTTCTAAGACTTTTGCATTTTGTAGCTATTTAAAAAGTGTATATATACATACATGTGTATGTTTGCATATGTATGCACAAGTGTATGCATATACTATGTATATGAAATAAAGACACCCAGGACTAAGCAAATAAGTAATACTAAATTTGTATTTTTGACTCTTTCATATTTAGCTGAGACCTGGATTTCAAGTACTCACAAACCTAAATTGAGATGTCAGACCATCAAAGGAGGACTTTCAGAGGGATGCCCTAGTGTGTTTCCATGTGGTAGGGCATTTTTTTTTCCAGACTACCCCCCCCCCCCCCCCAACAACTAAAAAAAAATCCATGAATTCTTTGTAGGGCTAGTAAGGTAGCAACACTCCAAGGGACGAGCAGTTCCAGGGAGAAAGAGAGCCCTAACAGGAGTCACTGCTGACTTCTCTCTCTCTCTTCCACATGACATATTTTCCCATCTGACCAGGCTTCCTTTTGGATCTGCATTCAAACTGTCAAGACCTCAGCACTTCTGATCAGCATCCTGTGATATTTCTCTGGTCTGATAGCCAGTATTATCCTCTTCACTCTTATCCCTGCTCTCAGTCTCACCACCCAGCCTCAATTCCAAGTTGTTTCTACAGAATAGTCAGAGTGATCCTTTAAAAAGTGAGTCAGTCATACCTCTTCCCTTCCTGAAACCATGTAGTGGATTTTCATTCTCTCTGATGGCATTTGTAATTGATCTAATGACCCTACATAATCTGGCTTAATGTCAACTCTCACTTTTGTAATTGTTATATCTTCCCATTCAACTTCTATTCCGGTCTCACTGGCTTTATTAGTCCTACTAATTTTTCTTAATTTCCTCACCAACATGTCTTTCCTAGGTATACTCCTCAGGGTGCTGCATCATTTTTTCTTTTCCTAGAATGCTTTTCCCCAAGTTGACATATGGTTCACTCCCTCTCCTCCTTCAAGCTGTGGGAAACGTAACCCTGTTCATTACGTCTCTTTGCTTAACATTATCGATACTCCTTATTCTGCTCTATTTTTATATCAGTTTAACATGTGATGTAATGTTCTTAATATACTCATTGTTTGTTGTTCTTAACTACATCACTAAAGTGTAAGTTCCATGAAAGAAGGGGATTTCTGTTTTGTTTACGAATATGTTCCCATTCTTGTAATGGTCAGAGAGGGATTCAAATGACACTGATGCTTAGGTAATTGACAGAGCAAATGGTGGCTGCAGAGGACAGTAAGGTGAGTGACCTGAAAATATTAAGAATACAAAGATGGAGCTGCAGGTCAGTTCATTAAAGCCTGAGAAATGTTTATGGATTTATCAACAAGGAGGTTTGGGGAATATATATGTTTTAATGAATGAGGATCTTTTACTGCTGAAAAGTAATCATTAGTGTAATCATAGCAAATACTTATATAACATTAAACCACATACCAGGTTTTTCTCTAAGCACTTTATATATGAACTCAATTGATCTTGCCAAAACTGTGAGATAGACTCATTATTCCTATATTATAGTTGAAACCAAGGCATGAAGATATTTAGTTACTTGTCTGATGGTAAGCTGATAAATGGTGGAGCTAATATGGAAAACAAAAATGCAGATTACACAGTCTCTGTACATGTATTTCACACACAGTGTAGTTTGTCTAATGTATATAGCATATATGCATGTATATGTTTGTTTTATATATGCATACCTCTATATATTTATATTTACAGGTGCAAATCTACATGTAGCATAGAAAAAACTGATAGAAAATATGCCAAAATATTTAATGATTTTCTGCCTTTTTATATTTAAAAAATTATCTGTTTTCTGTAGTAAGTTTTGATTTTGGGAAATATTTTTTTAAAGATTTTATTTATTTATTTGACAGAGACACAGCAAGAGAGGGAACACAAGCAAGGGAGTAGAAGAGGGAGAAACAGGCTTCCCGCGGAGCAGGGAGTCTGATGCGGGGCTCGATCCCAGGACCCTGGGACCATGACCTGAGCCAAAGGCAGACGCTTAATGACTGAGCCACACAGGTGCCCCTGATTTTGGGAAATATTAATGAGAACTATGTTAGTGGAGATTAAGGGATTAAAATTAAATGGAAATGTATTGGTAGGTTGTTCTTAAATTTTAATTTAAGGGAGGCTCAAACATCTTTAAATGTTGATGGAAAGAGTACTGAGGGAAGTTGTGGGGGAGAGCAAGTGAGAGAGAATAAAAATCTAAAATACAAGAAAGAGCTATTTGGTAAGAATGAAAGAAAGATGAGGTATCTGAGATCCTGGTAGGTGAGATCAGGAGCATGTGTGGAAGATAAATTGATGAACACCTCTTTCATTGTAGCAAGGAGGAGGAAGGAATATGTAGATGCAAATGCTAGAAAGCTATGAGGAAATTTGAGAGATTATTTCTGGATTTTTTCCTATATAGTATAAAGAAGGATAATATTTTTAATATTAGAGGTGAGTTAATGGGATTAGATGCTTTAGAACAGGAAGAATTTAAATAGACCATGAGAGAGGCACCTGGGTGGCTCAGTCGGTTAAGCATCTGCTTTCGGCTCAGGTCATGATCCCAGGGTCCTGAGATCGAGTCCCACATCAGGCTCCCTGCTCAGCAGGGAGTCTGCTTCTCCTTCTCCCTCTGCCCCTCTTCTCCATGCTCTCTCTCACTCTCTCTCTCAAATAAATAATTAAAATCTTTAAAAAAATAGACAATGAGAGAAAAATATAGTTGCAGTGTATTGCGCCGACTTTGAACTAACAATGTACGTAATGCAAATAGCTTCTATCACAACCTGATGAAAGATACTATTTTTCCATTTCTATATGAAATTTAGGATAAGTAATTTGCCCAATGTCACACAGCTAATAAGCAGTTTCACCAGTATTTATGCACAAGTAGTCACATTCCAGAGTCCATGTTTTTAATCACTAAAGTGAGAGCCTCCATAATGGAAAAAATGACTAATTAAGGAAAAGAGAAGAAAGTATAGGGATGTGTTTGAAGGCACAATTGAAATTGGAGTTCTATTTCTTACAGTCTCTATTCAGTAAAGTTGTAGGGTTTTTTGTTGTTGTTGATTTTTGTTTTTAAGCAGTATTCAGAATCCCGGTTGCAAGGGTGTAGGCAGACATTTGAATTGATTCATTGTTGCAGTTGAATTTTGTGTTGCGGTGGAGAGCAGGGTGGGGAGAAAAGTCTTTGTAAAATGATAGATTACAATAAAATAATAGTGATGACTTATTGGGGAATAAAAATCCAAGCAGAATCTCAGTCTCTCTTCACCCTAGCATCTGCTTTCTTTCTGAACACTTTGGACGGTGATTCCTTGGTGGGCATGCCAGGCCTCCTCAGGCTCCAGGGGACCTCTCTTCTCCTGGCCAGTTATGCAGGCACCATCTTGGTAGGAAGGAATTATTGGCATGCTCAGGTTTACATATTCCCGAGTCCAGTAAACATATGTAATTAAAGTGCTTGAAACCCTTGATTGCCCTACTAGTAATTATTAGTGGCATAATTTACTCTGCTTATGTAGATAATTTTAAGAAATCAAAATTCTGATGGAATGTGATATTCATTTTCCATTTAAGTTTCCTAAGTAGTGCTAGTATATGTTTTAAGCAATTAAATAAAGGGAACAATATAAAAATGTGAATTTGAGGTCATATACACCTATTTAGAATCCATTACCAAAGTCTACCATAAATTTTTGGAAGCCTAAAATGTATTCTTATTGAGATTGTGGGGCATCTCACTAAGGCAGAGGAAAGACCTATAGTCTCTTTGATGGGCAAAGTAAAAATGAGCTTTGAATCTCAGCTCTTAAGGGAACACTTATGTAAAAAATCAAAATGCTGCAACAAATAACATGGACAATATTATTTTTGGCCTGAATGGATATTGAAGTATGATCTAGCCCGGTGTGAATCTTCATCATAAGAGGGAACCTTAGCATGGCCTTGAATGCTCACCAGCTGAGTCTGCTTCATAATGAATAGATTCCCAAGTGAGGAATTGAGGAGGTGGATATTTACTTCATTATTGTAAAAACCAATGCTAGAGAAAAATTTTGAAGTGACATTCTGAACTAAATATCAGAGCTTATTTTCTGATGAGTGCAAATGTGCTTTCAATAGCAACAGGGGAGAATCTTTGAAATTCGGACTCTACTAGATTTTCTAATACCCTTAGTGATCTTAGGGATAATTGGAGGTGAACTTTTCTTTCTGACAAGAACTGGTTTTGTGTTAGAAATGTATTGTTGCCATGAACAGCTGCTGTGATATTGTCCCCTCAGAAAGATCGAGTCCTAGCCCTGTTATCTATGAACGTGACCTTATTTGGAAACAGAGCTTTTGGAGATGTAATTAAGTGAAAATGAGATCTTTCTGCATTAGAATGTGTTTTAACCCAATGACTGGTGTCATTATAAGAGCTGGTGAAGACCCAGAGAAGAGCTACCAGTAGGAAGGAGGCCTGTGACAGGGGAAACCGAGACAGGAATGATGTCGGCAGCCACCGGCAGCTAGAAGAGGCTCCTGAGAGTCTTCGGAGGGCGGTGGCCCTTCCAGCACCTTAGCTTTAGACTTCTGGTCCCAGAACTGCGACAGAGCCAGTCTCTGTTGTGTTCAACCACCCAGCTTGTGGTAATTTGTTCCAGCAACCCTAGGAAACTAATGCACTTCCCCTTGGCTTTCTTGGCAAAAACTGAATGCCAGTGTAGTTTGGTGTGTTCTGTTGTAACAGTAAGTGAGTCCATTCATTCTAATCATAGGCTTGTGTAAGAAATTTTAAGGAGGAAATGTCATAACTGCATCTGTCTGGAAATTCTTTTTTGTGAACATTGGCTTATTTGTATCCGAGTACAACATTTAATAACAAGTTTTTTTTTGTTGTTTGTTTTGTTTTTTCCTAGATGTTTGGAAGAGGTGGGGAATCAAAACACATAAGGCCTGAAGTCAGATAAGCTTTCACTTGAAGAGGGGGAAATGGGTAGTAGACAAGGAAAAAAAAATGCAGGTGACAGCAAGTGCAAATAGGGAGATGGAAAGAAATAATGGGATGTATGTAAAAGATGAAAAGACTCACTGGAAAGGGAGGAAAAGTTGGGTTTTCAGGGAAGTCCTTGTGAGCTTAACAAAGCAAGAGTGCCTCAAGAGCACTGAAGAAAGGATGAATCCTAAAATTCTAAGACAGGGCCCACTTTACAAGTTAATATAATAAGGAAAAGAAAGCCAATACGTCTTGACTGTGGTATGTATTGTGAGAAGAAAGCTAGTAATGAAGTGGGAGAGATGGAGTTGCGACAAATCATGGAAGGCATTATATAGCTCGTGTGACACGTTAGATTTTATTAAAATTTCATGGCACTGAAAGGTTTTAAGGGAGAATGTGGGGCTTAACCTGACTCACATTTTTGAAAGATTATTTTGGAAGTTGTTTGGAAAGTGCATTCTATATATGTGTGAGTAGCAACCAGGATTTGAATTAGGTTATCTGTTGTCCACATAGTTTGGAATAAGATGGTCCTTCTGGATGCAAAGATTAGAAGATTTCTGGGGTTTTTTTGTTTGTTTGATTTTGGAGGTTGTGACTTTAGGTTTTGTTAGTGGAATTGGGTTGGGATGGATGCTTGTAGGAACTAACAGCTGAGAAAGGCTCCAGATATTTTTTAGTTTAAGCAACAGGTTGTCTTTTTACCAGTATGTAGAAGTGATTTTAGAAACTGCAGCTTTAAAAGATGTGTGTTTGGGGCACCTGGGTGGCTCAGTCAGTTAAGCATCCAACTCTTTGTTTAGGCTCAGGTCATGATCTCAGAGTCATGAGATCGATCCCCAAGTGGTGCTCCACGCTCAGCTGGGAGTCTGCTTGAGATTCTCTCCCTCTGCCCCTTCCCTTACTTGTGTGCACGCGTGCGCACACACACACACATTCTCTCTCTCTCTCTCAAATCTTTAAAAAAATAATAACAAGGTATGTGTTTATGTACCTTCCTTACAGATATTTATGCCAAGAAAAGCCTCTGAGATAAAGTATGAGATCAAGCTGGAAAAGATAGATTCGTATTTTCAGAGCATACCACATCAGAACAAAATTATTGATGTCTGTTTATATTTTGGACCACTAGTGAAATACTTCTTTGTGTATATTAAAACTAAAAAGAAACAATATGAATGTAGTAGAATGAACCTATAAAATAGTAACACCAGTGAAAAAATAAACTATCTCACTGAAGGCCCAGTAAGAGTTTTTGGCTAAACTAGCAGACTAAAAGCTGCCAGCAGGTGCCCTGAGGCAATTCAGGAGATGAAACAAAAATTCTTCACTGAGAAAAAATCTTCCTAAGTGGAGGGTTATAGGCCAGACACCCTGGTCAGAGCTTAAAGGTCATTTACTTGACAAATTCAGCAAATGGTTATGGAGGTCAGTGAGACACAAGGAGGGATCCCTTAGGCACCAGCCCCCAGGGCAAAGACTTGCTCATTTCACACCTGAGAGGAGAAGGACAAGCCCTGCACCTTCAGAGTTCACCTGCCAGCCCCCTGCACATCTCCTTAGCTGTTGAGCTCTCTTCCCATTTCTAGAAAAAGCCTGCAGCCAGAAGCTTGTTGTTATATACCATATAAAAAGGCCTGATGCTCTTGTTGAGAAAGGCATCTCTGATGGGCTGGTACAGAATCCTAAATCATTACTCCTTTACTTGTGATTTGATAATGATGAAGCCTTACCTTTATATCATCAATTATGAAATGCTTTTGTTCTAAGTTCTCTAACATCTTATTAAACCTTCAAATGGGAGTGGATCTTTCTCCTACAGTAAAAGTAATAAGCTGACAAAGTAACAGCAATGAAGGGAGGCTAGGGAGGAATAGCATCTTTCTTGAATCATTTCTGGAAGCTCTGAAATAGAGTCATTATAGTTACAGCAAACGTATTCATTGTTTCAGTAACCATTCACTGCATCCCTTGTGTTTGGCTGGCATTGGGTGAACCAAAATGAGAGAGACATTGGCTTACTGATTAGTTGGACACAGATGGTTAAGAAAGAAAAGGAAGTAGGAGACCAATGCATCAGGTCCTTTATGGTGTGATTGATGCTGAGTATGGAAAAAGAATGGCCACACCAGCGTTCAGTTAATGGTGTTGCCCAAGTTGAGGGTGGAATGATGATGAAAATTGACTTGATGAACAGGAGGACGCACATTCTTGGGAAAAGGATGGAAAAGTAGGGAAAGACATTGAGGTATGAGAGAACATGAAACTGATAAGAGAAAGCAAACAAAAATTTGACTTTGTAAAAATTTTAAGCAGTGAATCTCAGTATATAAGAGGACACGTTCTTGAATTAAAAAATGCTTCAGAATATCATCTTTCTTCATGTATACTTAATTGCTTAATATTAAATTAAGCTAAATCTAAAAATTTTAGTTTTACACATGAAAGTATGTTTATATTGTTATTCTGATGCTTTAGTGGGAGGAATACACTTAAATTATGGTGTTTTATATAAAAATGAAAAAAATGAATATATGATTAATACATTAAAATAGGTTAATCATTTTGGAAAAATCATTGTTTAACAAAATTCAAAATAAAATTAATTTTATATGTATTAATATTTTAAAAATCAAATGAGGAAAGTACATATTAAGAGAAAATATGATGAAACTGTGTAACATTAGAGGAGGTTAAGACTTTTGTTAATTTCCTATAACTATAGGCCACCAGGAACATATCTGTAGTTGAACAATTTTGGTTTATCATGTTTTGCAACATGGGAGAACACCTATCTTGGGAGTCCATGGGATCTTAGGAGAATGTTGGAAAGAACTTAGAAGATCCAGGCTTATTAGCTGATTTACAGGGAGAGTTAAGGAAGTGGGGCTTTGCTCTAGATTGGATGCTGTCAAGAAGCAAGGTATGATTATGTATCTTTTTAAACTTTATCTGCAAGGAGGGAAAACTGAAGCATGACCAAAGCTGTAATTGTCAAAGTAACAGTGATTATGTATATTAAGCAGATTAGGAGACATTTGATCATTTTTGCAACTTGGATAAAGTTTATTCTGTGTTCAAATGTTGTTGTGGAGTGGTCTTGTATTTATTTGGATCCACCTTGGTCACTGAACAGTGTTCTGATATTGAAGTTCTATGAAATTACTATTTTCAACACAGAATGCTAAGGCCCAGTTGACAGTACCGGACTGGATCCTAGATATCAGGGGAAGCTTTATTCTTTCTCATTTATAACTGGTAATTCTAATGGCAGGTACTAAAATGGAGAAGATGGATAAATACTACTAATAAACATTTCTAATCTCTGTATGGAAGAATGTATAGACAAAAGTTAAATGCTCATGTTAAAGATAATTTTTATAATATATAAGGTAGGCAGGTTAATATTTGTAATAAAGTACTTTTATAAATCAAGGTGGTAGATAAATTCTTGAGCAATCAAAGAAAAAAGAGATAGGAATTTAATAGGTCATTGATTGAGATTCAAAAAGCTAATAAGCCTGTATTCTGGAAAAGTAAATCCTACTAGTAAGTAAAGAGATTTAAGTTAACATAGTAGTGGTATACTGCATTTTGTCTGTAAGTACAGTGAAGACTGATAATAACCCCCCCTTTTTTTTTAGATTTATTTATTTATTTATTTGACACAGAGAGACAGTGAGAGAGGGAACACAAGCAGGGGGGGTGGGAGAGGGAGAAACAGGCTCCTGGCTGAGCAAGGAGCCCAATGCAGGGCTCGATCCCAGGACCCTGGGAGCATGACCTGAGCCGAAGGCAGACGCCCAATGACTGAGTCAGTCATTGTAGCCCTTTAGCAAGGGTTATAGATATTTCTACATGTAATTGATTGTGATATAAAGTGTAATAACCTTAAGAAGTACTTTCCTTTGGATCCAGCAGTCCAGTTTCTAGGAATTTATCCAAAATAAATAACCCACAAATGTTATGGACTTGAGCACAAAACCATGAGCACAAAAATAGCCATCATAACATTTTTTGACCTCTGATTATGAAACTTTTCAAATGTGCACAAAATTATTCTATAATGAACCCTCATGTACCCATCACACAACTGCATCAACTATCAATTTTGCTAAGTTTTATCTATGTGTATCCATCTTTGTTACTCTGTAGTATTTTGAAACAAATCCCAGACAACACATCATTGAATCAATAGACATTTCATTGTGCATCTCTAACTTGTAAAGTCTTTTAAAACTAAACACCATGTCATTATCACACCACAAAATTCTAAAATTATACTCATAATGTCTTTAATGACTTTTAATAACCAGTTTATACTCAAATTTATCCTATTTCCAAGTGTTCCCTCTTATCAGAATCCAAGTGAAGTCCTCATCTTACAGCATTACTTTTTTTTTTTTTTTTTAATGCCAGTGATTTGTTGGAGAAAGCTGGTTACTTAATCTGTTGAATGTATCTCATCCTGAATTTGGCTAAAAGCTTCTGTGTGATATCACTTAAATTATTCCTTTATCTTGGATATTTCCTATAAATTCTAAAAGATCTAGAGGCTTGATTGTATTTGTTGCTCAACTTTTATTTTTTTTAAAGATTTTATTTATTTATTTGAGAGAGAGAGTGAGAGACATAGAGCTCGAGAAAAGGGAAGGGCAGAGAGAGAAGCAGACTCCCCGCTGAGTGGGGGAGCCCCATATGGGGCTCTATCCTGGGACTCCGGGATCATGACCTGAGCTGAAGGCAGCTGCTTAACCAACTGAACCACCCAGGTGCCCCTGTTCCTCAACTTTTAGAATACTTTGTAGGCAGTACTGTGAAATTTCTATTGCTTTTCTATTGCACAAAGTACAGAATGTCTGCATGTATCACTTTTAATGATTAGTATTACAAGGTGGCATTAGCCATCTGTTCCTCAACCATATGTCACATAATGATTTAACATTCTTTGGTAATTATTGTCTTGATCCATATTTATTCAAGAATAATATTTAACAGTAACTAAACAGTAACTAAAAATGGTCATCATTACTAATAACTAATATCCCAAGCTGGAGTTCTGTGGTGCTCCCAGTCCTCCAGATAATTAATTTATGTTGAATTACTTGCACTTGAGAAAAAGCTCTTAATATTCAGTGTTGGTCAAATGCCAGAGTAGCTAGACATCTATTCACTAAATGATGTTGGAAAGGAAACTGTAAATGGAAAACAGCCTAAATTTAATGATATATGAATATATCATATATAATATATGAATATATGTGAACATACAACTGATATGAATAAATTAATTGGTGTCCTATAGTGGAGCACTAGAAAACTGCTAAGAAAAAAAAATTGTATATAAAAATACATGATATTATTTAACATTTTTTGTGTATTGTTTTTTAAAGTCATACAAGCTTTTAGTGTAATCCAGTTTCCTGGAAAATAAAGTTTTATATAAGTATATGTTAATCTCTTATATTTTTTATTTTGGAGTCTTTATGCAAAAGAGTAGCTATTTCTACAATGATTATATGTATTTCTTATTTAGTATATGATCAAGTATCAGTTATATTAAAGGGCAAATAAAGGTAAAATGCTGATTTCTTTGAATTTACATGGTCTGATAAATCTGTTAAAATATGTTGCTTTTTATACCATCATAAGATACAGTGCATCCTCTTTCCTTAGAATGCTTTCCAAAGTGAGGATAATTTGTCTGAATTTAATATATATTCTAAATAATACAGTGATAAAAAAGTGAGTATATAAAATTATATTAATGCCTATCCAGTAAAAACTGTTGGGTATTTTTCAGATGTTAAATTTCCTTCCTTCCTCATAATCAGATCTGGCCACTCTGATTAGGCATCAGTTTTTATTTCGGTGAGTCACTGAGGGGTATACCCTGTGAAAGTACCTTCCTTAATTCTGACTAAAGTGTCTTCTCTAAATGTACACCTGACTCCTGAGTTTGATGTTGGAACTCAGATCATCCGGGATCTCCAGATCATCCCCATTACAGTCTCTCTTGACCCCAAAATAAGGGTCAGGTTGAACGCTTAGCTTCCAGAGTGCGAGCTTCAAGGTACACTGGCCATATACTGACCATCACAGTTCTAATAACCATTGCACCTAGGTTGTTTTATTAAGACTCTGCTTCCAGTTCCAGCAATGGAAATATTGAGGAAGGGGCATTGAACACAAGGCTCTTTTTTGAAGCTAGTGAGTGTCTAGGATGGTGTGGCAGAGAGGGACGAGTTAATACTAAAAATGGTCATCATTACTAATAACTAATATCCCAAGCTGGAGTTCTGTGGTGCTCCCAGTCCTCCAGATAATTAATTTATGTTGAATTACTCACACTTGAGAAAAAGCTCTTAATATTCAGTGTTGGTCAAATGCCAGAGTAGCTAGACATCTATTCACTAAATGATGTTGGAAAGGAAATGTCATTTACACAGTGACACACATTGTTATGATACCTGAGTCTTGCAAAGTATTTATTTTGCAGTTCACTATCACCTACCAGAAGTTAATTATTTTAACATAGAGTTTACAGAATGCATAATAATACTGCATGAATTCTTTTAGTAGTAGGTAGAAATAACAAGTGTCTGAATAATAATTGTTGTAATTGCTCTTTATAAGAAACTGCTGAATATTGTATGAAACATAATTGTGAGTGTGTAAGTATGTCATTTGATGAGGGTATATGTCTCATTTAAATTTCTTAATGATTCAAGAAATAAAATTGAATGTAATTCTTGAGAAATAGATCTTCAGAATATGAATGTATAACAGATAATTTAATTACAATATTTGGTGTACAATTCATATGTAGGAATGTTGAATAAAGAAAACTCTTGCTGTGTAAGTGTAGTAAAATCTGCAATTGTTACCATAGATTAAGGAAACGCAAGTCATTGTTACCTATTTTTTTTTTTTAATCTCAATCCAATTAATGTTACGTTAAACCTGGTATTTTTAAGGACATAGAGTAGAGGAGTTGATATCCTGAAGTGATCAACAAAATAACTGCCTTTTTAGGTTAAAATTGAAGTAAATCTTGTTGTCACGTTTTGTGAGGGGGAAATGGTAGCTTTGGAGTTCCTGAAGTGTCTTCCTTATTTAAAAGCATAATAATATGCCCTCAACTATTTGGAGGTATAAGAATTGTCAAAATACAGGTTCTCACTCTTGGGTAGGTTAATTCAATCTGAAAGAATCTTCTTAGCACTGCCAGCAAAGAACACGGTTCCTAACAGACACAAACTAACTGTTCTGTCATGCTATCAAAGTAAATGTTTTTAACCATTGCATTTTTCAGATAATTCCGCATGCCCTGATTTTGTGCTATGGATTGATTATAATTTGTTTCCATTCTAAATTCTCTCAGGACAGAGGCTACACCCAGCAGAGGCATGCTTGCATAATCTGTTTAATAGTTCTATTTCTAGAACTTAATAAACTGATTGGTATGCTGATTTTTTTTTTCTTTTTTTCCCAAATTCCCAAATTTGGTCCCTGCATCTGTGTCTGCAAGAGGGACCTTAACCTTGGATGGGTTACAAAGCAAGCATCCAGTCTGTGCATGTGGTAATCAAGCTACTGGAATCCAGGAATTTCTAGGGTGTCCAGTTTTCTAGATCAAAGCTTTCAAGTGGGTGGGGGTGGGTGGGTTGCAATTTGTTCTGAGCTCTTGATACCTCAGCACAGAGAAGCAACTGGGGCAGCCTGACCTTTGGATGGTGAACTGCCTCTTCTATGTCCTCCAGTGGTATATATTCTCTCTTTTTAAAATTTTATTTATTTTTAAATTCCAGTATAACTAACATACAGTGTAATTGTATTAGTTTCAGGTGTACAATGTTGTCATTCAACAATTCTGTACATTACTCAGTGCTCATTATGTAGGTGTACTCTTAATCACCTACCCCTATTTCATCATCCCCCCATCACCCTCTCCTAGGACAATCACCAGCTTCTTCTCTATATTTAAAGACTCATTTTGTCTCTTTTTTTGTTTTGTTTTGTTTCTTAAATTCTACATATGAGTGAAATCATATTGTATTCTTCTTTCTCCTACTAACATTTCACTCTAGCATTATACTCTCTAGCTCCATCCACATTGTTACAAGTAGCAAGATTTCAATACTTCACTACTTGTATCCATTTTAGTTATTATATATCTTGGTGTGGACTTTCTTGGGTTGATTTTGTTGGGAGCTCTCTGTACCTCCTGGATTTGGATGTGATTCCTTCCCCAGATTAGGGAAGTTTTCAGCTGTTATTTCTTTAAGTAAATTTTCTGCCCCCTTTTCTTTGTTTTCTTCTTCTGGGATCCCTATAATGGAAATGTTATTGCACTTGATGATAACACTGAGTTCCCTTAATCTGTTCTTATTGTTTTTTTTTTTTTCTTTTTCCTGTTTAGCATCGTTGCTTTGTATAACTTTGTTTTTCAGGTCACTGATCTGTTCTTTTGCTTCTTCTAATCTATTGATTCCTCCAGTGTATTTTAATTTCACCTGTTGAGTTCTTCATCTCTGATTGGTTCTTTTTTATATTTTCTATCTCTTTGTTAAGGGTCTCACTGAAATACTCTACTTTTTTTTCCCCCAAGTTCAGTAAGTATCTTTATGATAATTACTTTGAATTCTTTATGAGACATATTATCTCTGTATCCATTCCTTTGCTGTGATTTTGTCCTATTGTTTCATTTAGAACATACTCCTTGTCTCCTTATTTTGTCTAACTCTCTGTTTTTGTGTATTAAAAAAGTTAGCTGTGTTTCCTGTTCTTGAAAATAGTGGCCTTATGAAGCACATGTCCTGTGGTGCCATGTCTCCTGTGCACTAGAACGATGTGCTTCAAGAGTATCTCTTATATGGGTTGTGTGTGCAATACTGTTGTGTCTGTGCTGTTTTCTGTCAGTCAAGTTGGCCACAGTGGCCCACGTTGCCCATTGTGAGCAGGGATTGGTCCCTGTGCTGTCAGGGGGCCAGTCTCAGACTGCCTTGGGCTTCTAATTGGGTCAGGCCATGTACCTGCCCTCAGCCCATTTGCTGGTGCAGTCACACCTAACTACAGGGCAGTGTCCTTGCATTGTCCCTTGAAAGGCTTTCGCTGGTGGTTGGGGTCTGCAGTCAGACCAGATGTCTACCCCCTACCCACTGCTGGGGCTGCAGTGGATCTGGTATGTGCGATTATCTTCCTTTCTCCCTAAGGTGATAGTGACTTCCAAAGTAGTCACTTTGGAATGACACTAGTTGCTGTTTTGACTACTTGCAGAGGGAGATGAGTCCAGGAGCTGCTTAGGAGAGACTCCTGCCTTGTTGGGAGGGTTGGATGGGGCATTCTGCAGGAGAATGCAGAGGCAAAGCATGTGGTCGTAGCAAGGTAGGAGGAGAGTGTGGTCCCAGTCCCTCCCAGGCATTTTTCTTAATTTATATTTTACTTTCTGAGAAGCACAAATCTTCATATATCTATGGAAAATTGGATCTTAGGACATATTCACCTCCAGATTTATTAGTTACAGCCAAATGACACTTTATAGTGATTATAGCAATCACTTCTTCCATCAATAGTATTTGAATGTCCCCATTTCCTTACATCTTGTCAGTACTGGTTATAGTCAGGTCTTTAAATATTTGCTGATCAAGTGGGTGGAAAATGTAATCTTGTTTTAATTTGTTTTCCCTGATTACTAGTGAGTTGGAACACATATCCATATTGCTATTGGGCATTAAGGTTTCCTCTTCTGGGCTTGCATATTAGTTTTTTATTTTTATTTTTAAATATTTTTGGGAAGAGATCTTGTATAGATCTGTGGACATTATTTAAAAAAAAAAAAAAGTGTTCCTGGGGCACCTGGGTGGCTCAGTTGGTTGCGCATCTGACTCTCGGTTTTGGCTCAGGTCATGATCCTGGGGTCATGGGATGGAGCACTGAGTCGGGTTCCACACTCAGTGGGGAGTCTACTTGAGGTTCTCTCTCTTTCTCTCTCTCTGTCCCTACCCCCCCATTCTCTTGCTCCCTTCCTCTGAAATGAATAAATAAACCTTAAAAAAAAAAAAGTGTTCCTACCATGAGCTCTTCATCAGTCAAACATGCTATATGTGTCTTGAAATCTGACATTTTTTTTCTGTTTATAGTCCCTTTTTTTGCTGAATGGAAGATAGGATTGTATACTGTGTGTGTGTGTGTGTGTGTGTATTTTGCTTCTTTACACTGATATTTCTCTAAAAGAGCAAGCATTTTGCTTTTCCCATTATGAGCTGTAACTGACTCTTCTCTTCCATTGTTGTCTTTTTCTTCTCCTACACCTTTTTCATTACATAGCAGTAGATGCCATCTTAGTTTCCTGGGTGTCCAGGTCATTAAGTTCCTCATATTCTGACCTCCATCTTCCCAAATTATAATACAAATAAAGCCCTTCATTTCCTTGTCTCCCTTGTAGCTACAGTGTAGATGTATTTTCTAGGTCACTCCAATCACATATACTTGTGGGAGACTTTGGTTCAGACCCAAAGCCTGTATGGAAATGGATTCAGCCTGAATTCAGTTTGTGCTTAGCTAGTGGGAGTGATGAAGGAGGCTGAGTCAACCTGTGTCTATGTCAGTGACACTGTACGTTGGGACAGCTTTGTGACCTGCTCCTGTGATCAGAGGTGGCAACCCCCTTGCCCTCACAGGCAATGGCAGCAGTGACTTTTTGTATTTAGGACTGACTTTGTAGTTAGGAGATGGTTTTTGGACACTTAGCCCTGAGCCTCCTTCCCTCAAGATATCAGTGATTTTGGGAGGTTTTCAGTATCTACAAATAAATTTCTTCTTCCTTAAACTAATGTAAATTATGTTTTGTGTAACTAAGAACACTAATCAATAAGTAGCTTGCTAATAAGATTCTGTGTCTGTTTGAGGGAATGCTATAGACCTTGTTCTTTGGAATAGTCTTAACTATTCCTGACCCTTTCTCCCTCATAGACATTTTAGAATCTGCTTGCCAAGTTACTATAAAAAGTCTACTGGAATATTTACTGGATTTTCATTGAACTAAAGACTAAAGAAGGAAAAATGAACTTCTGTTTGATATTGAGTCTTCACATCCCAAATTGATGAAACTATCAATTTTTTTAGGTCTCTGTTAATTTTTTTCAAAAATATCTTAGACTTTCTTCCAAATAGATTTTATGAGTGCTTTGTTAAATTCATTTTTATGATTTTGATCACATTAAAGATAATGTGATTATTTTAAATTCTTGCTTTTCTAAGAGATTTTATTTTTATCATAACTGAGTATTATATTTTATTCAATACATGCTACAGATCCACTGGTATATCTTATAGATTTTAGGTATTAAAAATATTATGTACTTAGCATGAACCATGACAATAACATTTTTATAAATTGTTGGATCAGGTTGCTAATTATTTCTTTAGATATTTTGTTTCTAAGTTAAATAAAATTGATTTTTAATTTATTTTTTTCTTATTTTTCTTATTTTGACATTGGGGTTGCATTTGCCTCATACAAAAGTAGAGTTCCATTTTTCTATTCCTTGGTGCCATTTTTGAAAGCCTTTTGTGACTTATTTTTGCAAAGCCATCTAGGTCCCCCTCCCCCCTTTATACCTTTTTTCTCTTTTTTTTTTAAGATTTTATTTATTTATTTGACAGAGAGAGACACAGTGAGAAAGGGAACACAAGCAGGGGGAGTGGGAGAGGGAGAAGCAGGCTCCCCGCAGAGCAGGGAGCCCGATGCGGGACTCGATCCCAGGACCCTGGGATCATGACCTGAGCCGAAGGCAATCGCTCAACTGACTGAGCCACCCAGGCGCCCCCTTTTTTCTCTTTTAAGAAGGCTGTATTTTCATCATTAATTAAATTGTTGTTATAGAAATATTTATGTTATTTAATCTTGATTGAGTGTTAGCTTGTATTTGATAGATTTTGGCATATTTTTCTAGGAAATCCCCCCTCCACCTAACTTCAAGTGCATTTGCCAGTGATATTTATAATATACCCTAACATTTTTCTAATATCTGATGTAACTATATTTATACTTCACATCTCTTTGCTGCTTATTAACTCCTTTAGAAGTCTTGTCTGAGATTTCCTACTTTATTATTTTTCCCCAAATAACCAAAGAAATAGCATTTCTTTTTAAGATTTTATTTATTTATTTGTCAGAGAGAGAGAGAGGAAGCATAAGCAGGGGGAGTGGCAGGCAGAGGGAGAAGCTGACTCCCTGCTGAGCAAGGGGCCTGATGCAGGACTCCATCCCAGGACTGTGGGATCATGACCTGAGCTGAAGGCAGATGCTTAACTGATGGAGCCTCCCAGGCGTCCCAAGAAATAACATTTTTAAATACTCTATTTTCTTATGTAATTTCTTCTCAAGTTCATCTTTACCAAATTTTCCTCTCATTTCCTTTTAATTTGATCAAATTTTTTATGTTAAATATTTAGGTATTATTTTCAACACTTTTTTTCCTAATAATTCATTCTATAAATAAGTCTCAAAAAATCCCTAAAAATACCAATTTAATTAACTATATCTAAATTTTCATTAGTATTTTATTATTTTTCACTTCTAAGTGTTTTATACTCCCATTAAGATTTCTTCTTTCATAGAAGAATTAATAGGTATTTAGAAACAGGCATTTGTGTGTCCATGTGCTTATTATGTGTGTCTTAATTTCCAGGCATTTCTTTACATTTTTGTTGATCTTATTGATTAGTTAATTCTATTTAAGTAAACATTTTATTGAAGTATCAATTGAAAAATTACCCAAGTCATAAAGGTATGGCTGATGAATTTTCTTAGAGTGAACAACCTACTACACAACTTAGCACTCAGATCAAGAAAGAAAACATGGTAAGACTGTGGTCTCAGAAAACATCCTCCTATTTTCACAAAGGCATTCTCCTGTCAGGTAAGAAGTCGCTACTCTGACTTCTGCCTACTTCTCATTTTGATATAGAAAGAGTAATATAATATTCATTTTATCATGTGTTTCTATCTCTTAATCTCTTCAACATGTAAATCACTGTTAAAGTCTATGTCTGATATCTGCATGAATTATTTGTGTGTTCTTAATATATTTTTTCTTTTGATTTTGATTATGTGATCTTGTCTCTAATCGTGCCTAATAATTTTTGATTAAATGGAGGTCTGCTTGAATGAAAACAGGGCAAACAAAATAACTGTAGAAAACCTGATGATACTTTATTTGACCAGAGATAATCACCTTTTCTCGGCTCGCTGGTAATATGGGGCTGATTACCTAAATTACCTAAAGGGACTAAACAAATTTGAAGTTAAGTGGTTTTTGTTTGTCTTCACTGTCTTAGTTTTGACACCTCTGGTATAAATACACCTATATTTTGGGCTTTAAACTGAGTTACTGGGGGGCTTTCCTTTTTTTGATCATTTCTTGACTTTAATAAGCATTGCTCTTCTTTACTGAGAATTTCTGCTTGGCACTTTATCACCTTGCTCTGTTGCTTCAGACTTGGACAGACTTCTTCAGGGAACTTGTTATATTTCAGAACAAATTCTCTAGCACACCAAAGTCAGAGAATTTATCTGCTCATGCGTCCAGTCTCCTCTCTTCTTCCCCCAAAACAGCCAAAAGGACTGCTGGTGGCTCATCCCTGGGTCTTGGCTCTTCCCCAAGTTGGGATTTTTGCAGTCTTGTCCTTTGCCATATATAACAGATATATCCTAGGGAAAAAGTGAGTACAGAGCATCAGCTCACCTCTCTATGGCTCTCTGTCCCCTAGAGTATTGGATCTTGCGACTATTCATCCACTCGCTGATATCTACAGATTTCCCCTGTGTTTTCCAGTTGCTCTTGGTGAAGAAATGAGTCAGACATAAGCTACTCCATCCTTCTCCAAATCAAAAGTTTTCTGACAGTTGAAAACTGATCAGAAAATGTGTTCCATATTGTCCTGAATTGTTTGTTTTTATGAAAATTTCCATATAGTTAGATGATTTTTTCTTTGCTTTTTTCTCTTTGTTTAAAATGAGTGTATACAGGGCTCTGTAAGTATAAGACTCTTTTCTATTTTTAATGTATTCTCAGAAAAGTGAAATTTTTTGTCCTGTGTGATTGCAGCATTTTATCACTGTAGTTCCCCCCTCCCCCAGACTATGCCGTGTTGGTTTATAGCTGTTCTCTCTTCCTTGTGAGATGAAATGTTTTATTGGAGGGTAATCTTGTCTCCCAATAAATGATTTTTTTCCTTCATGCCTACTCTGATTTTGGTAAAGTAAACCAACTACTTTTTGGAATAGCTCCCCCCCCCCATTACCTTCACTGTCATAATTTTTGATACCTTATGATTTATGCATATCTTTTATTAACAGAATGTGAAGGATTGTGTTTTTACTGTTTTTCTTTACAAGTCAAGGAAAGCTAAGAGATAGTAAAGGGACATCCCGTAGCATGCTCAGGATAGGCTTCTCTATGGGAGCAGGATTTGGATCTAAGAATGGAAGGGGGCAGAGTGAAGAGCTGGCACAAGGGATCAGGGAGGAAAACATTGGTGGTTTTTAGAAACTGAGCAAAGCTCAGCTCTGACCCTTGCTGTATCTTAGCTCAGTGCCCTTTTACTAAGTCTTTTTCACTCTGGGCTTCAGTTTCTTCTCTGTAAAATGGGAGCAACAGTGTCCACTCACGTTAATGGAAAACTGATAAAGATCTAATATGGTGTCCAGTTAATAAAATTTTTTTTCCAGTTAATAAAATTAATGTTAATTGTCAGATGATAATTATAATAATGTTATGTAATGTGTTAACATTGGGGGACTCTGCATAAGGAGTATAGGAGTACTCTTTGCACTATTTTTACAACTTTTATGTAAACCAAAAAATAGTTCACGATCAAGAAGTTAAAAATATAGCAAATCTGTCCAAATGCGAATGCATCAGAGGAAGGGGAGGGTGACCAGGACCTTCGGTAGTATGTTTGTGACTCTTTAAAAACAATGGCCATTGTTCCTCTCATTTTATTTTTTATTTATTTAGTTTTTAAAGATTTTATTTATTTATTTAGAGAGCATGCATGAGTGCGGGGAGATGGAGAGAGAGAGGGAGAATCCGAAGAGGACTCTGTGTTGAGCGTGAAGCCTGCTGTGGGTCTCTATCTTATGATCCAGAGAATGTGACTTGAGCCAACCCACAGCAGGCTTCATGCTCAACAAAACCCCAAAAAACAGTACTCTCAGTTTCTAATTTCCTAAGGTTTATTTATTTATTAAATTTTTCTTAAATGAATAACTTGCATTCCAATAAGTCTTTGCCCGTCTTAGGAAGATCCTTGATAATCAAATGACCTCTTTTCTTGGACTATGGTGGTAGTATCGTAGTGTGTGGTACTGTAGATTGATACCCAAGCATTGAACCAACCTCGAGGTCTGAGAATAGATCCCGCTTGGTCATGGCCTATTATTTTACTAATGTGGTGGTAGATTCCCTTGCTAATATTTTGTTTAGAAGTTTTGCATCCATATTCAGAATTACATTGGTCTGTAATTTCCTTTGTATGATCATTATTTTGTATTGTTTGTGTCAGTGTTATACTTCATAAAAGGGATTAGCAGGTTTCATTATAACTAAAGGCTAGTTTTAAAACTGTACGTTTGTGTATGAATTTCAGTTCTAACATCTTGCTCGATGGTAACTCCAGGTACTTTTTCCCATTCATATGCCTTTACAATCCAAGGTCTATGATGACTTAATCTAGTTCCTGTCCTGTCTCCACCCCTTGTTCATCTACGCAGGGAGCTTCAGCCTCAGCTCACACTCACTACTGTTACTTCCACTTTCATCATTGTTCCTGTTCCTTTATATTTTCTGATTTTCATTTGAGTTTAGTTTATTACATTTGGTCAAGCTATTTTAGTTGTAGAAGGATTTTTTAAGTGGTTATTACTAGAAATAAAAGTCCTCTATTTTTAAAGGAAAGCTACATCAGTTATCACATTGCAGTAACAATTTTAGAAGATATCATAAGCTGTTTTTTACTGCAGCTATGGAAATAACATAATTTTGCTGCTTTTATGCTATCTTGAGGCAGAAATAATGTAGACTTTATTTTGTAAAATATGTTTCTAGGAGAGAAATATTTCAATAGTGAATTAATAGATCATGTTTTAAAAAAACAATTTTTAACGTAGTGAATTTAAAATACCTAAATTTTTAAAATATATTTTTCATGCCATTCTTATTTACATGATATGTTAGAATATAAAAACACAAATTTATTTTTATAAAAGCTGTAACATAATTGTATATAATGTTTTTAAAAATTCAAGGTTTTTTAAAATGTGGATTTATAAAGAGAATAAGAATTGTTAATAATAATATTATGAAAATTACTCATTCTTTCAGACCTGTAATGATTTAACAAAATAATTTATAGCCAAAATGCAAAGTCTTTTTAAGGAATAAAGCTTTTTCTATGAAACCCAGTATTCATGGGAGTGCTAAGACAATATTGGAATCTCCAGTTGATTGAATATGCGTAGTTTTTTTTTAACAAAGATTTTTAGAGAATTTTTGGAATAAGGGGCTTGCTAAATAGCAAAACATTTATTGAGTTTTTCTTATAAATCTTATTTTAAGATAATCACTTATTTTATATTAGATGACTTTTCTCCAATATTAGCAATCTGTCCAGATCTCTCCATTGTTAGCAAAAACAACAGGAAAAAAATGGTTCCATTTGTAGGACTTCCAACTTAACAGAAAACAATTAAAATTTAAATATATCATGCTAAAATGTGTATTACCTTTATGATGCCAGAGTCAATGGGCTATTATTGTAGTAACTTTTTTTTTTGATATTTTGTTATTTTTCATATTTCCCCCCAAATTTTAGGTAGTGTTTGGATATATATACCTGTAAATTATGTATAGTTAATATAAGTAATATATATTGGACATATATAAATATATTGATTTATAGAAAAATATAGATAAATTTTAGACAAAGCTACATACTCTTCTTGACTTTTACCTGATAATATTTTACTTGGACATTACTTAGAAAGACTGACCAAACACGAAAAATTAATATGTATAGGCTCAAATGATAGCTGAAATGCTCCCTTTTGGTTCATTGGAGTATTCATTTTAGTTGATAAGCCTATTTAGATCCACTTGGTTAACTATAACAGAAAAGTAATCTTCAAATACATTAAGCATGGTCTTTAAATAAGATAAGATACAAAGACCTATAAATAGATTGGAAAGTACTATTAATGCTGAGCATAGCACTATGAATAAGAAATGTGAAGTGTCAGCTCAACCTTTACAAATGCTTTGCTACAGGGCTTCTAATATATACCTATAATAATGATAATACAGAGGAGTTTCCAATTAAATTATGTTAGTTTTATTAGGAAATGGATTGATTCTGCATTCATTAATTTATAAACATTGAAATGTAGTAAGAATGAGGTTTCCACTAAATTGCAGCCAGGAATAATAACTGATAGACATTTTGCATTTAAACAAGTAAATGATACTTTTTAAATGGTGAGAAGTGGGCTCAGTGGAGCAATTACTTAGATACTAACCTTTTTTTATACAAAGTAGTATGGGAAAATAGGCAATAATTCAGTGTTCAAATACATTTTAAAAGTTTTCTAACTACAGACACTTTTAAGATTGCACCTATCCTGCAGCATAATATGTAATTTTACACAGTTGCTAAAGATAAATGATCTTTCCTGATCAAATTATATGAGGATGAATAATTTCATACTATATAATTGGTGAGCTGGATAATTCAATAAGTCCATTTGCTATGGTTGACTTCTTTTTGCAAGTAGGATTTCTGTAATGAGGAAGTCAGTTTTGTCAAAACAGCTGCCAAATAGCAATAGCATTAGAAAATTAATCAGTAAATTAATTAAACATTCTCTGGATGTAAAACATGTTACATACTGGAAAATGTAAGTAGTTAGACAACATTTGTAATGTTTTCATTAGAATTGTAGAAAACAATACAAATATGACAGTTTTTTTAACAAATAAAAGCTACTTTGTAATGAAAATACCCTTTTGAAAAGTTTTTTTTAATTGAAAGTATCCAAATTCTAACATCATTTTTAAAACATAACTGTCAATTAAACTGTTAAGAATATTTTGTCTAAACTACCTAGTCTCCATTTCCTATTATCTCCCTTTACACATACTCCAGTAACCTACATATCTGAGAAATTCACTTATCATAGCAACTTCCTTAATCTACTTTCAAAGTAACTATTTATGTACATATATATTTATACTTATTAGATAATTACAGATATCAATTTATACTTGCATATCATTTATACATACTGCCTATGTGTTCTCTTAAAATGTAGTGCCCTACATTTTATGCCTTAATTTTTAATAGATACACCTTTAAGCTATCCTTCATAATTAAGTGACCTTCATGTTTTGTAAATATCTCTCTAAATTAGATTCACTGGCACCTTCCCACCTCCCCACTCCCCCCCAGGCACACACCTTGCTAAGCATGTGTGAAAATTCTAGTCCATAAAGATAACTGTGAATATGCTAAGTCAAATTACCCTGTTCGGCAGATTAAAATATATTTAGCCCTTTTTCACCCTTGCCTGATCTACATGGGAGAGTTATCATATCCTGCTCCATTGATGTTGGATTTGGCCATGAGACTTGCTTTGGCCAATAGGACGTTAGTAATAGAATACAAGCTGAGTTTTGAAATGTACTTGCATGGTGGGGATTGGCCGTTTTGTGGTTCTGCTATGCAATGAAAAGAGCTTCTGTGAACTACCCTGGACTCTAGAGTAAACCCGTAGGAGAACTGAGTGTGCCTTGCGGCAAGGGACCAGGTCTAGCTAGCCATTCACCTTCAAGCAGAGTTGCCCAGCCCACCCACAGAGGTATGAGCCTAGGATAGAGTTACTTGGCTCTATGTCCCTGAGTATTGTGGGATTTTGTTACAAAGTAGTTTCCCGAAAATAGTTGACTGATCCATTCCTGTTCTGGCCCTATCTGATTAATTACAAAGTAAATTCAGTCTTCCTATCTCCTACTATATGTGCTGTTAGTACTTCTGAGACTCTTATGAGGATGTTTCAAAAGTGTTTTATGCTTTCCTGCCGGGTGCTAATCTCTTACACCCTGTGTAATATCTAGGCTGCACTCCTGTCCAGAGAATCGAGTCCCAAGAACCCAGCAGTACCATATGCCAAGGGAGGGAAGCCTAGTACTGGCGTCCCTGTGAATACTCCCGGACAAACAGTGAAGCATGATTTTCAGTCTCCAATTTTCTTATAAATCCCAGACCTGTTGAAAATGCTGGGGTAGTTTCATTTGTGCTGTGGAAACCGAAAGGAAGATTGGTGTATGAAATTGGACTCAGTATTTCAGGTAGAGGATGGCAACGTAAAGTTGTGCCTAGGTAACACTGTAATGGGGCGGTGGGGGAGGGGGGATCGAGATGCAAATTCTTTGAAGAAAGTCTAAAGAGGAGTCCACGATTTAAAAAAAAAAGGGACCTGGGAAGCTGGAAAATTGCTGGTATCAAAATCACAACTGTAATATGACAGATGGAAACACAGAGTTGAAAACTTTAGGAAAGGGGGAACTGTTTCCCCTACTCCCTCGCATACTGCCAAGCAGCGCTGAGTTCAGGGGTCTGGAAACTGCTGCTTTTTTGGAGGAACCATGAACAGCAGGCCCATCGGGTCCCCACAGCGTCACATCAGACATGAGTGGAAATCAGCAATGCTGAGTGGGACTCAAGGGAGCAGCATGGCAGGACCATCAACTTAGATGATGATGCCTCATTGTACTTTACGTGCCCATGTCTGTGGTCACCCTTCCGTCCCACTTACCCCAAGACTGGATTGCAAGCCTTTATGACTGGAGTCGTTAACCCTGTTTCACCTTGCTCTCCACCCACAAGAAAACAAGCCTCATGTTTTAGAGAACAGTGAGGCCATCCTCTGGTCTCCTGGTTTTGCTCTCTGAGTCACCTTTTTCTTTTCATGGGAGGTAAACTATATTTGCACCTGAGCAGTTTCATCAGCCTGCTTCCTGACAGTAGAATTTCATGATTCCAATAGCCTTTTATTTTGGGCTCCTGTAATGGAACTAAAGTGAGGTCACTCCTTGGTGAATTACAGACACCAGGTGGAATTGTCACAGGAAAGAAACCTTATTTGCAGCAACTAAGGAGATAATGGGGAATAATTTTCAAAGCTGTGACTCCTGAGCAGAGGTGAATGGGTTTCTTCTGTTTAGGGTTAGGATGAGATTTCAGAAGGCGGAGTTTAACCATCTTTGTAAAGTTGGGTCTGAGGTCACAGTGTGTACCTGTATCTGTTTGTCCTATGTTATGTTAATGAAGCTTGTGCTCCCAGGGCAGAGACTTTAACATTATGACAAAGCAGAGGTTAACTGTCTGGGAAGGGGCTAGAGCTTGCTCTGAGAGCTGGTGTATACTGATCGGAGTCTTGGGCTCATTATCTTGGATAATGAATATATGGCCTTGCTCATTTCGGGAACAGCACTGGGAATTTTACCACTGATTTATTGTCTTGGATAGCTATTTCCGGCCTGGTAGAGACTCTTAGTTTTTGCATCCTCTTTGTCTCCTTAACTACTGAGGTTTTTGCATTTCTTTGTAATTCAGACATCTCCGAGGAAGTATGCTGGGCAGGTTGGGCAGAGATCTTGTTGGGAGGGCTGGTGGATAGCTGGGGACCTAAATGCCTAATCTCACTGAAGTAGTACCTTGTCTTTCTTTTTCTGGGGACCCCTTAGTCTTTGCTTATACTCCCTCTGTCCTTTCCAGTCTAAAATGGCAGTGCCTTTGCCAAAATTATTTTCTCAAGAACACAGCATTTTACTCTGTTAGACATAAACTATACCCAAAAACCTCTTTGAGATTATCTCTTCTCTATTTTTGCCTCTTGCATAGATGGCCAAGAGACAATGCCCTTAAGCATCCTAGAGGGCCTCTGATTTGGTGGAGAAGGTCTTAAATACCTTTTAATATCACCTCAGCGTCTAGCAGTTTTTGACACCTATGTTCTCAATAAATATGTGGTAAATAAGAAGTATAGCATTGTAAAGTACACATGGGATTATGTACTTTCAGTGTTCTTAGAGTTTCAGATAATAGTTTAGTATTTAATTCCTAAAAGTTGTATGCCAACTTCAACATTACTTTTTATTAGAAATGACGAATGGAAATAAAATGTTAAAGGTGCCTTATGCATTTTTGAATTCCTAGAAGTCAACACCACACGTTTCATGCAGTACAAACTCAGAAAGTATTAATTTCTTCAATACACAGTGTAATAAATCAGATGGAGGAATGGGCCACCCCAGTGGCTGCATCTGGAATGAGATAAAATGTTTTAAAACCTTATCTTGGGCCCTGTGACCAGATGTTCCAGGTTCAAATACAGAATGGTTAGCTTAGGATGAGACTGTTAACTTTGTGGCTCTGTACTTTTCCTCTTTAGGATGGGAATGATAATAGTTTCATTTCCAGTTGTTGTGGTGGGGAGGTCAGATGAATTATTATATGGAAACTACTTAGAATTGTTCACAGCACAGAGTAAGTACCATGTAAATGTTAGTAATTGCTGTGGGGACTGCCAATTCCAAGGAAGAGGGAAACATTGCCTACCTAACATTTGGCTGCTACCCACAGATTTTCTTATAGAGGTAAATTCCCTATTACTGCTGCTCCTTGTCCTACCTCTCTCTCTCTCTCTACCACTCAGAGGTGAATAAAGCAATACATCATTAAGGAAAACTGACAGTAAATCTAAGTTTGTCATTTCTTTCTTTCTTTTTATTTTTAATCTGAGACCGAAGGGTTTAGAGGGACCACAGAATCTCTTAGAGCAACAGTCTTCAAACTGACAATACAGGAAGTATTTAGGAGTATTAATTTCCAGATCTTCAACTTTCAAGTTCCCTAAAATCTGCCAAGAATGTGCTTGAGAACTTTGAATTTTCCCTTTCATCTTTTTCCAATCAACCCGATTTGTCCTACTTTATAAAAGAAAAACATTTGTTACTCAATCACTGTGCCTTGTGGGATTGTCGAGGAAGAGTGCTGTGAGGACAGGAGAGGTGGGAGCACGTCTCCCCGGGGAACTGTCATCTGTTCAAAGGAGGGCAGTAGGGATAACTCCCAAGCCATCTGCAGCAGAGGCACTGGTATCAGGAGGAAATACCCCGGGACAGGCCTGCACAATGAATCAGGGAGCTAGGACTTTCAGGGAGAACAACTTAAGGGCAATGCCAAAATATTCAGAGCCCAGCATCCTAATACCTGAGAATGCCCGTGGGCACGTTCGGTGAGGGAGAGTAAAGGCAAGGATGTAAAGCACAAAGTCTACACTGAGGAGAGGCCCATGTGAAAACCACCTAGAGGGAGAGAGAGTAAATGAACAGCATCTCCCAAGGCTGCCCCCAAGTCCCACACTACTTTGTCTTGCCACTCACTTCCCCTTCAGCCAGGGTAACCACGGGTATACTCGAACCCCATCCTTAGTTTTGTCTGTTTCTTAACTTTATATAGAATGCAATCATGCACTGTTTTCCTTTTAGTTTTTTCTTTTGCTCAGTGCTAAGTTCGCGAGGTCTATCAATGATGTTGCCCAAATCTCTTCACAAATATAAAATCCCAATTGTGAAAGGTATATAAAAGAGATTAATCTTTTAATTTTATATGATAATATTGATAATATTTTTGTAGTAAGATGATTTGCAAATATCAGGGAGGCAGAGGGAAATGCCAAGCACACCGAAGCCAAGACAGGAGGTGTAAGTTCCCTTTCTGAATTTCGCACCTTCATTGGTACATGATCATGGACAATTATATTCTTGAGCCTCAATCACTGATATTATTTTCAGTTAGCTTTTCCTAATTCAGTGAGCATGATTAAATTAAGTCTTGAGTTCACTAAGCTATAAGTATTTTATGATTATATATTTTGTGGTTCTAGTGACTTCAGACCTACATTCATCTTGCTGTTGCATTTTCATCTTATATCCCATATGACTTATAAGTTAGCAAGCCAAAGAAAATTTAGAGGCTTACCTTATGATAAATTATACTTATAATAACAACTGGTTAAATTACAAGTTTTTGACTATCACTTCAAAGGAAGGAACAGATATTCTAGTAAATGCTGAAGCACCAATTATGAGCTCCGTGAGGGAAGAGATGCTCTTGGCACATAAGCAGCTTGCTCGGCTTTGTCTTAGCTTTGCTTTGATCTCGTTCTGTCTTTTTTTCCTAACTTATGTTCCTTTATTCAGTGAGCACTTTATGTTCACTTCCCAGATGTCAAGCCCAGCACTGAAGGGTGAGGATACTAATGAGGCAAGACATCATGGAGATCATGGTGGAGTGAAGGAGACAAATAAGCAAAGAACTCACAGGGAATGTGATAAAACTCTGAATTAATAACTGAGCTGTATTTGACTCTGCTTTTAATCTGTTTTGCTTTTCAGGATTTTCAAAATGGTAAACAGTTGAAATCTTTTGTGAGAACAATTAAGCACCCTAAAATGTATTAAACACCTACTTTGTACCAGAGACTATCCCAGACATTGCTTGTGATAGCTAAGTTGCAACCCTATAGTTACTCCCCTCCCCATCCCTTGCCTCCACTGAAGGGATACGTCTCTCTCTATGGATCCTTAGCTTGGCCATGTGCCTGCCACCATACAATGAAAAGTCAGCAAAAATGAGATTGTGCCATTTTCAGGACTAAACAGCCACCTGCATTTTCACTGAGGCCTTTGTAAGTTTCTGACCTCCACCATGAAGAGTGTTCAATCCAAGTAGACATCGTCCCTCAGATCAAGATAGATGGAACAGAGCTGCTCTAGCCTTTTGCTCATTCACAGCCTGAGAGATGAGCTGTCTAATTGCAGATGAGCCTCATGAGAACAAACGCCATTGAGATTTGATGGGTCATAGGGGGTGCTAACACAGATTAACACTGCCCCTGTTCTTATGCAAGGAACATTCTGACAGATAATTGGCAAACAATATGTAAATCTTGTGGGAGGGGTTTGCTCTGGAGACACACAGGAGGCGGTATCTGAGTTGAGTCTAAAGGTCTAAAAATAGCCAGTCAGGGAAGAACAGGTTAGAGTGAATTGAATTCTGTGGGATTACAAAAAATTTCCTAATGGACCAGAATCTACAAAGAAGCATGGCAAATAATCCATGTCCAGTGAAGCTAAAGGTGTTAGGTAGTGCTATTGGAGACAACACCGGGACGAGGGGCAGGGGAAGGGGAGAGTGGAAAGATTTCCTAGCCTTCCCCTCACTGGAGAGTCAGCATGGATCAACATCTGTTCCTCCCCATGTTTCTCTTCAGTGTTTAAAGAAAATCACATAGAGAGTATCATTTTGTCCTTTATATTAAATTGTGGCTTTAATGATGGAAATCACTAGGACATCCCCAGTGACACTTACGGGAACTGAGTTTGCGAGACTATGAATGCAGTTTTGGGAAAGTTTATTTATATCATACATAAAAAGAAACACTAAAATGTATTTTTGGGTAAGTGTATTGGTGCATAATTCATTTGATTTGATCAAGCTTTTAATACAAAAAATTGGTTAGTTTAATTAAATATGGAGTTTGACTCCAGATTTCATTTACTGTGATTGATTTGTAGTTTAATAAAAATGGTCACATAAAAAGATCCTATAATTTAACTGATAGAAATTTGGTATTGTCTCATTGTTCTGTGTAGAGTTCTGCTGTTTCAACACTAAACCCCCAAATATTATGTATGAGTGGGTAGGGGCAACTTTCTGGGCAGGGTATCCAAAGTTTTCATCAAATGATATTTTAAAAAAGTTCTCCTTTGCTCACGGTGCCTTTTGCTGCTACTTAGCCTCTTACCCTTGTCTCCTTGAGAATGCTCGTATCAGCATGTTTTGGGAAACAAAACACAACATAAATTATTTTTAAAATACCATGTTATTTGTAGCTAGCAGGCATCCATTCTGGTAAGCTTTTCTAGATAAAAATTCCATGCATTAGACACATTGAATTGTTCAGAAATGCGTCAGTGACAATGACAAACACATGTGTGAGAGGAAGCTTTCTTTAGCAATGACTTTGCTACTGATTATGCTTATGAATAAAATGGAAATGCTATTTCACTATTTATGGCAGTAAAATCTTCATCCCACTGTACTATGTGATATATATTTTTAATTATTCGGCTGCTGAAATGATGCTGCAGTTTTAGGTGGTTAGGCTAGAATATGAGGTTGTCATTGGTGATAGTTATAATTCAGGAGATAGAGGCCAGGACTTCCCCTCTGTAGGAACTTTTAAACTGGGAATGTACAGAGGCTATAGGACAGCAAATAACAAATGATTGACATGAATGCACATGTTTACATATACATATAATTTTATTTTTTTAAAAGATTTTATTTATTGAGAGGGAGTGTGAGTGGGGGGTGGGGAGGGGCAAAGGGAGAGAGAGAGAGTCTCAAGCAGGCTCCATGCTCAGCACACAGCCTGATGCAGGGCTCAATCCCAGAACTCCAAGATCATGACCTGAGCCAAAATCAAGAGTCGGATGCTTAACTGGCTGAGCCACCCAGGTGCCCCTACACATATAATTTTAAAACCTTTTAATTTCAAATTAATGTCAGACTTATAGAAAAGTTGCAGAAATAATATATGAAGTTGTCTTATATCCCTCATCCTTCTCCCCTAATGACATTATTTTACATAGAGTACAATTGTCAAGAAAATGACCTTAACATTGGCATATTTTTATTTTATTTTACATTTTTTTGAGACAGAGAGGAAGAGTGTGCAAGAGTTGGTGGGATGGGTTGGAGAGGGAGAGAGAGAATCTTCAGCAGGCTCCACCCCCAGCACGGGGCCCAATGTGGGGCTCAGTTTCACAACCCTGAGATCATGACCTGAACCGAAATCAAGTGTCAGATCTTTAACTGACTGAGCCACCCAGGTGCCCCAACATTGATATATTTTTATTAACTAGAGTATGGAACTCATTCTAATTTCACCAATGTTTTCCAATTATGTTCTTTATGTCCAAGGATTCCACTGAAGATGCCCTATTGCATGTAATTATTTTCCCCTAGTCTTCTCCAGTCTATGACCTCAGTCTTCCCTTGTCCTCCATGCCCTTGACACTCAAAGATCATTTTGTAGACTGTTTCTTAATTTGGGTTTGTTTGCTGTCTTCACAGGATCAGAGTAGGTTTATGCACTTTTTGCAAGAATACCATAGAAATTATGTTGTGTTCCAGTCTATCCTATCAAGGCTTAAGGATGTTCATATATCTTATTACTAGTGATTTAGTTAAGTGGGCATTTACTGAGTTTTTCCACCCTACAGTTACTATATTTCTCTTCATAATTAAGTATCTTGGAGGAGATTCCTTGAGACTATGAAAATCCTATTTCTCTATAAACTTGCCCATTAATTTTAGCATCCATCGATGTGCATTATGTGGAACTTGCATTTCTGTGGTGTTTTTTACTTGTTGGTTATTCTGTTTTCTACTTTCTATTCATTGGATTTCTGTGAGGAAGAGTCATCTTCTCTAAGATTTGTTTCTATCAGTAGGGACTCATGGGTATTTAGTTATTTTGTTTCTCAAATTCAAGTCTGGCCCTTAGGAACTCCTTCAGGTTGGCTCTTACATTCTTTAAACAAGCCTCCTCCACTTTTTTAAAAAAGTGTTTTCTTATTTTCTGGCATCACAAAATGGTGATCACAAAAGGCTCATCTTACAGTGCTGGAATCAATCACTTCTCCAAAGAACTCTGGTTCCTTTTAATGGGAACAGTGTTCAGAGACCAACATCTGGGTGGTAGGTATACTTTGTTACTAAGTTATTATTGCTTCTGGCCCTCTCTGCAGCCAGAGCTAGTACCTATATTAACTCATTAATATACAGAACTGTAGTTCTGCATCTATCTATCTATCTATATATCTATATAGATTTAGAAAACAGGAGTTCATTAATTTTTGGGGTGTGTGTGTGTGTGTATATATCCTTACAAATATTATGTATATTTAAAGCTCAGATTCAACACAAACTTTTTTCTTATTTTTTTTAAAGATTTTATTTATTTGACAGAGACAGCGAGAGAGGGAACACAAGCAGGGGGAGTGGTAGAGGGAGAAGCAGGCTTCCCGTGGAACAGGGAGCCTGACGCAGGGCTTGATCCCAGGACCCTGGGATCATGACCTGAGCCGAAGGCAGATGCTTAACGACTGAGCCACCCAGGTGCCCCAAACTTTTTTCTAATAAATTAAAAAATTTTAAAAGATTTATTTATTTTAGAGAGAGAAAGAGTATGTGAGCAGGGGGAGGGGGGGAGGGAGAGCCCCTCATGGGGCTTGATCCCATGACCCTGAGATCATGACCTGAGCCAAAACCGAGTTGGATGCTCAACCAAATGAGCCACCCAGGCATCCCAAACCCTGTTTTCATTAAACATTTTCCTGAATATTTCATGCGATGTTTATCCTATTCCTTTCCTTGCATTATGACTTGTCCCTGAAATAGATATTGTTTCTCACATCTGCATATTGAAACTCTTTCTATTCTTCAAGATTTAACTGAACTGTCAGTGCATGCATGACAGTATTTGTTACTTCTCCATCTTTTGCATCCATTGTGCTTTCGTCGTATTTCTCATGTGGTTTATTTTACCACTTTATTAAAACTACTTTATATGCCATTTGACTGAAAGTGCGATTTGAGGTTTAATTTCATTTGTGTTTAATACTTTCATACTTATACTATCTAATCATTGTAAAGTTTTTGAAGGCACATGTTTTTTTCCCCTTTTTTCTTACCTAATATGTTTAGGACAGTACTTAGGATATTGCAAATGATATCTATTCTATTCTACTCACTATCCCTTCAAATATAAGCTATTTCTCATGCCCAGTAAATACACATCTCTGGGGGCCTACCAATCATAATGCTTGTATTGGGGTTCTCCAGAGAATCAGAACCAATAATAATAATAATGTGATAGAATTCTGCAATATGTATAGATCTATCTATCTAGAGAGATTGACAGAGAAAAAGAAGAAGATTTTAAGAAATTGGCTCACCTGATTGTGGAGACCAGGAAGTCCTAAATCTGCAGGGTGGGCAGACTGGAGGTCTAGGGAGGAATTGATGTTGCAGCTTTAGTCTGAAGGCCATCTGCTGGCTGAATTCCCTTCTCCCCCAACAAACCTCAGTCTTTTTTCTCTCAAGGTCTTCAACTGATTGGAGGAGGCTCACCCACATGATGGAGGGTAATATGCTTTATCCACAGTCTACTGAGACACCTTTGACCAAATACCTGCATACTGTGGCCTAGTCAGGTTGAGATATAAAATAAACCATCATAATGCCCATCACCCACAGGTCCCCACTCTTTCTTAAGGGTGGACATGTGATCTGGTCCAATTTGAACACAGTATTGCATTCCTTTGGCTAAATGAATGGCTCAAGTAATAGTCATGTTACTCAAATAGTGTCAATCAGACTCTTCACTGGGAGTACTATTTGGGCAGTGAGAGGAAGAGCCGAGCTTAATTATTCACTATGGAAATGTCAGGCTGGATGTGGTCATTCTTGGTCCACACCACAGAGAGATGTGCAGACTATGAAAGTTCTGATTACATGATTGAATGATCTCTGATGACATAAGTACCCCAGACTCCCCAAACATGTATGCCTGTAAATTTAGACATTTTGCTTATGTTTATTTAAACTGGATATCTATTACTTGAAGTATTGAAATAGAAAGTGGTATAGTTTATAGTACATTGCTAGAGATAGGCAACAAAATCTTGACTTCCCTGAGGTGTAATGTAAAGCTCCTTCATTCTCAGCAAGGATTCTGTCAATCCTTGTTATGGGCAGTAAAACAGCTAATTAAGCCATCCCTTGCTGTGTTTTGGAACTCAGATGGTTAGTGGACCAGCGGCAGGAGATTTTAGGAGCAGAAAAAGAAAAATAGCATAATGTTGTAGAGTGTTAACTAAAGCTTGAGTCATTCCTTACGCTATGCAAAGAAGCAAAACTTCAGTTTAAGCTTGACTTTTCTAGAGAACCAAGTGTTAGTATACAATTTTCTTAAGAGAGGATAAATCTCCCTATACCAGCAATCCATGAGCAATGAAATTCAGATTATTGCATCTTGTCAATCATAAGAGCCAAATTTGCTGTCCCACTCTGAAGCTGAATTTAGCAAATAACAGGAAGTACAGAACAGAAGATGAAATAATGTCAGTGGAGAAGAATCCCAAGGTGGCCAGAGTGTGCAGCTTTAGCTTCCTCCCAAACCTAACCTCTTCTATTCTGTGTTTCCTACCTGCTATGATAATGACCCACTTTAAAGCATTATCCACCGAGGGTGCCTGGGTGGCTCAGTTGGTTAAGCGACTGCCTTCGGCTCAGGTCATGATCCTGGAGTCCCGGGATCGAGTCCCGCATCGGGCTCCCTGCTCAGCAGGGAGTCTGCTTCTCCCTCTGACCCTCCCCCCTCTCATGCTCTCTCTCTCTCAAATAAATAAATAAAATCTTTAAAAAAAAAAAAAAGCATTATCCACCGCAATTAAGCCAAGGTGCAGAAAGCAGTTCAGTGTTGCCTAAGTACCTTAGCCAAGTCTTTCCTGTGACTCTGAGAGGGGTGGGGAGCAAGGATGAGCATTTAGGTTGAAGCACAGAGCCCTATGCCTATTGCTCAGAGACAAATGTTAGTATCAGAAGATGGGCTGGACACGGTGGGCAAGATATCTAGTATTATTACTTCTCAGTAATAGAATCCCTGAGAGGCCCTATTATCTAATAATTATAGATTTATTTATACTTTGTTTCACATATTTCTATATTGCCTTATATCTTTTTAACTTGTGAATTCAACTTCATTATCCTTTCTATTTGAATTTTAAATGAAAACTGCCTTTTATTGCCATATTCCTTCTGTATATACTGTCCGTAAGTCTCTCTTGTTAAAATACAAGACATACTTCATTTCTTGTGCTGGGTTTATTGTATGTGCTATTATTTAAGAGCTGAAGAAATTTGCTTTGGTCCTTTATTATTCCTCCAGAAAATTACTGAGAACTTACTTTCTTTTTTTTTTTTTTAAAGATTTTATTTATTTATTTGAGAGAGAGAGTGAGAGAGAGAAAGAGCACAAGAGGGGGGAGGGTCAGAGGGAGAAGCAGACTCCCCGCTGAGCAGAGAGCCCGATGCGGGACTCGATCCCAGGACTCCAGGATCATGACCTGAGCCGAAGGCAGTCGCTTAACCAACTGAGCCACCCAGGCGCCCTGAGAACTTACTTTCTTATGAACCATTGCTCCAAGCGCAATCCTATATCTTTGATAGTATGTGTATATAATATTTATATACATTTTATATATGTATTTCCTTTTTAAAACCACCACACTTCTGGAAATTCAGCAACTTGAATTACTAGTTTTGTGTTTGTGTCAATTCTGTAGACTGTCATATTCTAGAGTATAATTTGCCAGAAATGACACTTTTCAGAACTGAACAAGTCAAAATAATATATAATAGTGTCACGTTCTAATACTCACTATGAATATTGAAATGATTGTCAAAATGCTAATCAAGAATGGAGCCAATTTTCAGAACTTTCTATTTTTTTTAAGATGTTCCACAAATTGTTCTCTTCTGATAATCCAAAGAAAACCCTCATGTTTATGTTTTTTCCTTTTTTAATATGGCAGAGCATGGAAACTGAATTTTAAGTTAAAGGCACAAAACAGAGTAAATTACTACTATTAAATGTTAAGATTTTAAATCAACCCCATGCTTCCGTAATTATTGCTGAGTAATAAAGTTATAAATAATTTGTATATTTACTTATAACTTAATTTCAACACCACAATTATCTGAAGAGCTCAAAAGCCCAGATTTATTACTTCCTCCAATAATTGAAAGCAAATAATGAGTATAATTGGGAATTCTGATCATATCAATGATGAAGTAGTACCAGTATTTAAAGTTTAGGTATAATTTGTATATGGGAATTCCCACTTTCAATCTTTGAGTGTTTTTTTCTTTTTCAATAGATGAAGACAGATATTTCCAAGTTAAATTCCAATCAATGTTGATAAACATGGGTTTTTTCCAACATTTTGCAACTTTGGAGAACAGTATTTTTAAGGGAAAAAATATATTCTCTACATGCATAGTACACAGCATACTTTCATACAGATTTTAGTCTATTTAAATATTTTGATATTAAATTGACAATATGCATATCAGTGTACAAGATTATTTCAGTTTTTGATGTCTGCAGTCATATTATTTCATTATTTCCTTTTAGTTTAGATAAAATATAGATTCATCAAAGTTTTTTAATTTGGAACTATGTTAGAACACTAATTTTATAGGGTAATAATAGGTGCTACTCACAAAAAGAGATTCTCTTGTCCAAGAAGTTTAGGGAATTCTGAATTAAATATTAAAGAAGACGATAGAAAGTTCAGATGCATGTATTTTATTTTACCACAGGATGTTTTCTAATAGAATCCTAGAACAACCTGGTGAATCCAGTCTTCTCAAAAATACAATACACTGCATTACATCAATATTTACATTTGAAAGCAATTAATATTGATCTTTAATACTAAGGCCTGTGCTAAAATTGTTTCGTTTAGATCTAATACATTATTTTATTTAAACATTTGAAGCAGATTTTAAAGTGAAACCTAAAATATACTCTGTTAACATCAACAAATATTAAGAATAAAGGAAAAACACAGAATTATGTTTGATAGGGAATTAAAAAAGTATTTGCCATTCTTTACAATAGATTACATTCTAAAAATGCTTTTTTTTAGATGTGTTATTGTATTTGAAATAATTGATCTAAATGTCTTCATAACTACCCTTTAGTAAAAAGAATATGGAGAAAGAGTGGTGATTTCTGGACGGAGTATTTAGAAGATTAGTGCATAGAATAGAATTCTGCTAGCTTTAAAAAAAGCCTTTTTAAAATAATGTTTTTCCCTAGATTATGACAATAGTTGATTTTATTACAAATAATTTAAAGAACATTACCTGTATTTTTTTATCTTTTAGGCAAAATGACTTCTAATAATTTAATAAATTTTATTTTTTTTAAAAGATTTGTTCGAGAGAGAACACGAGTAGGGTGAGGGACAGGGGGAGAGAATCTTCAAGCAGAGTCCTTGCAGAGTGGGGACCCCAAAGCAGGGCTCAGTCTCACGACCCATGAGATCATGACCTGAGCTGAAACCAAAAGTCAGATTCTTAACTGCCTTAGCCATTGAGGCACCCCAATAAATTTTATTTTTAGTATAGCTTCAAAATAAAACTACATAATATATAATTTCTGTTAATTGTATAATAGGATGCCATTATTACAAGTGTTTACCAATACATTAATTCTATCATAATGTGATTTTCAGAGTCAAATAACAATATTTTTATTTAAACAAATATTTACAAAGCTACAACTCTGAGCTGAGTCCTTTGGTAGGTTTACATTCTAATTTTGTTGTTGTTGTTGTTAAGTATTCTCCTATACTTTTCATTATAGGAAATGAATTGATAGAAATTTCCATGTGTGTTCTAGGTGATGATGGGCACAAAATCACAGAGTTTAGAAATGTACCATTTATTTTTGGAACACTGAGTAGATGAATTGTTTGAAATTGCTCATGTGAGGAATCTTAAATGTAAAGATGGGATTTTTAGTTTTATCCTGAAAGATAATGGGAATCGCTGAAAATTCAGTAGGAGAAGGTAGGCAAGGCTTTATTTTAGGAAGTTTAGTCAAGCAGTAATGAGAATGGTGAGTGTGATAAGGAAGCTGGGAGCAGTAATACATTTAAAAAATAATTTAAAAGTCTCATAAAAGGCAAAGTTCCTTTTTTAGGGGTAAAAAAAAGAGGTTGGGGTATATAATATAGGAAGATGATGAAGAGTAAGTGGACATTGCTAAGTAACTGAATGTTTGGAGGCAACAAAACCCATTCTGGATTTTGTGCATGCATTATTAGGAGAATGAGCAGTATTAGGGGAGGAGAGCAAGAGGTAGATTCTAGAGAAACAAATAATGCACAATATCTGCAAAGGACTGGGTAGTTTAAAAAGCATTTTCATTTCGAGTATTTCAGAAGTCAGAGCTGTCTCTGTTGACAAAGAAGATTCAAAACCCTATATATTTTCACGTCAGATCAGGATAATATAAAGTGTTTTAACTTTGTAGACAAATGGTCACTTGTTTAATCTAGTATATTAAGGCAAAGGCATTGGCATAAGTATTCTAATACACTTACATATTTGTTGGCTTACTCTTTTCCCTCAAATGTCCAGGGTCTTACATCTAAGTCAGTACTGAATTTTTGTAAGCTAATTAAAATTTTGATATTCTAATTGCAACTTATATATTTAAATAATTTTAGCTCTTTCTCAATTGGCTTTCAGAATACATTTTCTAAATGGAGCATTTTTTTTTTTAAAGATTTTTATTTATTTATTTGAGAGGAGAGAATGAGAGAGAGAGAACACATGAGAGGGGATAGGGTCAGAGGGAGAAGCAGACTCCCTGCCGAGCAGGGAGCCCGATGCGGGACTCGATCCAGGGACTCCAGGATCAGGACCTGAGCCGAAGGCAGTCGCTTAACCAACTGAGCCACCCAGGCGCCCCTAAATGGAGCATTTTTTAATGAGAATTATAGTATAACCCACAAAGATACGAATTCATATTCATTCCTATTCCTTGCCACACCATCTCCTGTAATCTTTGTTCTCTCCTCTGTGTGTAATCCAATGGAGTTATTTTTAGGAAACAGTCCTGCAAGTCTCTTTCCGTGTTGCATCACAGGCCCCAAACCCCATCTTTTCCCATGTATTTTTCTTAGGCAAGTCCTCACTTCCATTACCATTTTATCCTGATGGTTTGATACTGGTATTTGAAGAAGAGCTGTGTTAGTAAAGACATGATCTCCTGCATTTAGAGATCTTCTTAATTGACACCCCTGCTTTAAGACTTATGAATTATTTGACCAAAAATATATTTTTTAAAATCACTGAAGATCAGCTTTATTCTTTCTAGAATGGGGGCAATGATGTAAATCCAATGGAATTGTGAAGACCAATTTTTCTCAAATTTTATAAATATTCAGGGAGTGTATTACTTTCCTAGGGCTGTTGTAACAAGGTTCCACAAATTAAGTGGCTTAAACAACAGAAATTTTTAGTTTCACAGAGGCAGGGTTGGTTCCTTCCAGGAACTGTGAGGGAGCATTCCTTCCATACCTTTCTACTGGCTTGTGGTTTGCTGGTGATTTTTGGCATTTATTGGCTTATAGAAGTATCACCTCAATCTCTGCCCTCATGTTCACATGATGTTTCTTCTCTGCATGTGTTCTGTGTCTAAATTTTTCCCATTTATAAGGACACCAGTCATTTTGGGTTAGGGTTCATCATAACAACCTCATTTTAACTTTCTTACCTCTGTAAAGACTTGATTTCCAAATAAGGATACATTCTGAGGTACTATGGGACACCAACATATGTTTTCTTGGGGGACACATTTCATCCCATAACAATGAGTGCTTAACAGTACTAAGGAATAAGCAATAGAAAGGGTTTGTCTTCAAGGATAAGTAAAGTGCCAAGAGGATGCTGAAGTAATGAGTCTAGTTTGGGAGTAGTGAATAGCCTTCCAAGAGGCATTGAAGTTTCTTTTAATGTGGTTTGCAAAAGGCATCCAGCACATTACTTGCCTCATAAATAAATTTGCTCTATAAAGTACATTCTTTTTTTTTTTCCCACCCCTTTCCTTCCCTTATTTTTTAATATATATATATTCCATTGTTAGACTACTGATTTAAATCTGAAAAACAAGGTAATTTCCCGATAGAATTCTTTTTTTTTTTTTAAAGATTTTATTTATTTATTTGACAGAGAGAGACACAGCGAGAGAGGGAACACAAGCAGGGGGAGTGGGAGAGGGAGAAGCAGGCTCCCCGCTGAGCCGGGAGCCCGATGCGGGACTCGATCCCAGGACCCTGGGATCATGACCTGAGCTGAAGGCAGTCGCTTAACCAACTGAGCCACCCAGGCGCCCCTTTATTTTATTTTTTAAAAATTTATTCATTTGAGTCAGAGAGAAAGAGAGAGCATGAGCAGGGGGAGAGGCAGAAGGAGAGGGAGAAGCAGGCTCCCTGCTGAGTCAGGAGCCCAGTGTGGGGCTTGATCCCAGGACCCTGGGACCATGACCTGAGCTGAAGGCAGTCGCTTAACCAACTGAGCCACCCAGGCGCCCTTCCCTATAGAATTCTGAAGCCACTTATCTCTTACTGCTCCTGCACTATGTCCCTGTTGTCTAAATGTCACTAGGGACTGAATTGATAATCTCATTTGCTCAGAGTCTAGAACACCAGTCTATATTTACCCTTTGTTTCAATTAGCAATAATCGCGCCTCGGATAAAAACAAAAACTTCCTTTATATTGTAGGGAGGGAAAGAGTTCAAAGCCGTGAAATTGTATCTGATCCTAGATGCTGTCTTTTTACCCCCTCCTTAGTTCTACCTCAGTGTTAAAACTAAAACTGTCCCTTGATTTTTTTTTTTAATCCTTGATCACTGGTTTGCCCTTATCAGTCCCTTTGTTCATCTTAATGACATAATGAATAACAAAGCATTTTAAGATTTCAACATACTACTGATATTTGCTTTGAATTATTTTGGTATGCTCTCAATTATGTTGTAGTGTTTTCTTGATTTTAGAATATGACAAAACTGTAAAATTCTAAGTTTTGACACATTAAATTGTTACTTTGTGTAAAGAACATAAAATCCAATGGCTTTCTAACTTGGAACTATTTTCTCATTTTTAGTACAACTAAAAAAAATATAGGGTTTTTTTTTTAATGTAGAAACATTTCAGTCCTACTAAGCTGCTAAACCTGTATTGCATGCTAGCAATGTTATTGTCTAAAGTTATAATTCAGCTTTATTACACTGCCATCATATATTTCATTTGCTCTCAATCATCAGAAAAAATAGGTTTATGAAGGTATTTGAGGAAGAAAGATTTTTTTTTATGGAAAATTAGAAAAGTCTTAAATGCGATTTATTATTTTAGAAGATATTTGTGTAAATATAATTTATCCATCTCATCCATTTTTGAGGGAATTTTTGAAGTAGTATATTAAAATAATTTGTACTTAGGAAATTTAAAAAAATGTTTCCAACCTGGAGAACTTCAAGTAACTTTTTGTGAAAGTGAAAAGTTATAAAAATATAACCACTAATAATTTTGCCTAGTGATATTAGAGAAAGTTCCTATCCCCTATACCTTAGCCAGTGTGCTTCTATAAGAATTATGTTGAAAGATCATTGAGAAGTCCAGCCGTGCTATGTTCAAGTTATGGATGGAAGGTAGACTATTGAAAATTAATTCTTTTCTAGTTGAGAAGAGAAAGGTTCAATCAAACAATAACCTATTGCTGTTAGTGGTTGTCTTTCACAAATATAAGTAAGTTGTACAACTTTCAAAAAAGCCTAGGGCTTGCTTGTGATGCTGCCATAAAGGAATCAACTAGAAGCAGCAGCCAAGTGACTATGGAACGTGGGGAATATAAAATTATGTGTCATTTTGTGGATAACATGTCAGAAACTGTCCATATTGACTGCTCTTTCAGTCTTCTGTTGAATGAGCAAGCATGGTAGCCACAGGTGAATGGAAGGACTGTTGGGAAGGGGTGTACCTGTTAATCCTCAGGTGGTTGTGGTTTTCATCTGTGCCCCTTTAGAATGGATGAAGGTGTGAGGGGGCAGTGAGTGGAGTGTGGATACACAGAGAATGGCTCTTGTGTGACTCTCACCTTTGGAGAGTAGAACAGTCACACGAAAATGAAGCTTAGATAGGCTGCATGATGAACATAAATGAGCTATTCCAAATGATAAGCCTCTGATTCCAAACATGTACATGTCTTAATACAAGGAGTCCTCAAGCTAGGATACTTCATTTAGCTATCTAAATGTTTGGAGGACAGAAAGCCATAGAGTAAACCGCAACCTACTTTTACAGCTGCCATATATAAACTTTAGTGATGAGCAAAATCTCTGAGTCCTTCAAAAAAGAAAGGGTCCATAGCATAAGGAATGACTGCTGAGTAGAACTGTTCAGGTAGTAGATTAAACATGGTCAAAATATGGTAGGATTGCTATGCATGCCCTGCTAGCACAGTCCTGTATCCTGGACAGAAGAGAATGTTCCCTGGCCCAGGTGACCGCTTCATAAAGGAATTTGCCCAATCTTCTGCATTTAGTCCAGCTCAGATGAATTAAAATGCAGTGATGCTGGAAGAGATTTAGAAAAGAGGTGTAGGAGCAGGATGCTGAGTTGCTTCCACCTGTGAAGGTGGTGAAACTTTCAAAGTGTAGAGCGTAGTGCGATTGATGACACATGGTAATGCTTAATTCATTCTTGTTAATTGTGCCAAACAATTCTGTAGCTCTAACTGCTGCATTTACAAGGCAAACTTGTCGCATAGTAGAATTCATCATTAAAGCTGGACAGATCAATTGATTTTTTTTTAGAAATTTCTTATGGAAATGCAAATAAGCCAAACCATTCTCTCATTTATATGCCCTAATTTGCTGTGAAATAGCCAACATACCTCTGTGCTGATCATTAATTCTCTTTGTGTAAAGTGCTTTCTATTCTTTTATCTGAAATGCATGAATATAGTAATAAATACTGGCTGTGTATAGTATTTAAAAATTATGCTGTATCGAAATCTAGCTATCTAGGTATAGTGAGTGGCTCAAATTTAGACTTTTGCCACCTTCAGGTAATATACTTAAAAATCTAATTAACCTATTACTCATACTTACTAGCTTATAAAATATTCATTTTAATTCTCATCTTGTAATATCTACTTTTGATATCAGTTTAAAACAAAGATGGAAAAGGTAATTTATAAAATGCAGAATGTTCTTATTGCTAGTTTTTCATTTAAAATCATAATCATTTAACTGGTGTTAATCTTTAGAATTTGCCTGATAGCTTGCTATTAAAAAAAAAAAGATTCTAAAGATGTATGCTCCATTTCTAAACTCCAAATAGAGAAAGAAAATAAAAAAATCTATTATTTAATTTTGTTTTAGTATGCTTATATTGTTTTGAAGTAAGACCACATTTTAATTATTAGTTTAATTACATTAATCCATGCTTCTCTACAAGTAATATAGTCAAGGTTTTCCTAGACATTAGGGGGGAAATGGCCACGTTAATAATAATTATTTTTAATAGTTTGCTTTTATGTAGTACAGTGAAAAAGTTTGTCATTAACATGAGCATTCTAAAAGCACCTATGAGAGTTAGATAAAAATATTTATTGAATATATGATGAACTGTTTTGTTCATAAATATTCACATGCTCAGTTGTCAAAATGTCAACTTCTTTATTAATCAAATTTTTGGAGAACTTGTTTTTGATGTGCAATAGCAAATGTAGCCACACATTTACTGACATTGCTAAACACCACATATCTTATCCCTGTGAATGGGGTAAGAGCATCAAATGGGCAGCCCAGCTCCTCAAAAAGAGAAAAAAAAAAAAAAAAGCAACAAGGACTGAAGTAAGCACATTGTTACTTGAACTCATCAAACTCATTAACCAAAAAGGGCATGTCTTATATCCTCTGAAGGAAGGAGGCAGAAGCCAGAAGTGTTTCTTCCACATGAGAGGAATATGGAATGCACATTCTTCTTCTGTGGTTTCAGGTCTAAAATAATTAATAAACACAAATTTACTGTGTTCACCCTTGTTTCTTCAAGAAACATCAATATCATTAATGGGGATAAAGTCTGTTTTTTTTCCTTAGTCCTTTCATAGGGTCTCCTTTATAGAGAGAATTTGGAACATGTAAAAATGGTGATATCTAGTTATACACAGACTTTCTTTTTGGCACAACAATAAGTGACGTTTTCCAGTGTGTCTTGAATTTAGGAACATAAAAACATTTTGTCTTTTGTAAAAGCATCAGGTTCTAAAATCATGTTATTTATTATTTTTAAGGGAAGTTCTTAGAGTATCAACTTTCTAAAAAAAAAAAATTAAGTGCATCATGAAGAATTCATGGTTTTGGCAGTAAAAGGGTAATGACATTTGATTTAACCTTTTCCAAGTTCCTGATAGAAAGCAGTTGAAAGTAAGTAAACTAAAATAATGCAAAGCTTCCCCAGGCCTGGAAACTTAAATGCTTCTGGGCTGGTGTTACATGATAATAGTTCATAAAATGTGTTTGAAGCAAATTATCAGGCACTAGATGTATTGCTACTAATTTAGTTCTTTCCTCAGCATGGAAGGAAATGGGAACTTGAGGAAGCTAAGGGGGGGTGGTTGGGGGGGTGGTGAAATGGGTGAAATAAGTGAAGGGGATTAAGAATACACTTTACGATGAGAACTGAGTAATGAATAGAATTGTCGAATCCACTGTATTGTACACCTGAAACTAATATAATACTGTATGTTAACTATATTGGAATTAACATAAAAAGCTTAATAAAAAGAAGTTGAGATCTTTAACTATATAAACCTATTTCCTGACGTGCTATTGCATTCTAAAGAGACTCACATACTCTGAGATTATAATGGGTAAAAATAAAACATTTTTTTCTAAAATGCATGTTTCTGGTTTTAAGTAAGTATAGTTAATATTTAACTATTTGATTCTTCATGTTAGGTTAATATGCCAGATGTATTATTTCTGTATTCATCTTTGAAAGTTCATATGTACAACTTTACTGGTAAAAAAAAAATGTGGTACTAGTTAGTTAAGCCCACAGTGATCTACAACATCTGCTATTAGTGGTGCCTTGATTGCTGTTTTTAATCAAAGATTCTCTACCAGTATCATCAAGAGACATAAAGATGCTGGATATAATCTTGCCACTCTTTTCTTTATGGTGTGCATTAAAAACCAGTGAGACAGCAACTAACAAAATAATTTGAAACATTTCTCTGAATTGTCCTAGAAATATCATAACACTCATTCTCATTGGCTTCTTCTTTAATTTGCATATTATTCATAAATTCTATGTGGGGGTGATATGCAGCCTTATTTTTGCAAGTTAGCCATTAATGATTAGGCCTCATTCTTTTTATTTTTTCTTTCTCTGTATACTTAATGATTGCAATCTGTTTCATCATATTGTAGCCTGGCATTTTACTGCCTTATTTTGCCATTTTTGAAGAGTGTAACTTCTCACATTTATTTTACTTCTTTTTTTAAAATAATTCAGCCAATATGGTTAGAAATCTATTAAATATTTATGGGAAATATTAATTATTGATTCATATTAAGCAAAACCAATTTAATATTTCCTCTCTCCTCTTTCCTGAAATGTTGGTTTTCCTATGGACAGCTCTTCCCATGCTGTGCTTTTTCATTTGGGCATGTTGTTCACAGTGACAGTTCTAGCTGGTTACTGTGCATTGTGAGCTCTGTGTTTACATATCAGGAACTTCAGAACCATATTTAAAACTGCCCAACATGCATCCTCTTTTATGTCTTTCAGGGTCTTCACACTCCGCATATCCACAAACAGACTCAACATTTCCCTCTCTCTCAGGCTTGCACCTCCTGCTTTCTTCTTGGTCTGTGTCTCTAATATCCACACATTAACAAATACAGAATCTCAGAATCATTTTTAATAACTACCTCTCAACCTGCAACCAGAATTGGTCACTAAGCCCTTTTAATACTCTCTTGTAATTCTAACTTCATCTTCGTATTGTCATCACTATAGTTATGTTTCAGAAATTCTTCTTTCTCACTTTTATGGCAAAAATAGTCTCCTATGTTGGCAGCTTCTCTATGTCCCCAGGATGGCATTTTGCCTGCCTCTCTGTGATGACATCTTTATAGGTGAAAAGCGATTTGCTTCTTAATAGAAGACAGAAACATATACTGTAGATGAGGTTGTTGTGATCTGAGGCCATTTCTGAAGATTGTGGTTCTGTGGCAGTTAGGGAGGTACTCGCCCAGGTACCATGGTTGGTACTGTCCGGAAAGACCAATTCTTTCAGTGTCTCCTAGGGCTTATCTCCACCAGGGGCAGATCTCAAAGAAAAGACATACTGATATTAGTCCCTTCAGTTCACCTTCACAGAACAGAGCATTTCCTGCTTGTTTCACAAAGAGACGATTTTTAAGGAAAATAAAACTTAAAAAAAAATGTTCAACGTTTAATGTTATTTTGTTATGTTTTAGCCTTCTGATATTTTGCCATCTAGTATTTTCTGGAGAGATTGCAATAGGCAACTGGTTTCAGTGAAGCCCAGATTGTTAAGTAGGCTTTGCCAAATGGGGAATAAAAAAAGAATGTACAGAAGGAGGAGTCCCCAGGCAGATAGAGCTCAAGGAAAGTATTTGTAAAATACTACTACCTTATCCATTTCTCCCTCAGACAGCCCCATCCCTGATGGGAAGGGCAGGGATAGTAATCCTTGATTCCTCTGAAACAAAGTCTCGCATCATTATTTGACTGTCACATGGAAGCTGTGAGTACCAGGGAATAAGCCTTTGGGCTTTGAGAGATTACTTGGGGAGTAAGACAGGCAAATGATATTCTCCTCAGTTACTCCTAGGTAGGCAAGCAGCCACTTACAGACTGGATGCCAGAAAAATAAACATAGGATGCTTACTCCAAGATCTCTCTAATCTGATCAAAATGCCATCATTGGTGACATTGATTAGGGATATGGGGGACAGAGTTATCCTCAGGAAGGGCTTTGAAGAGGTTCCACCTGAATGCCTGATGTCTTCATCTGATGAGCCATATGAAAGAAGCACCCCTGATATTTGCAGTTCAGTGAACTCAACAACCATCTAGTGTTATAAAGAATACTAGCAACAGAAAATACAAGCTGACTGTTGATGTCTGGTCCTGAAACAAATGATGGGCAGATGTAAAAGAAAAAAGGGTAAGATGGGGAAAATGAGAGAGGAAGTAGACAGCGTTCCTCTGAAAACACTACAAACATTTTTGAAGAGAGGGTTAACATGTCGCTCCTTAACCCTTACTTGATTTATGGCTTAGGATGGTTCTTGACTTCTTGGGATCCAAAACATAAAGGCAGTGAATTTTATAATTCATGCATTCTATGAGCTTGAAAGAATGTCTCCTAGAGGTTACTTCACAGGAGTGATTTTTCCAGGTAAATCATCAGCTCTCACTCTGTGGATGACATTTTATTGTATAAAATTGAATTTTCCAAGAAGTGTGGTAGGTGAGCGAACAAAAGAGATATTGTTGCTGTATTTCAGCAAATAGTTTTCCCTAATTTTAATTCCAGTGTAGTTTATGTACAGTGTTATATTTTTTCAGGTGTACAAGATAGGGATTCAACAATTCTGTACATTACTCTGCTCATCATGATAAGTGTGCTCTTCAATCCCATTTATCAATTTCGCTCATTGTCCCCTCCCTCCATCTCCACAGCCATCTTCCTCCTGATAACCATTAGTTTGTTCTCTAGAGTTGGGTATCTGGTTTTTGGTTTATCTCCTTTTTTCTTTGTTCATTTGATTCTTCAATTCCACATGAGTAAGATCATATGGTATTTGTCTTTCTCTGATTTATTTCACTGAGCCATTATACTCTCTATATCCATGCATGTTATTGCAAATGGCAAGATTTCCTTTTTTTTTTTTTTTTTTTTATGACTGATACTCCATTGTGTGTGTGTGTGTGTGTATGTGTGTGGACCACATCTTTATTCATCTCTTAATAGACACTTGAGTTGCTTTCATAATTTGGCTATTGTAAATAATGCTGCAGTAAACATTGGGGGCACATATCTTTTCAAGTTAGTGTTTTCGTATTCTTTGGGTAAGTACCTAGTAGTGGAATGACTAGATCATATGGTAATTCTATTTTTAATTTATTTGAGGAATCTCCATACTCTTTTCCACAGTGGCTCTATCAGTTTGCATTCCCACAAACAGTGCAGGGGGAACCCTTTTTCTCCACATCCTTGCCAATGCTCGTATCTTGTGTTTTTGATTTTAGCCATTCTGAAAGGTGTGAGGGGATATCATTGTAGTTTTGGTTTGTATTTCTCTGATGATGAATGATGTTGAGTATCTTTTCATGTGTCTGTTGGCCATCTGTATGTTGTCTTCTGACTTCTGCCTATTTTTAATTGGTTTGTTTGTTTTTTGGTGTTGAGTTGTATGTGTTCTTCATATATTTTGGATACTAATCCTTTATCAGATATATCATTTGCAAATATCTTCTTCCTTTCAGTAGGTCATCTTTTTGTTTTGTTTCCTTTGTTGTGCAGAAACTTTTAATTTTGATGTAGTCTCAATAGTTTATTTTTGCTTTTGTTTCCCTTGCTTTAGGAGATATAGCTAGAAAAATGTTGCCACGGCTGATATCAGAGAAAGCATTGCCAGTGCTATCTTCTAGGATATTTAGGGTTTCAGGTCTCACATTTAGGTCCTTAATCCATTGTGTAGGTAAGTGGTCCAGTTTCATTCTTTTGCATGTAGCTGTCTAGTTTTCCCAACACCCATTTGTTGAAGAGACTGTCTTTCCCCCATTGCATACTCTTGCCTCCTTTGTCAAAGATTAATTGACAAAATTAATGGACAAAAATTGGCTGGTAGCCTTATGGGGTTTCCCTTATATGTAACTGTTTTCCTTTCTCTTGCTGCTTTTAAACTTCTCTATCACTATTTTTTTGCCATTTTAATTACTATGTGTCTTCATGTGGACTTCCTTTGGTTGATTTTGCTGGGGGCTCTCTGTGCCTTCTGGATCTGGATGTCTATTTCCTTCCCTGGATTTTGGAAGTTTTCAGCTATTATTTCTTAAAATAAATTTTCTGTCCCCTTTTCTCTCTGCTTTCCTACTAGGATTCCTATAATGAGAATGTTTTTATGCTTGAGGGTTTCTCTGAGTTCCCTTAGTCTGTTTTCATTTATCATTTTTTTCTTTGGTTCCAACTGATTGTTTTCATTACTCTGTCCTCTAGGGCACTGATCTGCCTTCCTCTAGTCTACTGTTTATTCCATTTAGTGTATTTTAAATTTCATTTATTGAGTTCTTCATCTCTGATTGGTTTTTATGGGGTTTTTTTTGGTTTTTTTTTTGTCTTTGTTGAGGATCTCAATGAGGTTCTCTGCTCTTTTCTTGAGACCAGTATCTTTATGACTGTTACTTTAAATTCTCTATCCAGTGTATTCTTTGTTTAGTTTAGCTCTCTTGCTGTGATTTTGCCCTGTTCTTTCATTTGGGACATATTCCCTGTTTCCTCATTTTGTCTAACTCTCTGTGTCTCTGTGTTAGGAAAGTCTTCTATATCTCCAGCTCTTGAAAGTAGTGGCCTTATGAAGAAGAGGTCCTGTAGTGACCTGCAGTACAATGTCTCCTGTTCCCCAGAACCTGGCACTTCAGGGGTGTCTCCTCTGTGTGTTGCATGTCCCTTACTGTTGTGGCTGAGCCGTGTTTACCTTTAGTTCATGTGTCTACCATGGCTCTCTACTGTGGGAAGGGTTTGATCCCTGTGTTGTTAATGGCCAGTCTGGGGCTGCCTCAGGCTTGAGTTGAGTCAAACCAGGCATTGGCAGAGATGCGGTAGCATCAAACTACCATATGTTCTCCCTGCACAATCCTCTGAGAAGCTTTCTTTGGTGGGTGGGGCCAGCAGTCAGACCCAGCTGTCTGCCCCCAGCCCACTGCTGGGGCCACATTTGGACTGGTGTGTGTGGTTATCTTCCTTTCTCCTTGGTGCAGGAGTCACTTTAATGTGGTGCTGGCCCCTTTTGGGACTGCTTACACACTGCTAGGCTTGTTGCACTGCTTTGGATGGCCTCTGGCTAAGGACATATGGGAGGGACAGGGCCACAGGAGAATGTGGGGGTGGGGTGCGTTTTGTTAGCAAGGTCCTTGCAGACCTCCTGGGCAAGTGAACTTGCAGCTGCCTAGGAAAACTGCCGAGGCTGGTGGGTCAGAAGGGGTGGACACACAGAAGAGCATAAGGTTGGGGCCATGGTGTTCGCAAGCTCAGTGGGGATTGTTGGAGCTGAGCTGGTTTCTGCAGGTGTCTGTGTATCAAGGCTGGCAGGCAGGGGAGTGAGATGGATCCTTCTATCTGTTTTGTTTTTGGAAAAGTCTCCCAAAGATCCCCGCCCTTTCAGCACATGTTCTGAGATTGGTAAATAAATCTCCTTCCTGTATACCCCAGTGTTTTTCAAAAAGGTGCTTCTATGCTGTGTATCTATGGGATGTTTGTTGTGCTGTCCCTTTACAGGTGGAGATTCCACCGTCCCAGCTTCCAGAGTGGAGTCTGCTGATGTTGAAAATTCCCACTGATTTTTAGGCCTGTCTGGTTTTCAAGGGCCAATATTATGGGGATTCATCTTCCCAGTGTGAGTCCTCCATGCTCAGAGTGCCTGGCATGGGGGTCTGTTCCACTTTACTTTCCATGCCTGTGGCATCCCTCTCTCCTGGGGAAAGTCCAGTGGGTCCTTTTGGCTCCTCACCACATCTCCAGCCTTCCTATTCTCTTCAATGTGGTCTCTTCTCTATATTTAGCTGTGGAGTCTGTTCTGCAGTCTTTGGGTCATTTTCTGTGTTACTTACAGTAATGTGTGTGTTAACTAGTTATGCATGTGAGATGAGGTGAGCTTAGGATCCTCCACTGCCATCTTCCCCAGGAGTCCTTCAAACAATCATTTTAAAATTTTTTATTATGTTATGTTAATCACTCTATTCCCTATTTAATGACAAGATTGTTGACCTTTTTAGGGTACAGGTTCAGTTCATATTTTGGTACTGCTGTCAGTTTGGCTGCAATCAGATTCCTTTTCTAATCATGGTAATTAAGTTAACTGATAATGGCCATCAGTATCCTTGCAGGAGTTGCGCTTTTTGTTTTATCTTGTTGTTAAACTATGAAGTATTAACCAAACATTTCCAGAATGCACAGCAGGAGATGGGTATGAATAGAGAGGGCCTACTTATTTTCTGTTTATAATCTTTATATCAGATCCTCCTAGAGAGGAATAAAATGTAATACTGGGAAATGAAAACTCCTAAAATTTAAGTGAATCCAACTCTGTACTCTTAGGTGACATTATTCGGGATCTGTGACTTTATCTTTTGAATATATTATTTAGAGAAACTTTCCTTCATTTTCATACAATTCATTCTTTGAGTATAAAATTTCACTCTTATCCTCTGTAGAGTGAAAGAGTAAACCTGTTGGTTGCTTGTGTACTTTGACCACCTCTCTTATCACATGTTTATGCCTGAAACCCTCCACTGTCAACCTTGAGAACATTATATTGTCCCTATGTCCTAGTCCCACCTCCGCCCCTTGTGGAGAAAGTTCACTTGAATCTAGATAAAAGTTTCCATTTATTTCTATCTCATGGACATTCTGTTGGCTGCCAAGTAACTGAGACATTAAACAGCTGGCTGTGTTAGGTGTACAAATTCTTATGGTAAGGATTTACGGCCACAGTCTTAACTCTGCATTCTGATCTTGTATATTTTTTTTACATTAATCACACTTGTCACTTATACTATCCATCATCACTTATATAATTTTCTATATGGAATCTTTCTGTGGAATAATCAGAATAAATAAAAATAAGTGAAGTTTCTCCCCCCAGCCCCCAAAAGTGGTTCATTATTTTTTCTGACTTTGAATTAGTCTAATTGTTTGACTAAATTGACCAGTTTCGTGAATGATGAAAAGGGCTGTTGCATCATTCCCAAAGTACAACTAGTAATAACTAAAGGCATGATGATCATGAGTTATTGTCAAGTCCTGTTTAGAAGTTGTTCTTGAATATAACCAATATTATCATTGTGGTATTTAAATTTGAATTTTGAGTTTAGATATTGAGTCACTTAAGAGTGTGGGATAACAACTAAGTGAAAATACTAATGTGATTTTTGCTTTTAAGTTACCTTGAGACCTGGAATTATTTATGAAATTTAAAGAGGTAGATAGTCTGAGTTCTGTTATTTCTTAAAGTGTTTATTATTTGTGCTTTTAAAAATACGTAAAATATGACTATAGAAAAAGCCAATCAACTGAAGTTAATTTGGTTAGATTTTTTTTTGTTAGAAATAAGTTGGTTCTTTTAAGTCAGCTATGTGCATTGACTATGAGAAGTCATAGCAAAATTGCTTCTTTGAACATGCTGCTTCTGAGTTTTGTTTTGTTTTTATTGTATCTGAATAGTCTGAAAATGAGTTTTGTCAGAAGGGATTCCTTCTTATATTCTTCCATCCCACACCTGATGAAGAAGAGCAGATACGGGTTAGAGAGAACCAGCTTAGGTCTCTTTCTCACATATTTTTGTTTCGTTTCTTCTCAACAGCAGTAATCTATGTCTGCCTCTAGGTAATCGACCTCCAAAGAATGTATGTTAGGCCTGTGATAACAGCAGGACAAAATAACTCACTTTATTACTTCTTTTCTGTTTTAACTTATTTTGGGATTTTCCTACATCCTCCACACATATGGATAATATATTTCATTGGGCATATGTAATTTACTGAGCTTTGCTATTACTATGAAACCCAATTATTGCAGAAAAAGAAAGATTGCTCCCATAAGTCCTTTGTGCTAATCTTGTTTCAGACTGGCATTTACAGGTATGGTGCCAGGCATAATGCACACTTGGTAGGTGGAAGGAAGGAGGACATTCTGTCCGATGTAAGAGATGTTTCTAGACTCAAGGAAATTCAAGAAGAAGATGGTGGCATTTTTTATTGTTAGCTGTTTGTTTTGATTTGTCTCATTAATGATAGAGTAGTAAAGAGATAATGAAAAGTTCAGAGTAATGTGAATAGCTGCATATTTATTAAATAAGAAGAGTGGGTGTGGTAATTTTAAAAATACATTTTAAATATTGGGTTTCTGAATCCCATAGCTGGAAGAGCTGTGCATTGAAGAAGAGTTGAACGTTATAGTCATAGGCAGACATTGGAATAAGTTTATATTTAGAAGTATCTTAATCAATGTTTATAAGTATGCTCTACAAGTGCTTTATTCCTTTGATTATTTTGTGACTAGTGTGTGTGGCTGTATAGAGTATTGTACCTTCCTTGAAATGTTCAAACAAATTGCTTTTAATACCCTTAACTGCAGCAATTTAAGTATGTATTTATATGTATAACTGCTATCTAATGATATGTATTAATTGAAGCAAGTCAAGAGTAAAAATTCTGAGGCATTTAGAATATATAGATATAGTTGAATATGCCAAAGGAACTTAGAATCTTGTACATATTTCTTCATGTTTCTTAAAAAATGAAACTTCAAATTAAGCAGTATCTATCCATTGCACTGAGGTTTCCCCTCTGAAATTTCCTACATAGCTTATTGTTTGTTTTGTTTTGTTAAGATAAAATGTTCTGGGTATGTGAAGAAATTGATTTTGTTATATATTTTTACTGTATTCTTCTCCCTTGTCCCAAAGCAGATAACTTGTGCTCTAAGTACCTTATATTTGTGGATGTTTGTGTGTTTGTATGACTTCTGCAGTTTTTCTAGGAAAACAGGTAATTATTTCTTCCAATACCACTCAAGCAGAGTTGGAAGCAGATAATACCAATTTAAAGACATAACTAAGAATGGAGTTTTATCTCTTCCCAATAAAAGAAATGGAGGGAAGCAGACAGGAAGCTATAAGATCCCTAAGAGTAGAAAACCACATAACTATCTACCCAACTACCTACCTATTTGTCCATTATAATAGTACACTGAGATTTAGACTTGTTCTGTGTCATCGAATCATCGTAAATAATGAGAGAAGGCGGCTTTCTAGACCTTTGTTTTCAAGTTACCAACCATGGCTTTGAGACCAGAAATTCTTTGTTCCAAAGGAAGTATTAAGAGGGTATTGTCTTTGTAAAAAAATGATATATTTTTGTTGTAAGGGATAGAGAGGCTAGGTAATGTCCACAGTAAGGGTAGGGGCATAAGTAGCCCAAACTGGGGTTTTGCTTTGAAGAGAGAATTGATTTTGAAAGGACTGGTAGCAATGAAGACCAAAGCACTGCTTCCTGGCTCCTGTGAAGTGGGAGGCCCATGATCTTGTGGTTTGAAAGAGTAGAACTTGAACTCTTAAGAGCCCTTGGTCTTTGTAGCCACAGCCCTGGGAGCCATGCCTGAGGAAACCCATGAGACCTGCATGTAAGCGAACCAATCACACGGGGCTGCATGATGAGTATCTTGCACAGAGGTCGTGGTGTCTGCGGCACTTGCACTTCTTCCCCACCTTATGAGTCACAGAGTGCATTTAGTACTCAAGCATGGTTGGGACTACATTTTTCTTCAAAATGGGGCTTTGCAGTCAGAATTAGATTTAGAATAATGTGATGTTTCTAGCCCCTTAATATTTGGCAGGATACAAAAAATATATATATCAATGACAATCTCTATTAGGGTTAGTTCAGGGAAGTATTGGTCTATATATAATGCACAATAAACAATTTATCATAGGGGTTTGGGCTTATGCTGGTTAACTTGTCTGTGCAGAGCTGCTGTTGCATGGGATTCAGGGCCTGAAGTTGCTATTGGTAAGCCAGGTCAGCAGTTGAGACATGCAGTGGCTGAGAGCATATAAATTGGAACCTATAGGGTTGCATTGAAATGTAAAAGGACAAACTAGAGCCTACATTCATCTCCCATCATCTGTGACCTAGATGATGCGGGTGACCTTCAGAAGCTTGCACCTTTCCCCACAGAGTTGGACACATGCCTAGCTGGGGACTCAGAGAAGTAAAAAAATTATTCTACGGGGGTTAGACAGTGTTATCACCTGCAAGCCTAAGTCACCTCTACACAAACAAGGTGAATTAACAGATTAGCCAAAATGTGTGTGAGCTGTCCCAGAGTGTGGCCCCCTACACTGAACTTTGGTTCATAAAAAAGATTGTTGCTTCAGTTCTGACTTAAAAATAACACACATATTTTTCTTAAATCCAGTCCTAATCTGGAATTGCACAAGAAGGGGAATTCTGGTAGAATGTAGTCACAGTTTGCAAAATTGGTCAAGGGCAAAACCACATTTGTCAACCTGGCCTTCTGTACATTTCTTTTCTCCTTAGGGAATTTCCAAATAAACACAAAAGCAAAATCCTGTTCTCACCTCCCATGATGCAACTATTCTTGATATAAATGAAAAACATGCTTATTTCCCCAAAAGAAATTAGATGATCCCTTTATCCATTTGGATGATGATCATTCCTTTGCTTCCTGACTCATATTCCCCCTTCTAATACCCTGTATCTTAAATGTTGAGATATATGTTTAAATATTAGTACATTTAGAATTTCAAGGTAAGGAATAGGAAAGAGGAAGAAAATAGTCAATCTATGCATAAAAATGTTATATTAAAGTAAGAAAGAAATATGTAACTATTATAGTCCTCATTTTTATGTATGTAGTTCTGACATTTGTAGTTATCTTTTTCCACAGCCCATTCTATTTACCCTTCCTGTTAGCAAGCACCTTAGCTATTTGTGAATCTTTGTTTGATGGGATAACCCAAACGTTCATAGCTAAAGAATCTGGGTCATTCCCAGTCCTGCCTATGTTGGGATGTTGCAGCTTTCTACTGATTTTTATCATAAGATGCGAATATATTTATGAGTGGCCTGAACATATTTCTTGCCTTCTAGATATACTCTTCATTGTATTATTGCAACCAAATTTCCCTTTGAAAATCAGGGTCAGTAACTCCAGCCAACAGAGTACTCTTTGATTTGCCTGCTGACTAAATCAGGTAGCAGTCCCAACTTCCAGTTTAATAGACTATTGCTGTGTGTCCCGGTGAAAGCAGTCCTCCCTTGAGAACTAAGACTGCTTACTAACAGAACCCCAAGAAAAGTTTTACTAGTAGGTCAGTAGAAGCAATAGAAGAACCACTTATTGTTTTCTACCCCTTGATTCCTAGATCCATGAATCTTGGTCATGGGAGAAATAATATTGTATAGTTCTTGATGATTTAGAGCATATATCATGTCCTAGAGGACATTGTTTCAGGTTCAAAACCATTTCCACTAGCTGGCATGGTAAACAGATCTTCAGAAGTTTATGCCACTAGTATATCCAGTCAACTGCTTTTGTGCTGATTTGATTGGAAACATGCTAAGACCAATGAATTCCATTAGTAAAGGCCCGTTATTTCACTCAATTTGCTGTAAGATTAGTTTCTTGGTCAGAAGCGACGCTGTGTGGAATATCAAGGTATAGACATTGTGTAATTTCACGGATACTGGTTTTGGCAGAAGCGTAGTGGACAGAGAGGGCAAATCCACAGGCAGAGAAAGTGTCTATGCTAGTGAAAGCAAAGATCTGTCCCTTTCCTGATAGAAATGGTCCAGTGTAATCAATGTGCTCTATGGGCTGACTGACCTCCCAGAGAAATGTTGCCTTCTGAAGGCTCAGTGTTGATTTCTGCAATTAGCAAGTTAGGCTCAACAATGACTGTAGCTAGACTGGCTATGTGAGTGGAAGCCCATGGTGCTGAGTCCATAACTTCTATACCTATCCCAGTGGCCACTTTCATCATGGACCCATTGGGGAAAGATAGTGATGGTTAACAAAACAAAACAAAACACTGGCAGCAAAAAAATGGATCAGCTGGTCCATGTGATTATTATGCTGCTTCTCTGCTAAGATTTCTCTTTAGCAAACATTTGCGTGGGGTGCAAATGTGTTCATATCTCTCTCAATTAAGAAATTTCAATGTCCATCCTTTCTAATGATTCTTTTATTCCCTTCCCATTCATTACCAAACTATTAACCATTGCACAAGAATCCCTGTAGATTGTTCCTGGGGCCATACCTTCTTGCAGGCAAAGTATGTAACAAAGGGGTGTGTTGCTTAAAGCTGTTACACCTGTTCTGGGCACTGCCTAAAGTCTGGAGGTAGCGCTGCAATGCTCCACTTCTGGGTACTGTAAGCGTGTGATGTAGAATATTCGGTGAAAAAGGCCCATATGTTTTTCCTCTTCTGTAAAGTGTTCATATTGTCTTTACTTACTTATTGCACCAGGCATACAGGCCATGGGACTTTGAACCATGTACTCATTCAACTTATTCATGCTGTCATGACATTATAGAGGTGGATGTAGCCTATTTTACTTCCATCTGATAAGGGATATGGGGTCTTTCTCCATTGAGCTGTAACTAACCCAGCACAAGACTCAGAATTTGAGGGGTGAGATAGAGTTAGAGTTGGATGATATCTGGTTCGGGGTGCTGCCTGAACCAACAAGGTGAGCTAGCAGATCACTGACAATGGCATGAGCTGCCACAGTGCCTGATAACTGTGTAGAACTTCACAGCATGAAATAAATGGTTTGTATGCTTGTTATGTTTTATCTCTGGCATTTTATGTCTAAATTCTACCTGCGATAGTTTCTTTCAAAATATCATTTCCATTTTTTTCCCATAAAACTATTCCATTATGCAAGAGGAGGCCAATATTCTAGGCAGTATATATTCCAGCTTTTTTTTTTCTCAGTTATCCTGCTAGGGCCCAGCGTTCTTTTGGATGTTGTAATGGCAAAACACCACACAGTACATCCCAAAAAGATCAGTGCTACTCTTTGTCTAGCTGAAAGCAAACAGGAAGGGTTAGCCTGCCAGGAATAACATCCCAGGTCTTGAACAGACTAAATTTCTCCAAGGCAGTGAATACTGTAATACACTTTAGCCATGCTGAATACCAACATGTGTTATCTTCCAGGGAATTAAAATATGTGCACCTGCCTGTCAGATTATTGTCAACCACAAATAGGTCCTCACTACCCTCAAGTACATCTTCAGTATGACGAGTGGTCAGCCAAACTCCTTGTCACCCCCAAAGAATGTCAGGACTGGAGAGAATGATAGAAATTTTCAACCTCAAACCTCTCAAAGTGAAGTGATGTGTTCAACATTAGCCAGAGGAAGAACTAAGCCTAGGAAGAGGAAGCTGGGATTCTTAGGCCAAGTTCATCCACACTTTCACATTTCCCCCCAAAGAGTCTAGTGCCCTTTTACACCAACTTCCTTCTGATGCATTAAGTGCTCTGGGCATAGGGAGTATATACCCAATTATAACATGTGAAGGAAAGAGTATACTCATATATTGAATACTGATTTAGAATATGCTGGGGCTTTTGTTGAAAAATGAATATGAATGATGATAATTTAGATTTTATAAATGCTGAATAGTATAACTTTAATTCTAGTTACCTTAACTTGACTCTTAGTGGACTATAAGTGGACTTAGATATTACATCCTTCCTTCTCTGCTTCTGGACATCACTGAATCCAGGTATCCCATCTTTTCCAGACTTCAGCATAATGTCACTTTGGCTCTGAGTCTCTTTGGCATCTCAGATTTTGAGATGGGCCTGCTGTTAGTCTCACAGATAAATTCTCTAATAAAATAATGAACACTTAAACTTTAAAAAATATTCTACATGGTTGAAAATCAGTCTATCAGTACATAATTACTTTTTCTCTTATAAAGGGAAACAATATAAAATGTGTAGTTTATATAGTATAAATCAGAAAACCTTTTTCTTATTTTAATGCTAAGTTCAGCAGAGTGTTTTATTTTTGAAGCTATGGTTTAGTCTGTATTGTGAATCTGAATCAGAGTGCAGTGAAACATCTGGATCTTAAAAGGTCTCAAACCTCGAGCCACTTTATGTATCTGGAAAAATTCACACATTTCTTATGAAACAGAAAGCCAAGGAATGCCTCTTTATTTTGAAGATGAAAAGTGTCATTGATGCAGAATACCTGGATTTATTTTGTGTACTTGTTCCACTGTAGTTGGTAGTATATGGTTCAAAAAGTCTTGGTCATTTTATAAATCTGGAATGTGACAGTTTGGCCTATAATGATTTTCCATGAATGATGGCAAGTCTAAACGTGGTCAGTCCATGATCTTTTTGTCTTTCCGCACAGCCGTGGTTAGCTAATTGGCAAATAGCCCTTTCTGTGCTCAAGCATTTCACTTGCGTTCTGGGCGGGAAGAATGGCAAGAGCAAAAATACAGCCAACAGAACATGCTCGCTTTTTTTTTTTTTTTAAAGATTTTTTATTTATTTATATGACAGAGAGAGACAGCGAGAACAGGAACACAAGCAGGGGGAGTGGGAGAGGGAGAAGCAGGCTTCCCGCTGAGCAGGGAGCCCGATGTGGGACTCGATCCCAGGGTCCTGGGATCATGACCTGAGCCGAAGGCAGACGCTCAACGACTGAGCCACCCAGGCGCCCCATGCTCGCTTTTAAAAGGCTCCCCAGAAGCCTACCAAGGGATTTGTTATGCATCTTCTTAATGAGAGGTCACATTCATGTGGCTCTCCTTAGCTGAGATAAAAGCTGTTACTCTCTCTCCCTCACTCCCTCCCCACACACACTATTTATATATTCAGAGCACCTATATTATATATGTTAATGATGCTCTGAATTCTACCTGTAGATTAGAAAATGGAGAGCATGGAATATGAACTTTTATGGGCATCCAGCCAGCCATACCAATTGAGCCTGCAATACCTAAAGATTATCAGTAAAATTTATACTATAAGAGTATGAGAGAGTATAAGCTCCATGTCTTTGTTACTGTATCTCTAAACCCTAGGAGAATGTATGGTTTATAGTAGGTGCAAAGTACATGTTTTTGAAGAAAGAAAGAAGGAATGGGTGCTTATCTTAAAGCAGAATGCCTTCAGCTTCTAACAAGGCATAATTCTCTTTTTCTTCCTTCTTGAGTTTCTTCCAGTCATGTTCTACAGTGTTGTGATGTGATAACGATGGGTTTCTGCTTTCACTCCAAGTGGGCATGTGAGACATGCATCAGAATGTATTCAGTATGCCTAAATATATGGGTTTTGAAGGTGAATGCTTTTGGATCAAAATCTGAACTGACTCCCTTGGCTATCAAGAATTTGGGTAGTTTTGATCCTACAAAGGCACTGAATATTAATAAGTGTATTCACTTGCTGGAATTGTTAAATATTAGTATAGAAAATGACCTTAGAGTTCATTCAGGCTGTTTTTACAGATGAGAGAATAGACTCAAATTTAGCATCATCTGTTTTTGCTTGTGAAGCAACTTATTCACACCAAAGACTTCTGGTTAGCATGGCATAATATGCTCACCCCACTCAAAGAGGGCTTGCCAATGTTTATGGAATCACAGTGTGCCGAATTGCAAAGAGAATTTAGGGCTTCCAACTACTGGTCTAGCTGTTCTTCCCTCTATATTATACTGACTGTAAGTGAGCAGTTGTAAAAATGATTATGAATGAAATCCACGTTGGGAATTTGTTCAAAGTTCCAAATTCTTGGGGCGCACTTCCATGAGAACCTGATTCTGTGTCTGGTTGAGGCCCATGAAACAGCATTTTTAACAAGAACCTTGAATGATTCTGATGCAGGTGGTCCACAGATCCCAGACTGAAAACAATAAAATAAATGAAATGAGGCTTTAATTTTACAGCTCCCAGAAGAGCTCATGAAAATTCTTAACAAGTGGAAACCTAGAAAAAACATGACTGCGTGAAACTAAAGACCAGTGTTTTCCTGATTAAAAAATCAAAAGCACAATGTTTAAAGATGAATAATCCTGCTAATGCTCACTATGGTAGTGCACATGCCTGATGTGCTTTGTTAAGACGTGCACTGTATAAGCTCCATGCCACTTGCGCAGAGAATTTACGCAATCTAATTGCACTGGACCTGGCGTGTTCATGGCAGACTACCAGCTGAGGCTGCTGTCCAAACGAGAACTCCGTTCCAAGGCTCAACGTTTGCTGCTTTATTTCATGTAGCATTTACTTGGCCCCCCAAGAATGCATTGCACCCAGCATTAGTCCTCTTTTAAATATTTACCTTAAATTATACTCTATTCTGCATTCTTTATTTTGACGTAACAGAAAAAAGGAAGAGAGAGCTGAAAATAAAGTAAAAAATCATGCTAGTTCATATATATATGTATATTTCCTATATATAAATATAAAAACAAAAATATAAAACTATATATAAATTATAAAAATTAAATATAAAATATAAATATATATATATATAATTTTTTAACCTTCCGACTAACCTTATGAGAGAAACTATCTATTTCTAGAATAGAAAATGGAGACTCAGATTAATAAATCTCTCTCTCTTTGAAAGAATTGAAAACTAAGACTTAACTGTTTCAAAACGCAATCTTCTTAACACGTTGTTGTCTCTCTGCATCTCTCTCTCTCTAGCATGTCCCTCCAATCATTCATCCTGTTTAGTTTTTCCATCTACCTCCCTAATTTTTTCCTTTCTGACCACCCACCTATAAGGCATCATTCTTTAATTGAAAAAAGAGTTGTTATCAGGTGCTTTGAAATTTTACTCTAGGTTTTATCCTAACTATCCTAACTAGAAGTTCTACCTTAAAAAAGTCATAGATTTTTAGAGTGGGGTAATTAGTTTGATGAACCATCAAAATCCCTCCTATTACACAGGAGGAAGCTCAGGTCCAGGAAAATTAAGCAACTTCTTTACACTGGCATATTGAGTTATTGGCAGAGCTTGAATATAATTAAGTCTTTGACTCATAATGCATTTTTCCCATTGGAACTTTAGGTTAAAGACTACTAGTTAAAGACTGAATGAACTTAAATACAGCATTTTTTGGTAACTAAAAGAAGGAGAAAAATCTATTCACAGAGTCAGTTTGTTGCATGAGATACTTAGTGGAAGTAGTGATTTTACAAATCACGTGCAATTGCAAATTCCAGAATTAATATAGTGCTTTCTAGAGATTGACACTATTATATAGTTCAGCAGGCTGCATTTCCAAATGAAATTTGCCCTACTATGAGATATATCTCCAACAGTTTCTGCTAAGACTTTGTTTTCTGTAGTGTTAGATTTGGTTGAACCGATCTAAGGTACATCTAGCAGTTTTGACAAGGTGTTACAATAGATTAACCATTTCTAGGATGTATTCTCAACCATTCTAAAATTTTCAAATGTCAGTACTAAATGATATGGAATAGAAATAATATCTATCAGGGTGCTTATTATTGACAGTTCTATGAAAAATGCTTAACATATGATATTAATGTCAATCCTTGCAACCATTCCATGAGTATATACTTTAGTAATTTTCAAAATATTTTGTGGGCGCCTGGGTGGCTCAGTTGGTTAAGCAACTACCTTCGGCTCAGGTCATGATCCTGGAGTCCCAGGATCGAGTCCCACATCGGTTTCCCTGCTCGGCAGGGGGTCTGCTTCTCCCTCTGCCCTCTGCCCTCTCGTGCTCTCTCTCATTCTCTCCCTCTCAAATAAATAAATAAAATCTTTAAAAAAATATTTTGTACTTATATAATGTCTTCATTTTATAAATTTCCAAACTAATATTGAGAAGTAATTTCCTCAAGAATGCATAGAATCACATGAGCTATGTTACCTGCATAATAAGCAGGTGTGTGTATATATACACACACATATATATGTATATATATAAAAGCAAAATATATCTCACTGTAGTATATACATCACAGTGTAGTGGAATACTACAGAAGACACGTTACCAAATGTGAAAAATAAATTTAATGGTTCAAGTTGCAGTTAATAGTTGATTTGGACTAGTTTTATAGTTAATAAAATGGTAATATTATTTTTAAATGATGGATGTGCAATATTTTTTCACAGAAAATACTTCTTAACCTATGTTAAAATATGTATATATAAAATTCAAATATTTGTCAAACCTGTAAAATATCTTATTGTGTTTAATAATATAATGATTTGTGGATTTTTAAAAAGGATCATAATGTCCAGGACTTTAATTCAAGAAGTTTGCAAAATCATTGGAATCATCCATCTTTTTTTTTTTTTTAAGATTTTATTTATTTGACACAGAGAGAGAGAGGGAGGGAGCTCAAGCAGGGGGAGCAGCAGGGAGAGAGAGAAGTAGGCTTCCTGCTGAGCAGAGAGCCTGACAGGAGACTCTATCCCAGGACCCTGGGATCATGACCTGAGCCGAAGGCAGACGCTTAACTGACTGAGCCACCTAGGCACCCCTGGAATCATCCCTCTTAATCTTTTGAAAACTTTCATGAAAATGGTTTTATATTGCTAATTTTAAACACCATCTGTATTAATTAGGGTTCTTCAGAGAAACAGAACCAGTAACATTTTATATATGTGTTATTTGATATATACATACATGTTTTGGGGACTCTTTCTGTGTGGAAGGGGTAGATTTGGGTAAGAATAATAAGGAACATTTCCCTCTTGTGGCAGTGTGTAATCTTTTCCTAATTAAAACGAATGTTTATCATCATACACCCACTTGACAGACAAACCAGGGAGTAATGAAACAGGAGCTGAGTGATGTGGAAAGTTATAACTTGCTTCTGGTGATGCTCCCCACCTGGAAACAAACAAAACACTGGAGGCTGGAGAGCCCTGGAGACCATTGTCCCTCCTTGGGACAGGCCTCCACCAACTTTAAAGGTCCTGAGCTAGAACCTGTAGATTCCATTGCCTCCCCTGGAAACTTACCCTAGCATTTAATCCTTCTGACTGTGGGAGTCAAAAATTCAATTTAGAAACAAGTTTAACTTTCATGAAAGAGAAATTCACACTTTTACCTGAAGCAATTATTAGCAATAATGAGACAAATGTTTTATAAACCTAGAGTTCTAATTTATAATTTCCATAAGTAGGATTAAAATAGGATGGTATTATCAATATTTGGTGTATTTTTTGCATTTACTACTTTCCTTTATTCAGAAAATATTTATTAACGCTTACTATATGTCAAGAACTATAGTGCTCTGTCCACACTCTCTTCACAAGAGGCTGCAACTTTTGTGATTTCTTTTTTTAAACTCTCTTAGTGATAGATTTCATAAATATTAATAAAAGGTTTATAGCACTATTCGTTAAATACTAAAGCTATTGTGTGCTGATTTACTCTCATGGAATATGAGGATTAATTTAACTCAGCTGAGAAAAGCATACGGTTCTTTCTTGTCAGATGATTTAACTCATTGGCATTATTTGATATCTGACTTTTCATTTTAATTTGGATATAAATATTATCTAGTTTTTTAATAATGAAGATGTTGTAGTTTGTGTCTCCCTGTCCTATGGAAATAAATGATATGCTATGGAATTAAAAGTCACTTTCAAGTATCTGAGCAAATCTGTTTCCTGGCTTACAGGAATCTGTCTCATAGGAAAATATCTGTACTATTCACATCAACTCTGCTTTATTCGTTGCATTTTATTCTACTTGTTCTTCATAAAACTCACTGATGGATATCAAATTTTCTTGTTATTTTTGGGGTGAAGAGGGATTGCAAATCAGTAGCTTGATTTACCCACTATAAAAATACACCTAACAATAAAAGTTACAAGATTTATCTTTTCTGCCTTAGATTTTTGTTTTCATGTTGGATGTTCCATTTTTGAGCAATTCTTCTTCATAATTCAACGAGTACTTGTAAAACCCATGCCATTCACCATGTGCCTCACTCACATCACTGGCTACCAAATACTGGTCTCTAGATTGCTGCTATGTTGGGTTTACAGGATTGTGGAGTGCTGCAGTTAAAGTGCAGATTTTCCATCACCCCACCCACTGCTGGTATTTGGCATGTCTGGAATCCGGTCATGGTATGCTACTGCTGAGGTAGATTTAATTAAGTAATAGCTGCAGTTGATAAATTATAAGTCAGGTAGAATTCCTAGTGCAAAGCCACTGTCTCCCTGCATCAGCCCTGTGTATACTTTGCCTTATACACTAGAGACCACAGCTGATTGTCATTTCAGTTCATTACCTCTCCTAGTGATTAACTCCACAATTAATAATAATATATTTATATCACTGTTAAATTGCCAGCTTAAGATGTTACTCATTGATTTGCCATCATGACATATGCATGAGATCCAATTTGATAAAGAATGACTTTCTGGTAACTGCACGCCTCATTTCTTTTGGAAGTCCATCTCTAACCAAGTTTTACTTTGGTTGCAATGGTATTTCCTCCAATCCAAGCTCCAGGAAACTACTACAACTATTTTTTTGTGTGTCATGATTAGAGATTCCAGCCTGAAAATGAAGTCAATTCTGTGGAAAGCAGGGTCGAGGTATAGAAGAAAAACAGCTTATTGTGGTATAATTTGAGCCAAGCAATTATCTCTTCCCTACCATGAAGCTGTCCATTCAGAACTTAAAAAAAAAAAAAAAAGCCATTAAATTCATTTTTTAGTATGAATTGTCTTTAGTAATTGATAACTAGTGATGAATTGACTGAACTGGATGACTCAATATTAAGAAAATCATTATTTCCAGAACAGTTTATGAAATCAGTCAAATTAGATAAAACTAAAATCATTCTGGGCGCCTGGGTGGCTCAGTTGGTTAAGCAACTGCTTTCAGCTCAGGTCATGATCCTGGAGTCCCAGGATCAAGTCCCACATCGGGCTCCCTGCTTGGCAGGGACTCTGCTTCTCCCTCTGACCCTCCCCCCTCTCATGTGCTCTCTCTCTCAAATAAATAAATAAAATTTAAAAAAAAAAGCTAAAATCATTCTTTTAATGAAGCATTTTTAAATACAGTTACCTTTGAAAAATAAACATTGGAATCTAGGAACTTCTTTAAAAGGAGGGGTATCAAAATCTACAAGATACTTTTAGAAGTTAAAATAATATTTAAAATATTTACTTAAAAATATTTAAAGTATTTTAGAAGCTAAAATAATCCAGTATGACTGGTATTCTTAAGAGAGAAACAGAGAAACAGGCACAGAGAAATTTCTTTGAGAAGCTACCAGAACCACAATCTGGAGAAGAAAATTGTGTTAAACTGGACTTCTTCAAAATTAAGGGTGTCTACTTTCCAAACAACTGTTAAGAGATGTATAAGACAAGCAAAAAGACATACGATTTTTAAATTGGGAATCTCATATATCAAAGCATGTGACATTGCACACTTCTATTATGTATGATTTAATGAAACAAAATTGAATATATTTTTACATCATAAACAGTATTTAGACATGCAGTGAATAATCTATATGAATTTAATTTTTGTTGTTGGTATTAGTCTGATACATTGAAACTTGTTGAAATTTTTATAAGAATGAACTTTTATTAAGAGGACTTGGCCATCCACATGGCCTTGGTACTGAAAGCAAGCATTGATGTAATCCTTTTCCTTAAGTATCATTATTAGAATTTTTATTACTCTTATAGAACCATTGTTAAAAATAGGCTACACATTGACATATATGGGACTGATTCCTCATTTTCCCTTTTATGCCTCTGGTTCTTTTGCCTAAGACTAACAGAAAATATACATTCTGCCCTCAGCTACTTTTATTGCATATGTTCTCTTGCCTCCTTAGAAGATAAAATTTATTCCTTTTTATTCCTTTTTTTCCTGATATATTTGTTCTTTGTAGCTTATGTTAATTTTTCTGGTTCTACATCAAGATGCCTTATATTCATGAACTTGAATTTTTCTTCTCACTTATTCAAACACTAAAAGTAAGTTGTCAGGGCGCCTGGGTGGCTCAGTCGTTAAGCGTCTGCCTTCTGCTCAGGTCATGGTCCCAGGGTCCTGGGATCAAGCCCCGCATCAGGCTCCCTGCTCTGTGGGGAGCCTGCTTCTCCCTCTCCCACTCCCCCTGCTTGTGTTCCCTCTCTCACTGTATCTCTCTCTGTCACATAAATAAAATCTTAAAAAAGTAAAAAATAAAAAAATAAAAATAAAAGTAAGTTGTCATCATAAAGACATCACTTTGCTCTTTTTTCTGAGTTATTTTTGTTTGCCTGTTGAAATTTATGCATCTTTTCTTTTTCTAAGTCCCTGGTTTTATTGTTGGCCTATCCTATTTGATTCCACCACTTTACAATGCCTCTGTTTTCACAGTATGATATGCAAAACATAAACACATGACAGATGTTGTAAATTTGCCTAATTTGATTTGGGAAAAGAAATTGGGTCATTTGTCTTAGTAAATTCAAAATACGGTTTCAGTTAAAATTTTTTGTCTGTAAACATTAACAATTGAGACAAGCCCCCATGCCCTACCTTTTAAAATTTTTCTTCATGACTCTATCACTGCATAACTAAGAACACTCTCTAGTCAATAATACTATCGACCTTATCGGTATAGCTTTATATTGATTATTAGGGCTTTGTGATATCTAACAATCACAGAGACTGGTAAATAATAAGACTTATTTTGCACTTATTTTCTTTTACAAGATTGACATTGTTTCAGAATTTTCTAAAGTGCTCATTGCTTAAAATCCATCGTAGTATTTTTTTTTTCATAGTTTAGTATCATTGATTTGAGTGGGGAGGATATCGAAGATGTGGCATGAAGCAAGAAGCCATGTCCATTTTTTCCAGAAGGCCATAAATACTTAGAGAAGCTGTTTGGAATTGAGCCCCTTGCCAAAATCCTGTGGCAGGCTTCAGACATGTTAAGGAATTTTATAGATAACCAAGATCAGTAATAAAGGCCAAGAATAAAGTGCACACAGGCTTGGAAGATACAGGTCTCACCATGGGCCTTTGTAATCTGTCAGTATGTTGTTGGTTGCAGGATAACACCAGGGAGACATTAGAGCCTTTGTGAGACTGTGCTCCTTAACCAAGACCAATTCCCCAGGAGATGCCTGAGTTGTATAAGGTCAGAACCAGTGCACTCGCTAACCAGGAAATGAGGTTCTGGGTTCTGAAGGGGGAATCTAGGTAGTGTATCAGATCATGCAGTATAGTTGTTACGCCAGCATTGACTTTCCTCTGGGGCTGACCTGGATCTTTTGACTGGGTCTTTACTGGCCATGTAGTTAGAGGACTTATGGCAGCATTCAGTATAATTCTTGAACTGTTTACTTGCCTATAGGCAGTGGGAAAAAATCTTAGACCCTAAATATTTCCTCCACTAGGAAATATTTAATAGACAATTACCTCAAATGTGGAATGAGAAAGACCAATCAAAAGCCATTACCTTAAGCCTTTATTACCACATTACAACATGGGAACAGTTCAAGATGGCTGTTTTGTGGGGAGCCAAGTAGATTAAAAGTTTTTTAAGATAGGATTGAGGAAGGTTAGTCATGGTTTAGTCTTATTCCAAGAATCATTCATTGTTCAAAATCTTAGAAACTATGGGGAAACAGAGGTGTTATTCATGGGATAAGAATCAGGGACTGCATGCCCTAGTTAAGCCCTGGTTGGTCAGTTTGGATTTAGCAAAAAGTGTGGAAAGGGACAGTTGAAACTAAGATATTGTAAAGGTCAGTGCAACATTTTAAGTCCTTCAGTTCTTCCTGTGGCTAGTGTTATTTTACTTTTTTGTAAAGATTTAATTTATTATTTATTTGAGAGAGAGAGAGAGAGACAGAGAGAGAGAGAGAGAGCATGAGCTGGGGGAGGGGCAGAAGAAGCAGACTCCCCGCCAAGCAGGGAGCCAGATGCGGGGCTCAATCCGAGGATCCTGGTATCTCAACCTGAGCGGAAGGCAGATGCTCAACCAACTGAGCCACCCGGGTGCCCGTGGCCAGTGTTAGTTTAAAGCATAAGATGCTTAGGTCAGTTGTCAAATTCTAGACTGTTACTTCTACCGAGATTTCTATGAGTGCCATCCGTGACCTTTGGAGAAGCTTGAATCTTGAGAGCATTCAGCAGCTCTTCCTATGACTTTGAGGACTTTGTCCCTGCTTATGTTCTACGTTTGCAGTTTTGCTAAGGTTATTAGTTTAGCAGGGAGAAGATATGCCAGAAACATTCTCAACAGTTTTGAGTAAAATTGCTGATGTTGATTTAGCTTGCAGCCAATTCTTCTGTGAACATTATAGCTGATTACGGTAGCCAACATTAGCAAAATGGAAGACAATGGCATCTTCTCTTAAGGGATGTTGCACACAGTTGATTTATAAGGATGTCATTCATGATTACTTTGGGAATAAAAACACATTGTAAACAGTGAGGCCATTGATAAATCTCCATGGCCTTTAGATTTATATTATGAAACACTCTGTAATTGCCATGGATTGTCCCTGATTGATTTGTGCACTAAAATCTAGAAAGAAATACAAATAGCCTATGTGCATTTTTCTTTAACTCGAGAGATATGCAATCACTGAAGTTATTTATGCAAACATATTTTACTTATGTATATAGTGAAACTATGAAAACTGGACTTCTTGATTTGTCAGGTCGCTTTTTCCTATTGTGGGTTATATTTGGTATACAAAGAATTCCCACGAAATTAGTTAGACTTAATTAAAAATTGGATAGTTCCAACAAACTATTTTTATTATCTTTACATTTTTATTTTATTTTTAAGATTTTATTTGAGAGAGAATGAGCGCGTGAGCGCGCATGAGCAGGGGGGAGGGGTGGAGGGAGAAGGAGAAGCAGACTCCTCTCTGAACAGGGAGCCCCATGCAGTGCTCCATCCCAGGACTCCAAGATCATGACCTGAGCCAAAGGCAGACACTTAATTGACTGAGCCACTCAAGCGCCCTTTTCTTTAAATTAAAAAAAAATGTTTTTTAAGATTTTATTTATTTAATTATTATTATTATTATTTTATTTTTTTTAGAGAGAGAGTGCATAATGGCAGGCAGAGGGAGAGGGAGAAGCAGACTCCCCACCAAGTGGGGAACCTGATGCGGGACTCAACCCAGGATCTTGGGATAATGACCTGAGCTGAAAGCAGATGCTTAACCGACTGAGCCACCCAGGCGCCCCATTTCTTTACATTTTTAAAGTAAAGGAACAAATCATTCATTATCTGATGGAAGCCTAAAGATAGTTTTAGGCATAAATGACAAATTTATATATTTGTTTTTCTGAATTTGGATTCTGAATTTGGAAAAGGTAAAAACAAGAATTGACAGAAGTACAGATATGAGCATAAATATCTATGAACATAAGTTGTATTTTTTAATGTAAGAAATAATTTGAAAACCACAGCAATATGGAATAATGATTATTCAGAACATAGTCTCTTCAAAAATTAAGGACTTTTTTACTATCTGAGGATAGCAATAATTTGATCATTTCATATGAAAAAAATAATTTACTTTTTTTTATATATTATCCAGTAGTATTTTGAAATAAAAGATGTATTAACTTTTCTCTTTATGAATGTAATGAATCCTTAACACTGAACCAGTTTTTGGGCCCAACATTTTAATTATTTTTCTTTTATATTTGTTTAATTATTTTATGTTTATAATCAATATACCATTATAAGTGTGTATTTAAATATACACAAATATAGAATCATGTAAGTAGATTATAATATCAAACTTTTAGTTTTAGCCTTAAAATACAGTTAACTTCATAAGCATATTACATAGATCAACATTTTATATAAAATTTCGCATCTTAAACTAACATGTACGCTATATTTTACAGTATGTATATTAGATATACATATATACACATATATTCATGTATAGATATTTATAGTGTGTATATTTTATATGTATTTATGTGTATGTATATATCTTTATGATAATCTAAAAGCATTTGCACATTCTGAAACTTTTAAGAATAAAGTTCACTTACAGTTAACATTAGTGATTAAAATTAATATTTTCTTCCTATTTTGATTTTGTCCACATATTCAAACAAATTTTTTCCATTTAAGTCTGTTTTAAATTTAAGGAACAGGAAATATAATTTTGATGAATAAGTCCCCCCCATTTTTTTTAGCATTATAAGAATTTATGAGTAACCCTTTAAGAAAACAACCTTTATTTAAATTGTATTTGGTAAAAGGCAGTCTTATATATTTGTGCAGTAAAGGATTAATATTATCCAGAGAGAGAGTTGTTTTTTGCCCCCAGAAGTCACCTCTGAGACCTTGCAATGTCCTGTGTGATAAAAGTATCTTTGTTTACCTGGGGTCTTGGTCAAAGACAGGTAGTCAGTGCTGACAATGTGGTTTGTGGTGGGAGCTTTTGATTACCCAATATCAGCTCAACCTCTGCAGGGGCTGGAGGCCATCAGCCATGTGGGCAGACATTCATGGCAGTCCATGTGACCAAACCCTCAAAAAACTGTACACCAAGGCTCGGGTAAGTTTCCTTGGTGGGCAATACTCCATGTGTTTTATCGAACATTATTTCTGTGAGGAATAGGGACTGTCCACATGATTTCTCTTGGGGAGAACAACTAGAAGCTCATGCTTGGTGACTCCTAGATCATGCCCAGTGGCCCTCTTTCTGTAATTTTCATCTATATCCTTTTGGTGTAGTAATCCCTAACACTGAAGATCATGGCTTTTGTGCATTCTGTGCATCCTTCTACAGAGCCTGAGAGTGGTCTTGGGGACCTCCAAACTTGCAATTGATGTCAGAAGTGAGGGTGGTTTTGGGGACTTGTAAATTTTGCCATATTTAAAATCTAAAATATTTCTGAAAAGAATGGTAACTGACTTGAGGCTTAAAATCAACGCAGAGAATTTTAAAAGTTTAAAGCGTAAGTTTAACCGTGTTAGTGAATAAACCAGCATTTTGTGTTGATATTAATTTTATATAATATAAAAGGATGAATAATATATTCTGTTTGTTATTTTCTTATTCTAATTAGTCCAAGGCATCATGTATTTTTCAGGAATATTACATGAACCTGCATGACTTTCTAATACAGTTTATAAACCTTTGAATTCATAAACCAAATTTTAAAGACTTTTATGTTCATCTTTAGAAGTTCTTCCCTTTTTTGTTTGAACGTTTATAAGTAGTGAGCAAGGTTCAGAACTAGATTGCATTTCTTTGTTTTTGTTCCTTTTTGTTTTGCTTTTTACATAGCTCATACTGTTTTGAAACTCTGATTATTTATCTGAGCTAGATATTCCTAGAGTACAAACATAATGACAGAAGACAAAACTTTGATTAATAAGTCTCCAAAATTTCCCAGGAGAAGGGAAGAGTGGGAGATGGAGAAAAACAAAAAGTGGCAGGAGAAGTAAGTAGGAGCTGACTTCAGACAAATATTAAATTATCATTGGAGAAACCTAATTATATTCCTTTTGCAAGGAGGAGAGAAGGATTAGATGCAAGGAACTGATTTTCACAATAACACACACTCACACATGCAGTCTCACACTCACACATGCACACAAACACGAGTTTGTCATAGCTGGTTGAAATAAGGTGGTCTCTCCATTACATGAACCCTCTCTCTTAGACAGCAAAGCAAATCTCTTGGGAATTTTTCCATTGTGTGCCTCTGAATGAACGACTTTATGTTAAAAATCATTTAAAATGATCATTGTAATTCCAAACTGTCCATGGGGAGTGTTATGGACTACTGAGTGTATCCTTTCAAAATTCTTACGTTGAAGCCCTAACCTCAGTGTGACTGTATTTGGACATGGCGCCTCCAAGGAAGTAATTGAGGTTAAATGAAATCCTAAGGGAGGCCCTTAGGATTTTGTGATCTCATAGAAATAGTGTCTTTTAAGAAGAGACTGGCTAGCTCTCCTCCCCTCACGAGTGCACAAAGAACTAGGCATGTGAGCCCACAGCAAGATGGTGGCCACCTGAAGGTGAAGAGAAGAGGCTTCACAATGAAACCTACCCTACAGGCACCTTCATCTTCATTTCCCAGCCTCTAGAGCTATGAGAAATCAGTTTCTTTAAATTAAGCCATCCAGTCTGTGGAATTTTGTTATGGCATCCCTAGAGGACAAATACAATGAGATTCACCCAGTATCCGTATTTGGTGGTGGTAACACTGTGATACGTAGTAGGTGGTCATAGGGCCACTGGCTTTGTTGTCTACAACCATTCTAGTGGTGCGAACAATAAAGAGCCACTCACCCTCAGCGACAGTCAATGGTACATCTTTATCTCACACATGAAAGTCACAATCAGTGATGGTAACGATATAATAAATGTGTGAGAGGTACTCTTCTAACCCAGAAGACCAGGTTTCCAAGCAGATTCAGAGCTCTTCTGTCAATCCTAAAGAGGGGAAATAGCAGTGGTGTTCCCAGACTGTTTTCACGGAAGCATCTCAATCTGCCAAATGCGGAGTCCGGTGCTGATTCAGATCACTCAGAAAGGAGAAAAGTAGGCAGAAGCCATTAGCTTAAACTAATTGCAATATGTGAATAATTCAAGGTGGGGGTTGCAAGTGGCTTACAGGTCTTAAATCATAGAGGGAGAAAGAGTGTTCAGTTTTATTCTGAAAACTGTTCTCTGTTTAAGCTCTTGGAAGGTATGTTAATTTGGATTTGTTGGTTATGCTATAGGATCTAGTGGCAGCAAGACTAGGGGCGTTTTTCATATGTTATTGACTCCTAGAATTTCTCATCTGTGATTTACTTGTTCAGATCCTCTGTACATTTTTTTCTAATGAGTTGTCTTTGCATTATTTATTCTTACGTAGTTCATTATATCTGTATCCATATACCTCTTCTCCCTAGGTCATACTTATCTTAATATTGCTTATTGTGCATTTGGTCTTAATTATATATTTCTTTAATGTTGACATATCAAGGTCATAAGTCTTTTATTGTATTTTGTACTCTGTTTAATTTTAAAAGTTGACACCTGATAAAGCACTTATACCTTATTACATCCTGGGCAGATTATTTATTTTATATCCACATACCCTGCTATAGTTCTCTTTCCTTTCATGCAGTTATTTTTTTCCCTGGGAATTATTAGTTTCAATCCCCCCCCCCATGTCTTTATATTCACATTTCCGAGAAAATGTCACAATTTCATTTATCCAACTCTTAAATATAATTATTTATTTAGCAATCATATTTTCAGTTTCCAAGAACTCTTTTTTCTTAATTTATTATGGCAATGATAGTTTTTAATATCCAAGAGCTCTTTCTTTACACAGCCCCTTGTCTCATGATATAATACATTAAGTCCCTCTGAGATACTAATTAGAGATTTTTGTTTGTTTTAGTTTATTATTAAACTTCTTGTCTTTGAATCATTAATATTCTTTTTGAGCTTTTAATTTCCCTTTTTGGGGGAGGTGAGGGAGGGAGTATGTTTCTTTCATACTACAGCCTTTCCTCAAATAGCCTAAGATCCTCTGCCTACTCATATTTAAGAACAAGGCAATGTAAGGTTGACTGTGAATTAAGTGTATGGGTCAGGCTTCTTTTGACTCGGGGGTTTTCATTTTGTGTGAAGATCAGGGAAAATGCCTATATACTTGTATAGATAAGATCTGTGTATTTCTCCCAAAGCATTGTTTCTTGAAAAAAGAATTCTATGATTCTTGTCCAGAACGGTAGATACCCAGTTGCTAAGTCTTTTGTGAAGTGTGGTATACTATTTCTTAGAAGTTTTTATTTCTCCCCTGACTTATAAACTTGGTACCCAGCATTTTCTGATTCCTCTGCTTCTCAGAGCTGCAGTCTTGTCTGTGAATTCTCTGGGATTATAGTTCCACTAACTCCATTAAATCCTAGATACGTGTTAAGCTATCATAACTTAATGGTTTCCAACTTCTATTTATTATTATTATTTCCATGTATCTTGGAGATAAATACTTATATGTGATCAATATGACATCTTAAACTGGAAGTTTTATTTTTTAGATTACCCTTTGAGGATTAGTGAAATCTTTAGATATTTAGTATTACTAATTATTAGACACATATGTAATTATTATCTTGTTATGAATTGGATTTTGCTTTAGAAATACATTAGGTTTCCCAAATTCATTCAGGAGATATAATTAGCTTGGCAGCTTTTGTTTTAATACTTAAACAACTATATCTACAAATTTTAGGTTAAATGTACTTGAAACAGTTCAAATATCTTTATCTGTTTATCTCTGTCTGCTACCATGGGCTGGGTGGTGTAGTTTTACACTTAAAAAAAAGTCAGATATATACCAAAAGCAAATATAGAATTTTGTGAAATTCATGGGAGACATATTCACCAAGATAATTGAGCAAAACATTGAAGTATAATTTAAAAGCATTAAATATGTGTTCTTTAGAGAGTATAGAAGAGTGTCACCATTCTTAATTGCAGGAAACAAACTGAGGGTTGCTGGAGTGGGGGGTGGGGTGGGAGGGATGGGGTGACTGGGTGATAGACACTGGGGAGGGTATGTGCTCTGGTAAGCGCTGTGAATTGTGCAAGACTGTTGAATCTCAGATCTGTACCTCTGAAACAAATAATGCAATATATGTTAAGAAAAAAAAAGAAGAAGAAGAAGGTAGCGGGAGGGGAAGAATGAAGCGGAGGAAATCGGAGGGGTAGACGAACCATGAGAGATGATGGACTCTGAAAAACAAACTGAGGGTTCTAGAGGGGAGGGGGGTGGGAGGATGGGTTAGCCTGGTGGTGGGTATTGAGGAGGGCACATTCTGCACGGAGCACTGGGTGTTATGCACAAACAATGAATCATGGAACACTTCATCTAAAACTAATGATGTAATGTATGGGGATTAACATAAGAATAAAAAAGAAAAAGAAAGAAAGAAAGAAAGAAAGAAAGAAAGAAAGAAAGAAAGAAAGAAAGAAAGAAAGAAAGAAAGAAAGAAAGAAAGAAAGAAAGAAAGAAAGAAAGAAAAGAAAGAAAGGAGAGTGTCACCTTGAATTTAGTATTTAAAATAAGTTTTTTAAATAATGGAAATTGATAAATTTACATATCAGTGAGTTAATCACTTACCTACAGGGATAAAGTTTTAAAATTCATATTGATAAATTGTTCATCCTCAGGGGTCTCAGTCGGTCGAGCATCAACTCTTGATTTCAGGGTGGTGAGTTCAACTCCCACACTGCACATGGAGCATACTTAAAAAAAATTGTTCATGTTCCATTACGTATGTAATTAGTATTTTAAAAAAAAGCAGTAAGAAAAGCCCATATAACCTGGCCTACAGCACATATGTATTTAAGGAAACAAAATATTATGTTTTATTGTAAATACTAGATGATTATAATGGCTCTTTAACTTAGATAAGTTAATATTTGATCTGTCAATATTCTTTGAAATGTATAAACACACACCCTCCATCTTTATTCATCTGTGTTGGACATTTGGGTTGCTTCTGTATCTTGGCTAATGTAAATAATGCTGCAGTAAACATAAGGGTACATATCTTTTATAATTTGTATTTTCACTTTCTTTGGGTAAATACTCAGTATTTGAAGTACTGGATTATATAGTAATTCTATTTTTAATTTTTTGAGGATTCTCCTTACTGTTTTCAGTGACCGCACTTGCTTGCATTCCCACCAACAGTGCATGAGGGTTCCTTTTTTTCCACATCCTTGCCAAACTTGTTCTTTCTTTTTTTTTTTTTTTAAAGATTTTATTTATTTATTTGACAGAGAGAGACCGTGAGAGAGGGAACACAAGCAGTCAGAGTGGGAGAGGGAGAAGCAGGCTCCTCGCTGAGCAGAGAGCCTGATGCGGGGCTCGATCCCAGGACCCTGGGATCTCGACCTGAGCTGAAGGCAGACGCTTAACGACTGAGCCACCCAGGTGCCCCCAAACTTGTTATTTCTTATATTGTTGATTTTAGCCATTCTGATGGGTATGAGGTGGTATCTCACTGTAGTTTTGATTTTCATTTCCCTCATTAGTGATGTCGAGCATCCTTTTTGTGTCAGTCGGCCCTCTGTATGTCTTCTTTGGAAAAATGTCTATTCAGGTCCTCTACCTGTTTTTTAATTGGTTTGTTTGTTTTTTTTTTGTTTGGTTTTTTTTTTGGTATTGAGTCATAGAGGTTCTTTGTATCTTTTGCATATTGATCCTTTATCAGATACATCATTTTCAAATATCTTCTCCCATTCAGCAGGTTGTGTGTCATATTTTTGTGGTTTCCTTCACTGTGTAAAAGCTTATTATTTTGGTGTAATCCCAAACTTAATTTTTCTTTTGCTTCTCTTGCTTGAGGAGACAGGAAAATGTTTCTGTAGCCACTGTCAAAGAAATTACTGCCTATGTTTTCTTCTAGGAGCTTTATTGTTTCAGGTCTCACATTAGGTCTTTAATCCGTTTTGAGTTTACTTTGGTGTATGGCATAGTAAATAGTCCAGTTTCATTCTTTGGCATGTAGCTGACCAATTTTCCCAACACCATTTGTTGAAGAGACTGTCTTTTCCCCATTGTATATTCTTGTCTCTTTCGTTATAAATTAATTGAGCATAAAAACATGGATTTATCTCTGGGCTCTCTATTCTATTCCATTGATCTATGAGTCTAGTTTTGTGTTAGTATCATACTGTTTTGATTACTAGAGCTTTGTGGTATAACTTGAAATCTGGGATTGTGATACGCCCAGGTTTGTTCTCCTCGAGATTGCTTTGGACAGAAACTTACATTTTTAAAAATATCATATAAGAGAAAGATCATAACATGTATTTAAAATATAATATACACTGCATTAAATTTGTGTAAATAGTCCAAGATGTTACTACTTTTATTTATTTATTTTTTTAAAGATTTTATTTATTTGACAGAGAGAGAGACAGCAAGAGAGGGAACACAAGCAGGGGGAGTGGGAGAGGGAGAAGCAGGCCTCCTGCGAAGTAGAGAGCCCGATGTGGGGCTCGATCCCAGGACCCTGGGATCATGACCCAAGCCGAAGGGACACTCAATGACTGAGCCACCCAGGCGCCCCGTTACTACTTTTAAGTTTAGGAAACTTTTTCCTTATATTCCTATAAGATATGGCTATTATAGAGAAGATGAGTTACACAGCCTATATCAAAACCAAAGTTCTAGAAAAGAATTTCTAAGTATTTTATATGTACATATATGTATATAAATACAAACTCATATATGTGTTTTCCTTCTCATTAGTGATCTTAAGAAAAAATAATAGGGATATGTAGATTTAGTCATTGCTCTTAAAGCAATTTCAATTTTGTATAATTTGAAACTAGATTTTTTTCTATGAGATTAAAAAAAAAACCCTAATGATTAGAGACATTTTAATCACAAACATACAATGGAATATTACTCAGCCATAAAAAAGGATTTACAACAACATGCATGAACCTTGAGAGTATAATGCTAGGTGAAATAAATCAGAGAAAGACAAATACCATATGATTTCAATCCTGTGGAATTTGAGAAACAAACAAAAAAACAGATTCTTAAATACAGAGAATAAACTGGTGATTGCCAGAGGGGAGGTTTTGAGTGTGGGGTGGAGGCGTAGGTGGACTAGATAAAGGGATTGAGAGTACACATATCCTGATGAGCACTGAGTAATATGCATAATTGCTGAATTATTTTATTGTACACTTGAAACTAATATAACACTGTATGCCAATTATACTTCAATTAAAAAATGTGTTTCTAACTGACATATATAGTATAGTTAATTCCTATCGATTTTTATGTATATCATCTGTGTATAACCTGATATGACATATATTATTTAGGGTAATACATTTTCATGTCATCCTCTGCAACACTAATGTGCCTTGCATAGAGTCTATGCTTAATAAGAGCATTTAGAATTAAATTTGAGGGGATTCAAGTTATTTCCCATGTCTGATATCAAGATTTTCTTTTCTATGTAACTGTTTTTTCCTTTATAGGTTATATTTTCAAAACTTATTTTCCTGCTGTTTCTACATACAATTATTTTCTGTAAAATTTTCAAAACCAAGCAATACATCTTTATTTGTATTAATTTCTTATGTGATTCCATGTTTCTCTACATATCAACTACTCAAGTAATTTTTAACTTAGGTTAAAGTAAGATGCAATTTCTATGGCCTTGAAGATAAACGGTTTCTTAAAGTAAATACAAGAAGTCATTTAGTAGAATTTATAGTGATTCAGAAGCCCCATCACTTATATTGCCTTTCTTTTCTCTATAACCATTTTGAGTCCAATTCCAGTTATGGTCAAGTGTTACCAACTATCAAACAAGCACACTTAAAACAACAAAAAGATCTACTCCATTTCCCAAAGCCTGAGATATAGCTCAGCACAAGGGTTTTCACACTTAGCTCATTTCTATTTAAGTTTTGTAGGACCCTTACTAGTTTTAAAGTGTATAGATGATTTTTTACACTCATACATCTTGAGTGCTTCTTCATTAATGCTCATGAGTACTCTTTTCTCTTCATATATATATATATATATATATATATATATATATATAATGTATATATATATCATCTGTTATGTCATTCTGTATTTATATGTTTATCTTCTTTAGATTTAGAACTTAGGAAAAAACAAAAACAAAAATGTGAACACGCCTGAAAGAACTGGTTGTGTTCCATAAACTGTAAGATGAGTGAACAAGTCATTCCTATACTTTACTGAGGTTCCCCTGCAGAGAGAATAGAGTTCAACCTCTTTGCATGCCTCAGAGGTTATATGTGATCCAACTCCAATACTGTGTGGTCACAGAGCATGACACACTGAGGCCAAACTTCCTAGATCAATTCCTAGTTCCTTCATTTAATAGCTGTGTTACCTGTGGCCAAGTTTTCACACCTATCTATAGGGCTGTCATTAAAGATTAATAAGGTAATTTTCACCATATGACTTTAAATTGATTTTTCAAATTACCTTAAAACATGTCATCATTTCAGCATCCATGCAATTCAGTTATTGATACAACCTAACCTACATGGAACAAAAGAAGACATCAGATGATGAAACAACAAAATGAAAAAACAATAATTCAGAATTAGTCCAATACATACGTATGGTGAAAGATAAAAATAAATAAAATCAGTGGCCTATTAAATAGGATAGAAATTATTCAGTTTTTCTCATCATAGTCAAAATTGAAATCTTTTATATGAAACTCCAGGAAAATCATTGTTAGATGCTTAGAATGAATATATAAGACAAAGATATGGAGATGGAGTAAGATGGGGAAAAGGGGTGGAGAGAGAGATTCTAGAACAGAATCTCTAATGTATATTATGCTTTTACTTTCAAAATGTGCTAAAACAATCACTTTTTTTTTTAAAGATTTTATTTATTTATTTGACAGAGAGAGAGACAGCGAGAGCAGGAACACAAGCAGGGGGAGTGGGAGAGGGAGAAGCAGGCTTCCCGCGGAGCAGGGAGCCCGATGTGGGACTCCATCCCAGGACCCTGGGATCATGACCTGAGCCGAAGGCAGACGCTTAACGACTGAGCCACCCAAGCGCCCTAAAACAATCACTTTTTAGAAAGGTTTATCATATGCATTTTTCTAATGCCTATTTATTATGTTTCTCAGATAAGTATGTTCAAGATGTAGCTACTTTAATAAATTAAGATAAATCACTCTTTGAACAGTTGGATCTTTCGGTATTTATATTGCACCCAACTCTGGGGGATCTTAGTATTTCCCAATGCAAATTTGTCAAGGTAGGGGCCATTTTAAAACCTAATAACTGAAAAAGAGAAAAGGTAAATTTTGAAGAATTGAGCAAGTATTAAAATAAAAGTTGGCCAAAGATGGAGTGACCAACAACAGTATCAACATATAAACTTAAATATAAGATTCTGATATATTTGTGAATGTGATTATTCTGAAAGTATTAGGAGAAACTACAAAAGTTACCATCCCTTTGTAAGAACCAAGAAAAACAAAAGTACCTTGCAGATTACAATGAGAATATACAATGGAAATGTTTTTATACCTCTGTAGAATTTTGAACATGGGATGATACTCTCTCATCAGGTGGTAGCTTTCTTCTCTGTCAGCAGCAGACTTGACCTCCTACTTTAAACCCCCTCCTTGAAAAAGGGTCTTCAGGCCCATCTAGGGTAGTCTCTCTTTTGAGTAACTGAAAACCAATTGATTTGGTGTCCTAATTAGATATACAAACCCCCCTCACCTTCGTCACATAACACACATATTCACAGGAATGAAACCTGTCATGTCTACAACCATTCCTATGTCTAAATGGAGAAAATTATATACCAGGGATCAAGAATCATCAAGTTCAGTAAAAAAAAAAAAAAATCATCAAGTCCGTCTCAGAATTTTGCCACTGTAAACTGCATGTGTGGTTTTAAACCTAAACAAAGAGTTGGATATACCAAAAGCAATTACAGAAAGTTTTGTGAAATGCAGGAGAGACGTATTCATCAAAATAATTGACAACAACATTAAAGTATAATTTAAAGACATTAAATAGGTTTTCTTTAGTAGAATTTAGGGTGTCACCTTGAATGTAGTATTCAAAGTAAGTTTTTTTTAGATAATGGAAATTGATAAATTCATATATCAATGAGTCAATCACTCCCCTAAAGGGATAAAATGTTAAAATTCATATTGATGAATATTTTATCTTCTATTACTTATGTAATCAGTGTTCAAAAACAGCAATAATAAAACACTGTATAGCCTGGCTTCCCGCACATCTGTGTATTTAAGGAAATAAAATATTATGTTTTATTGTAAAATACTACATAATTATAATGGCTCTTTGACTTAGATAAGTTGATATTTGATCTGTCAATGTTCTTCAAAATATTTCTTTCCAAAACCTTTTTTTTTTTTTTTAAAGTTAGGTCTTATTTCAAATGTAAAAGTTATATATTTTTTTGTTTCTGAATTTTTGTATTTATAGTTTATTAATCAATATTGATGAAAATTTGAATGGGTGTCCTCAGGACTGATTTGAGAAGCATCAAATTGCCTTCTTGTTAGGAACTATTTCTCTGTGTGTATGTATTTTATTTTATTTTTTAAATTTTATTTTATTTTTATTTATTCATTTGAGACAGAGAGATACAGAGAGAGAGAGAGCATGAGCAGGGGGAAGTGCAGAGGCAGAGGGAGAAGCAGGCTCTCCTCTGAGCAGGGAGCCAGATGTGGGACTCAATCCCAGGACCCTGGGATCATGACCTGAGCAGAAGGCAGAGGCTTAACCATGTGAGCCACCCAGGCGCCCCAAGTGTGTGTATGTATTTTAAATAATTGACTAACCATTGGCTCTTTGAAGGTGTTACATAGAAAGGATAACACAACAACATTGTGTTTGATTAATCTGTTGCCTATCTCATATAAAAATTCTATGGAAAACTGCCCATCTTCCTTCTATACCCTGTGTCCTTCTCCATATTCTGATGAATGTTTGGAAAAATTGAATGAAGCTTTGCTCATCATTTCTGAGTGGTGGGCATGCATGGGTGGATGCTCTGCTTCAACCCTGCTATGACCCCACACCAAAGAAGTGCATTTGGAAGATTTGTAGAACGTGCTAACACATTTATGACAAAAAAGAAAAGTAAAATGAAACAAGAGATTAATGAATTTATCCACTTACCTCTAAAAGTGTGACTTTGTTTTGGAAGCAACTAGATTGAATCAACTTAAAACTTCAAAAATGCTTTCTCGTGTTACCTGATCACAGATAGCAACCTTTCTCAGTGCTCTTTTGTATCATTACTTTTTAGATGGATCTGGCTCTTACTGCCACAGAACTCTTACCATAACCCATTTTTATCATTATTGTTGTCTATCTGCTTAGTTTTATCATTTTCTAGGGCCACTATTTTTGCATAGAAACATGCCAGATGAGAGAAAAAGATAAAAGTGTTATGATGATGGAAGAACAATGATAAAAAAAGCACAACTCTTTAAACAAAATCAAATGTATCCTACTTATAAACATATGTAAGTTTTTCCCCTCAGTATCCATATCTTAAGGGAAAGGAGTAATTAAGCAAATGTGCTTAAACATTTAGGAGCTTTATTAGTATTACTTCTTGGTTGTCAAGTAGAGTAGAATCCAGAAAACAAACCATATAAATGTATAGTTTTTGTGCATTCCTTTCCACTTTGAGGTAAGGCCACATATCATGGAAAGGGAATGAGCTTAGTTGTTGTTTGGTATTATCATCCAAGGGTTTCTGGGTTTTGACTTTGAAAGTGTTATTCATCTTAAGATTGTTATTTTCATTGGAAAAGTAGAGATGGATCTTTATCTTGTACGGATGTTATGATTAAATTAGATAATATATATGGAAAACTATTCTGGTGCCTAGTTCATAGGTAGGTACTTCATGAATTATTATCATTCTTTACAGGTAATTTTATGGTGTCATAGTTGCTAGTCCACTGAGGTAACCCTGGAGTCCAGTAGACTTAATGTACATTCTAAGCATAAATCTTTATTCTCAATTTAGAGGGGGGTTTATACAGGCAGGAGTTATATTTTTCTTTATTTTATTAACATTTAGAAGGTATTGAAGAATAACCTTGTGCAGTTATTAATGCACCTCTGAAAATGTGTGATCTGTTCCTAAGGAGCAATGCGTGTGCTCAGAGAACCCACTTGAACTTTGCTTTTCTCATTCATCAAGACAAGTCTGTACAGTCAAGTAACCTTTATGAGCTTGAGTTGGTGTTACTGGCAATCGGGGAAGGAGTATCATGGAACACTCTGGCCATTTCCTTCACTCTTTACTTCCACCTGATGTAGTTTTGTATTGACGATGGTACAAGAACAGAAGTCCTATGGAATTCCTTCAGGCAAGAAGATTCTGAAATGTTAGGAGATGAGTTTCCTGTAGCTTCTTCAGAAGCTTCTTTCTTAATATCAGAGAAGAATTCCACTGAAGAGAGTCTAGTGAAGATAGAGCCAGTAATTTCTACATGTAAGTCAAAAGAAAAGAAGGAGTGAGGGAAGGAGGGGAAATGATGAAAAATAATAAAGAATAAGAGAAAACCTGATTAAAGAAAAATCACTGGACAGAGAATGGGATGGAAATTGGAAGTTTGGCAGGAAAGGAAAAGGAAAGAGGAAGAAAAACGAAGATGAGAGAAAAGAGAAAGGAAAGGAAAAGTAGGAAGGAAGTTGGTCTCTCCTCCTGTTGTATGTTTGCTAAGACAATGACCTGTGTGTCTGCTCCCAGAGTTCCATTTGTTTCCACCCCAGTGTTTATTTTGTTATCGTGGATAGTGAACAGAGAATGTAATTTTTCCACTATGTAATCTCTGATTTTCTGCTTTTCAACTCCACTCATTTTCCCCGTTTTTTTATTTTATTTTATTTTAAATAGTACTTGTGTTTGTATGGAGAGATGGCTGTTGTTAGGGGGAAGGGTACAAAGATGGAGGCATAAATTGGAGGCTGGAAGCCACGATTGTCTGTGTCTAGATGCAGCATCAGTGGACTTAAAGGGACGCATGATTCAACTAAATGACTAATACAGACTCCTGGCACTTGAGCCAGAAGATAAACAGAAGGAGATAATAATTGACTATGTTTCTGTCTTTTTTTTTTTTTTTTCCTGTCTTAATTCTTTAGTCACTTTGTAGAGGTGAAACCAGGGTAAACCATTCCCTGAAGAATCTACTGGGCGAGTTCCCCTGTAGCTGCCAGGCAGAAATATAATTTTGAACAGTCTTAGAAATTAGGAGCATATTGATAATAATTCTCACTTGCACTTCTGGCTTTAGAAATTTCTAGATTTAACATAAATATTCAACACCCATTTCTACCTCCGTCAGCTGTCAGCTTCAACTCCTCTCATATCTTTAAAAGTTTAATAACTTAGATTTGTATAGCACTTAAGTGTTTTCAAGTCGATTTCAGAAATAAAATTTCTGAATAAATAAAATTTCATTCTCAAACAGTCCCTCAGATGTCAAAATTAATATCCCAGTTTTAGAGACAAAGGAACCGAAGCCCAGAGAGATTAACTGCCTTTTCCTGGGTCCATGGACAGGAACTGTCAGGGATATGATAACAATTCAACTTTTCTGATGCCTACATTAGTGAAATGAAAGCTATTTCTGTTTTGTTTTGCTTTTCATTTTATAACACAAGCATCTGTAAGGGGAAAAGCATGATCTGCCTAACCTCTCTCTTCCCTGTCACAGACCTTCCTAGGTTTATCAGTCCTACTACAAGTATGCCCATCAGTGCGTTGAGAGAAGAGATTTGTTCTCTATCATTCTACACAGAAGAGTTCAACTTATAGTAGCAACGTATGTTGGAAAAAGGACTCTGACCAGGAAGGGAACCTGGTAACAATTCCATTCATAATGGTATTACCTGGGATGTCCTCAGAGTAGTCAGAGATATTTAGAGCTGCAACTCACCAAAATCAGTATCCATTTTATATGATACTTCCCCATGTTTTACTCCTTCATGCATTCATTGACTATTCAGATAATAAATAACAACATAGCACTCTAGATTTCAGGAGCTTGCCACCCAATGACAAGATTTTTTTTTTCCTGAAAGAAAACTGAGACAGAAGGGAAAAAAATGTTTAAAAAGTAAAAGATAAGGAAAAAATTCATTATGTAACCATTACCCGTACTTGGACTGTGGGACACTCCGCCTGCAAGAAATGGTTGAATTCTTACTCCAATTTGTAAGACATCCCTGCATGGTCCCTGTGGTCAAGGCTTTCTGGTGATGAATGGATCTGACTCTTACATGCTTGGGTAGTTAGGCTGTTTTTGTTAAATGATTCATTAAACCCAGTAAATCCAGAGAGAGGAGCTAGTTAGAGGAGGTACAGTATTTCAAGCAAGCTTGTTAAGCTCTTTCTTCACATAATGAGCAGAGTTTCAAAACTTTTGACTACACTGCCATTAGCAATAAAATACTTTTCTGAGATATGTATGGTTTGGCTTTCTGTTTCTGGAACATATTGCCTATAGATAGAGAAAACCTGCAAGGGCCGAGTTGTCACACATGTTTCATCATCTCAAGTGAATACATTTAGAGCATCAAAAATCATTCCTTATTCTGTTTTGCCAATTTCCCCTTTTTTTTAACTCATATAGTTGTTTGTAATTCATTGTGACAAAATGGTTTAGCTCTTCTTTTTTTTAAGAGTAAATGAGGATTACTTTATTTTTTTTAAGCTTTTATTTAAGTTCCAGTTAGCATACAGTGTGATGTTAGTTTCAGGTGTACAATATAGTGGTTCAGCCCTTCTGTACAACACCTGGTGCTCATCACAACAGGTGCACTCCTTTGTTCCTGTCACTTATTAGCCCCCCCACCACCTCCCTTCTTGTAACCATCAGTTGTCTAAAGTTATGAGTCTATTTCTTGGTTTGCCTCTCTCTTTAAAAAAAAGGTTTGCAAATATCCTTAATAAAGAATGATTGCTACCTTTTGAAAGGAGAAATTGTATCCTCGGTTTCTGTATGTGCATACGTGTTTGTGTCTCTTTGTTACAGTAATTCATATCCCTATGAAATATAGGATAAACTTCAGCATAAAAGTTACATTTTGGAAATTATGTATATGTAATATATGTAATACATATTTTGGAAATTTTTGCATCATCACTAAGCATATTTAGAAAATACTGAACTAACAAATTGTGACATTGCCGAATCTAATTGAGTTTGGCTGGCTATTGTGACTTGGAATTTTACATATCACTCTACCACTGATTTAATCTAGGATTTTAGTAAAGTTAAGTGCAATTATAACTCTTGAGTTTTTCTGTTGACAGGTGAGGAAAATTGTCCACCAACATACCCCAAGGTTAGTCCTGTAGGTAATTTATTTCTTTTGATTATTATAATCTTTATTACATCTTCAATAAAATTATGTCTTCAAATATTTTTCATGTTTGTTATAATGGGCCTACTCTAATGAGATGCATACTGTCTTCTCTCATAGCCTATGTAGTTAATAATTTCAGAGAATAGGAAATATCTTGTTACCTTGACAGACTTTGTGTTAGTTGCAATATTGGGAGCCCCCGCTCCCTATGATATAAGATTTTGTACTTTGTGTATTTGGTCTTAGGTCTTACATAAAAAAAAAAAAAATGTTTTTGTATGTAATTGTTTCCATGATTCCCTTCTGAATTGAGGTATTCTCTACTGGTGCAGGACCTTGTGGCTAATAATAGCAAACTTGCTGATTGTTTCACACTCTAGGATTTATTCTTCTATTTAAATATTTACTCTGCTTCTTGCATTATTTTTGTTGTCCATTTATATAAATATATTTTTGTAATATCTGGAGAAATAAGAGATGCAATTCTTAGTCAATTTTAGGTCTCTTCTCCAAGCGACCTAGAAGTATTTTTCTTTCCTATTAATAATTCTGAAGTTTATTCATTGACAAAGTATTTTTCAGTTGAGCCCCCCCTCCCGTGACTTTTGTCAACCCCTGCCCTTTTGTATGCTATATTTATGCCCTCACTTTGTAATGTTCAGGAAATGAGTTGGGAATTATCTCTGTTGATGGTTATAGAAAGATGTAAACATAATTTTTACTTACCGTGCTTACGACCTTTCTCAATGCCAGTTAGCACTCCAGATGATTGTCTGATTGCCAGCATGCAACTGGTCTGAGGTCCAAACATTAGATTAGGGGTCAGGATACCCGGTTCTCATTATGTATCTAAGCACCTGTGTCTAGGACCAGAGAGCTATTCTGTGCACTATTTGCCTATATTTACAGGTATCTATAAAGGGTTTGGAAATAAGTGATTATGCAGTCTTAGAGTTGAAAGGATAAAGTATCTTCTAAGGAATACTTTCAGTTTATATGACTATTACTTCTGTCAAGAGAAAATTGAGGGAGCTTTGCTTGATAGGAATATTTTCTGAGAAAAAACTTTACAAATGGGGAGACATTAAACTCAAAGTGGTTGGAAATTCAGCTTTCAGGAGTTACGGCTCAGCTTAGAAAGAATGACCTCATGAGTCTCCTGAGAGACTAGGAGCTTCTCGCAGCCTAGCCTGGTCCCACGCTGGTGTGGATGGTCCTCTCACTGGTGTTGTGGATGCTTTGTGTCCCAGCCTTCTCTGTCCAGCAGACACAGTGCAGTGTTGGAAGAAGGAAGCCGGTATTCTGAAAGGTTTCTAGATGTCTCACTTCTAGTTCCCTGGTCCGGGAAAAGTAACTGCAGAGAAACTGCACCGTTCTCAAGAGTAAAGACACTAAGGGTGGGTTCAGCATGCTTCGGGGAGGTGAACAACAAGAAGACATCATGTACACACACACAGGCAAGGTAATTTGTGTGTGTGTGTGTGTGTGAGAGAGAGAGAGAGCGAGAGAGAGATGAGAGGAATATTTTACCAATTAACTCACTGAAATATGTCTCTTCTGGGACCACTCCAGAATGTGTTTTGGAACTTTATAGGTAATACTCTTAGATTAATTGTAGCTCTGTACCAGTGGTCTTGGCAGCCACTTTGTTTTCCTTTGTTAAAGGTAGGTTTTACAAGCTTTTGATTTTACTACTTTGAACAGATTAACTTGTCTCCGCTCACACTCAAGGGTCCCACATGTTATTCTTCCTGTGCATCAATACTTTGTGCTTCCAAGTAAGTACACTGTTTTCTCTTGTGATTGGTTACTGGAAACTTACCTTTATTTTCATTGCACAAGTTGATGTGTGTAGCTGATTAGTTAGGAAGCTATACAATCATGCTGATAGGAAGAAAGCTTAAGTTTTCTTTAAGGTCAGAATTAGCATTTTGGGGAAATTGGGACAGTTTCAAGTTTGGGTTATGTGACTTTTTGTGTTTGGTCTAGGAGTATATTCAAACTGCAGCTCCCCTTTCGGTTTTTATTTCACATCTCCTACATAAGAGATCTATGAGAAAAAAGTGAAGAAGAAAAGAATATTACTTGCCACTGATTATATACCTTAAGGCAATTCTCTTAAAGTTGCAAGCTCCCAGAATGCAGTATGGACAGAACAGAAGAATAGCATGTGCAACCTTATGGCTTAAAAGCTCAAATACCCAAAGTTTTAGCTCCTGAAAAATAAGGAAAGTGAATATTAACAAAGTCAATTTCTACTCTTTGCAATTGTAATATCAATTACCATGTAAAACACCGAAATTTCAATGAAACCAGTATGCAGATAAAGCCTCTCCATGCACAAATGGTTTCAAAATAGGAACTTCTGTCAGTAGAAAACAATTATTTCAATCAGTCCCAAATCTTTAATCTCTCATATCACTTTTGTATGCTGATTTTTTCTTAATGCTTGGTTTCATCTCAGCAATAAAATTAGGATAAGATCCTTTATAGTTGCTGATTTAGATAGGGAAAATGAGTCAAAAGTGTATTTCTCTTAGGAAACAGGTAAGCCAAAGATTTGTAAAGGATGTTTCCAGGTTTCAGAGTTAGAGGATAGGGATGATACTACATAATATTTGAAAATGAGTCTTTATGGGGTTAAAAATTTTTTTAAACAGAACTAGTTGCACAAAAGGGAAAGACAATGTGAGGACATTTTGATTCTGTCTTTAAATTTATCATGGTATCTGTGGAGGACTTTAGGCTTGTTGAAAACTAGAGATTGTGGGGACAAAGTGGCTACGTTAAGGGAGGCAGAAATGTTTCAAGAGCAATGAAGATGTTAAGTGTTATAAGAGTTTGCAATTGTGTTTTTGAGATGTGGGCAAGGAAGGCTGGACGATGAAGTCAGAGAGCCTTGCCATCTTTGTCTGGACCTTGAAGATAGAGCCTGAGTTAATTACAACCCCATGTTTGGGAGACTCATGCAAGAAGCCCTCTCATATACATGTGTCTGTTATGGACTGAATGTTGTGTCCACCCAAGATCCATATGTTGAAGACCCACACCCTAACGTGGACTCAGAGGTAGGGCCTTTGGGAAATGAATAGGATAGGATGAGGTCATGAGGGTGGGGCCCTCATGAATGGGATTAGTAACCTTATCAGTCATGAGAGAGCTTGCTTCCACTTTGTTCTCTGCAGTGTGAGGGTGCAACTGAAAGTCAGACCCAGAAGAGGGCTCTCACCCTAACCTGACCATTCTGGCCCTCTGATCTTAGGTTTCAAGCCGCCAGAACTATGAGAAGTAAATTTCTGTTTTTTGTAAGACACCTAGTCCGTGGTACTTTGTTACAGTAGCCTAAAGGGACTAAGACATTGTCCTTCTAATTTCTTTACATATGAAAGCTTAAGAAAAATATTAACAAGATTAGCAAGCAATTCCATTCATTCCAGAGTCTACTTATTACTTGAACTCCCACTGAAACCAAGTAATTTGGACATTTAAGTGTTTTTTTCCCATTCCTTTTGAAAAATGTTAACTTTCAGTGTTTGTTTGGAAAAATTTTTAATCTGAAGTCCAATGAAGAATAAAAAATATATAAAAGAAAACGCAGGAAAAGATAATCTAGAGAAATACAAATTAAAACCACACTGAGGTATCAGCGTATACCTATCAATATCACGTAAATAAAAATGGTGACAAGAGCAAATGCTGGATCTCTCATGCACTGATGCTGGGAATGCAAAATGATGCAGCCACTCTGGAAAATAGTTTAGCAATTTCTTAAACTATACACTTACCACATAACCCAGCAATTGCATTTAGGCACTTACTTCAAAGAAATTAAAATTTATATTCTTAAAAAACCTGTGCAAAAATGTTCATGCAGTTTCATTCATAATAGACCAAAACTGGAAACACCCCAGATGCCCCTCAGTAGGAGAGTGTTTTAACAAAGCTGTCATACATCCATACCATGAAATAGTCCTTAGCAGTAAAAAGGAATGAGCTGTTGATAAATGCAACAACTTAAATGAAACACCAGGGAAAAATTCTGAGTGAAAAAAAAAATCTCAATAGTATATGATTTCATGTATATAGCATTCTTAAAATGACAACTTAAAATACAAATGGACACCAGATTAGTGGTTGCCAAAGGTTAGGAACAGGGCTCAGGTTGGGGAGAGGAAGGTGGATGTGGCCATAAGAGGGGAACACCTGGGATTTTTGCGGGGGCTAAGACTCTTCCAGATCTTGGCTGGATCAATGCTAATACCCTAGTTGTGATGTTGCACTGTGGTTTTACAAGATACAACCCTTCAGAAAAACAGGGTAAAGCATCTACAGAATCTATTATTTCTTACAAATGCGTGAATATACAATTATCTCAAAATAAAAGCCACTTTGAAATGATAAATAAAACAAGACAAGCAATGAATAGAATTCTGTGCAAACATTCTGATTTTTAAAATACAAACAAATTCAGTTTTTTATAAACACTCTTTGTAGGTCAAACATGTATAAGATGTTGTTGCTTCCTCCTCTCTCATCCTATCCCATCCCCTTAAAAAGGGCTGTCTAATTTCTAATACAAATCTGTAGACTAAATGCAACTGTCCCAATGATGACAGATTGTGTTCCAAATCCCACTTCATATACTCTAATTCCTGCAGGCCGCAGGTAAGGGTCATGCTTCTCCACTGGAGGCCGCAGGGCTCCTTATCTTTTGAGTTGCCCTATCTCTTGACAACATTGATGCTTTTGCTACCCCATCTTTTTTTGGGGGGCAGGGGAGCCATTTGCTCCACTTGTCTCTAAAAGCTACTTTCTTCTATCTCTACTTCTCAGCCATCTCTACTTCTCAAGGAATAGTCACCCTGGGTGACTTTTTTTAAGGTTAAGCAATAGATAATTCGTTGAGTGGACTGATCTCTCAAGGGTACTGTGTAATGTCACCAAAGCTCACTTTGTACATTGGTTTTTAGGAATCGAAAGTAAGCTGTATGCTTGTTTGTGATGCAGGAGTATGATCTATGAGCTTGAGTTTTATTTTTGGAATTTTTTAAAAACCTGCTTTTCTAATGAGGATAGTTTGCAACTTTGTGTCCTTCTGCTTAGCTAAACTACTTTGGACCTCCACAAATGGTAAGATTCTCTTGAACTCTTCTGTTTCAGGATAAACTCTTTGACCTGTCACACACACACAAAAAGAGTAAATTCAGCAAGGGCAAGTCTCTTGTTCAGAATTACCTGATACTCAGCAGGTGCTCATTAAATATATGACTGAGTATATATGTATGAATTATCTGTCTTTCTCCAAGTTCTTTGCTATAACCTGATGTCTGAAGCATTAGCTATTCCAGCTCCAGGCTTTCCTTAGTAAATTTGTGGTCTCTGTATGAGTTATACTGACATGTTTTTAGTTCAAAAGGAAGTTATAAAGTCTTTATTAATAAAAACATCTATCCACTTGTATCTGATTACTGATAAACTGTGATACCAGCTATCAATAAACCATAATCTGTGATTAAAATCACATACCAGCTCACTAAAATTCACAATCTTTATCAAAGTTTATTTAATAAAGCAGAGATAAGTTCAAGTCACATAACTTGTTAGGAAAATTGTATCTAGGTTGTGTTTCTTGTGGTTTTGCATCTGTTATACTGCATCATCTTTTTAAAATCTCCCTAAAAGCATGTCTCTAATTTTCACGGAAGGATATGATTACAAGTGCTTCCCATTTTACATGTGAACATTCTGAACTTATTCAGAAAAGTTTTCTTAAGAGGCAGTCACAAGGATAAAGGTCACCAGGACAGAGATCTTTCTTGACATGATGAAACCTTCCCATCACCCACAAATACACACACACACACACACACATATGTATAAGCACACACCTCATACCTTCACATACTACTCAATGGAATGAAGCCTTGTAAAATATTTAAATGGTATAAAGCTGGATGGGATTTGAATGGAGGGAAAACATAATTTAAAATTCTGGATGCTATTACTCAATCTCTTACTCTACAAACACTTCTTTTTGCTGCATTTTCCCTTAGAAAACGTTGAGCCTCTTTAGAACATTAGGAAGAATCCTGTTCATCTGCCTTTCCACAATTGTAAAATACCACCAAAGTGTATTCTGAAAGGTATGATTAATTTTTCTCCTGTTTTGTTTCTTTGTAATATAAATTTGTAAAAGCCTTGAGATTTATCATAGTGGCGAGCTAAGCTATTGGAAATGATCTAAGTACAGCAAACAGCTGACATTTGTTACTCTCTGACTCTGGGCCATGTATATTCTAACACAACAGTGTTATTAGATAGGCACGTTATCTGCCTTTTGTAGTTGAGGAATTTCAGGCGTTGAGAGTTTAACGGAGCTGGTACGTGATTAGCTCTGTTCAAACCCAGTCAGTCTTACTCAGGTGATAGCAATCTTGGCTGGTGATTGCATTATAGGCAAGGAAAACATGGCATGAAAATAGCCCCCTTCCGTTCCCCTTGATGAAGAAGAGTGGATGGAATACTTGATGTTCCTTAGATACTGATGTAATTGCTGGCAGCAGTGTTGGCTGTGGGTTGAGAAAGCAGGTGGTGGGAATACCAGCTCCTGGAAGCCTGTTTCTCACACAGACTTTTGATCTGATAGCTGTTCATGGTCTGCCTCTTGGTCCACACACCTGCCCCGCTGAGGCACTGAATTTGTCTAGGTTCTGCGATAGGCACAGAGAATGATATTGGTACTTATGTGTGCTCTAGAGATTGCTGGTGGAAAAATTCAGAAGTAAAGTGGAAAATAAACATTCATTTTCTCAGGGATAGTCAGGTATGAATATCCAAACATCACAGATTTGGATCCAAGGGAAAAAACCTAGAGAATATTACTAGTTTCTTGGAATTGTTGAGTATAGCTCAATGACCATGGGTCCATGGGCACCAGAAGGAAATCAGCTGCAGGCACTGATGGTGGGACTATGTCTGGGTCCAGTGGTCCCCTGAGTGCTGTATCTGAACCAGGCTTGTGATGTCTTATTCTCTGTCCCTGATAACATACAATTTAAGAACATACCTGGTATTCTTAAATGATGAGGCCTTGTAATAACTATTCTTCAGTGCTCATGATTTCAGGCTCAGGTTCTGTAAGAAAGGAAGATCTGTAAAGCTCTGGGGGTCCTTGAGATCAGGTAGGGTATCATGGAAGTCAAAACTAGTTTCCAAATAATAATAAAATATTATTTGGCTCTTTCATTCTCTCTTCTTCGTGAGAATATAATTAAGTTTTTCAGAAACTACATGGCAGGTGATATTGCAACAAATCAAATGCAGAAGTTGGGGGTGCCTGGGTGGCTCAGTCGGTTAAGCATCTCTGCCTTCAGCTCAGGTCCTAATCCCAGCATCCTGGGATCGAGTCCCGTGTCCTGGGATTGAGTCCCATGTAGGGCTCCCTGCTCAGCAGGGAGACTCCTTCTCCCTCTCCAGCTCACCCCCGCCCCACTTGTGTTCCCTCTCTCACTGTCTCTCTCTGTCAAATAAATAAAATCTTTTTAAAAAAAATGCAGAAGCTTATGGGAGAATCTAGCTGACCTTAGAGGGATTTACCAAAATGTAAAATAATGACTCAATCTACAGTATGTATTTTTGGAAAATATGGCTATTTTTTCATAAAAAAAATTACTTATGTTAACACATTCTTATTGTTATATTAAATTAAGTTTTTTAAAGATTTTATTTATTTATTTGACAGAGAGAGACACAGCGAGAGAAGGAACACAAGCAGGGGGAGTGGGAGAGGGAGAAGCAGGCTTCCTGCTGAGCAGGGAGCCCGATGCGGGGCTCGATCCCAGGACCCTGGGATCATGACCTGAGCCAAAGGCAGACGCTTAATGACTGAGCCACCCATTCGCCCCTAGATTAAATATTTTTAAATATCTGTTAATTCTAATACAATAAATATTGATAAATATAAGCCACACAAGAAGAAGCCCATTTGGGTCCTCAATCAACTTTAAGAGTATAAAGGCGTCTTTAGAATTGCCGACACTTAGAAGACCTGACCAAGTTTTCTTAGAATAGTTGCTTGCTGCTTTTGTTTTATTTTTTGACATCATGACTATGTTATTACTTTAGGGTGTTGAACCAGCTTAAAAGTCGAGGGGCAGAAAGGACTATAGTAAATAATAGTATTTTTGAGAATTTTTTGATCATTAACAAAAGACACCTTTGTGATGGCAATGAGAATTAAGTGACCATTGAACTGAGCAGTAGACTTTTCCTTCCAGGGAAAGGAATGAGTAGATAAATTATAAAATACATATATATTTATGTGTATATAATTCTATATATTTATAAAGTACATATATAAACACATATATAGAGTTAGTATGTATAAAATATATATACATATATTTATGTATATGTAACATATACATGTTGAATGTGTGTGTATATACATATATACACATATATATGTATATGTTTATATGTTTCAGGAACTTCCTATCTTTTAGAAGACATGTATCTGAATAAAATTATAACTTATAAAACATATATAGTTTTCAAGGTCATAATGTTTTTCAAGGTTCCAAAATGTGATTCTAATAAGGAGCATCTTTTGTCTAGAGAGACATTAATCAGGTTGTTGACTTGTCAAATATAGAACATAAACCTACCTATATACATATTGACTGAAGCTGATACTGAATAAAAAAGAACTTTGACAAGACTTACAAGCATATCCTATATTTTTAATTTTTTTTTTTTAATTTTAACACCCTTATAATTTAAGACTATCTCAGGAACTAATTTTCTGGAAGAATTAAAGAAATGAGAACTAATATTTATGATTATTTTTATTAGCACAGGTAAATTAAAGTAAAACTTTGTGATTAGTTGAGTAGCATACTAATTTGAACTTTTCCTATCCCTGCATGTCTAAAATGTTAAGAGTTCTGGGAATAATATTTGAATTCTATTTCATGTGTATAAAACATAACCTAAAGTGCTCCTTGTTGCATTCTTTCTTTTTTTTAAAGATTTTATTTATTTTGAGAGAGAGAGATTGAGTGAAAGTGGGGGGAGGGGCAGTGGGAGAGGAGGAGGGGGAATCCCAATCAGACTCCACACTGAGCACAAAGCCTTATGTGGACTCAATTCCATGACCCCAAGATCACAACCTGAGCCCAAATCAAGAGTCAGATGTTCAACCCACTGAAACACCCAGGTGCCCCATCCTTGTGGCATTCTTAACACATCACTTTACATTTTGTTTTTGAGCATAAACTGCCTTAATTAATTTGATAAAGTCTTTTTTTTGGGGGGGGGATTGAATTATAAAGAAGGAGCACTTCTCTCAAACTCCTTTTTCCTCAATATCACTGAATCCCAAATTGATTATATCATTAGTAACAGTGTGTAATAGTTATAAACAAGAAGAATTGCTTATATTATTTCATGAATGTATTCAAGTAGCTAAGTATCTCATTGTACAAATCATGGTGAAAAGTAAAATGATATCAGTAGAAAAAGATCACTATGTTTTGCGTGATTGTTGGGGTCAATATCACCTGTAACGCTATGAAAATGGATGCACACTTTGTAGTTCAAATGTTTAGTATGATTGATAAATAGATGAACATCGTTTAGGAAAAATTATTAACTATTAGTATTACTATTAGGAAAAATATTTCCCAAACATCTCATACTTACTGGCAAGACTTCTTTTTATGTCTAAAAGAAATAAAACAGTCATCTTTGTTATTACCTCACAGCAATAAATACAGTAATTTAGAAGGTGTCTGAGATATTTTAGATAAAAGACTCCTTTTAGGTTGGCATTTTGAAATAATAAATACCAGATTGTCAAATCAAGCTCATAGGAACTAGATGACTTACTTAGTGTTAAGCATCACTGATAATTTCATATACCCAGGTCATCACAAGGGGCCTGCACAAAGCAGAAAGATGTCCAGATTTACCACTACTGCTCCCACTATGTTAAATCCTTGGCCCACATTTAACATATAAGGTTTATAAATATTTTCACATGTGGAGTCTTCAAGTAATGGATGCACTCACTTCACTTATATGGAAAGAAATATTTTCTCATGAAAGAGCACAATTTTAGACTTACATAGCTTACCTGATATTTTTCGGCAAGTCATTCCCCACAAATACATAATTTCCAGGTTTCTTTGCTATAAAAAGCAGCTAAGACAGACCAGGTACATCCTATTAAAAGTGTTCCATCAATAAGGACTCTCCCACAAGCAAATGCCATTGACCCGTTGCCTGGTGGTCTATTATTAGTGTGTTTACAAAGGGATAAGGGTGGGTCACCTTGCTTTCTTAGGGTTGTTGCTTTGGTAAAATAAGAGAATGAATTTTTAAACTGTTGCTAACCATCTCCTCCTTCTTTCTGTTCATTCTTAAATGGCTTAGATTTTGGCCGAGTTTAGTCACCATTGTGTTGATATGACTCTCAAGGAATCTAATTCCAGATGTTTCCAAGTTTCTCAGATATGGTACATATTTTGATCTGAGTCATAAATATTTGACGTAGAAAATTCCCTTCTTTACATGATTGTGACCCAGATTTTGGAATTTTAGACTTAAAGGGGGAGAAATTTGAAGCCCAGAGACTTTGGACAATTTCCCAAGGTTTTGCATCTGGTCGGTGGAAATGCTTTCTTCACATACAAGTCATAAGTCAGGATTATGTCCATTCCGCTACCATAAATCTTCAATTTGCTAAATCTTATTTGCAAGTTAATAATTTTCACATCAGTTTCCGTTATTTATTGCTTCCATTGAGTTTTAACATTACCAAGTATTTTATATTTTAGTAGTGATTTATGTATTATTTTATTAAAAAATAAATTTATTGACACAGAAAATTCAAGAGAAAGCTGGACCAAAAGTAGCACATGAGATTATCTTGCTAAAAAAAAGTAATGCAATAAAATAACTTTCTCGTAATAGCACTTAAATTTAGTTTCAGATAACCATAAAATTTAGTCTGAATTACTTCCAATATCTTTAATATGATTTTTCATAAAGTACTAAGTGTTATTTTATAGATTATTATTATTCTTTATAGATAAAAATATCTGGAAGTATACAAATATTGAGTTACCTTTACTGCCATGACTGATGGTGAAATTTATCAATGAAATCCTCAGGAATATTCACCAGTCCACTTCTTTTTCACTAGGAGAATGGGCTCTATCTTTAAGAAACTGAATCAACAACACCTTAATATACATAATTTGACATGTTTATAAATAGATTGTGACATTGACAAAGTGACATGAACATGCATTGATAAAAATAAACAGAAGATAAGGGAGATAAAACTTCATATTTACAATTAAAAATTTTGTATTTACAATTTTTATATTTACAATTAAAATTTTTAAAAAATTGATGTCTCGAATGCCATTCTTATCAAAGCAGCTGGCAGTTCGACAAGAGAGAGGACATGAATTTTATATCTGAAGTACTGCTTATTAAGATTTTGAGCAAAGCATTTTGTAAAGACATAAGGAGCAATCGTCAAAATAGATAATTGAAGTATTGTTAGTACAATGTGCCATCACAGATGCCAATCCTTTATTACTGTTTATAGAGGAATGTAATGTTTTTAGAGTGAAAATAAAGATAGAATGTTTTATGCATTCAACATGTAGCATTTTTGAATTAATATAATAAAATTCACTGTAGTTTAAACAGATCAAGATTAAAACATAAACTTTTTTTCTGTTCTCAAAAACCACTCTCTTACAATATTTTAAACATCCAAAGGGGATTGGACAGAGTGAGAAAAGATCTGAGAGCCCCCTGAGAAAGAGCTTTATTTGCATTACATCTTTGCTCTTATTGCAGTACCATAACGTTTTAAGGAAACGTGCTAGGGTAATGATTGGTCTCCCTGCCTTTCTGTTTTGCCTCTTCAACAGTGAAAATAGAGGTATCCAGGTAGGGATATGTAGGTATGTGGGTCTGTCCTTAGGTTTTGCTCATTGTGATGCCATTGTATTATGGTTCCATGTAGATTGCAGAATTTATATGGAAAAATGTACGTGCATATAATGTTACATGACTTTCCATTAGAGAGGCTGCCCTCAGGTTATTCCTTTCTTCGTGTCCTTTGGATTATACACATTAGGCAGTAGTGTGGCTGGGTGCCCATCTGTATTGCCCTTAAGAGCATCATAGTCTCTTAGCCATTACTATATATCTCTGTAAGATCCTGACCATTCCAAACTGGCTGTCATTCCAAATATGCCACCCATATATGGTAATTGCATCCACCCTGCCTTGCACAATTAAATGCTGCCATCTGGCCTCTGTTCTTCTGGGACCCAGTAATCCCATTGATCATAGGATTTTTTTTTTAAAGATTTTATTTATTTATTTGACACAGAGAGACACAGCGAGAGAGGGAATACAAGCAGGGGGAATGGGAGAGGGAGAAGCAGGCTCCCCGCAGAGCAGGGAGCCCGATGCGGGGCTCGATCCCAGGACCCTGGGACCATGACCTGAGCCGAAGGCACCCCAATAATAGGATTTTGAAACATCATTTCCAACCATAGGTCCTAACCTATAGAAAATTATAGTCAGTTGAATTCATCATTAATGACAATTTCCTCTTACAAGCATATTTCTTAGACAAGCTCAGAAAGTGTAGAGGGATTAGCACATTTAGACTTCTACTGAGATATTCCCACTTCAAGCGTGAGGACTACTCCTTTCTTGGGTCCTCACTTTGGCATGAAGGGATTTGCAGAGCCTGAACATGTTGTCTTCTCTGAAATTTGACTACTCAGTCCACTGAGTCCTGTGCCTGCTTTCTCCTCTATCATTTCTCCAGCTGCAGGTGATGAGGGTCTCTTAAAATGGAAAGGAAAAAAAATAATGTAGTCATGGAGCCCTCTGCCTTGTATAGCTTGTTTTATGATGATGGTAACCTGTCCTGAAACTCATGTCTACTTGTTACAGTCCATCAGAGGCACTCATCAGCAACCACCACACAGTCCCACAATCCTTACAAGTACCAACTTGTTCATTCCTCTCAAATGCCAAAGATATTGCTCAAGCCCATGGATCCCTTTCTGCTCTTTCATGCCTCAATTCAGTGCTAGGATTTTCCATTAGGAAACGCTCTACCGCAGCCTTTGAAGCTGAGGGAGGTGCCTCATGGCTGCTCAGTCCGCTGAAATAGCTCTTCAGCTTGCAGCCGTCGGAGGTAGGTGCAGCACCTAGCTCAGATGCCCTGCTTCCTGCTCTTCTTACTTCTTACTTAGTTCTGTAGATTTTGCTGTCGTTTGTTGGAAGGGCCCTTTGATTAATTTCCAGAGATTCTGAATGACTGGACTTTACTAATTTTGATCAGTTAAGTTGATTCCCTCTGGGGAAGAGGTGTCCCTGAGCTCTCTACCACCTTTCCATAGCTCTGCCTCATCAACTTGGCTTTGCTTCTCTTTACCAGCTTTGCACGCCATCATCCCTGCCAGACTCCTAGGTGCTTTACTAACTCCTTGCCCCTACAACCTTCTTTGGGGATTAAGTTTGGGCTGTCAGAGCCCCCTCACCTTGTATAGAGGATCAGAAGTGGCTAGAATCTTATATCTCTTTTCTCGTTTTGTGGAAGCTGTTAGCTAATGATTACCTAACTTGGAATATGAACATCCTGCTCATTTGTCTCAAAGCAGAATAACTCCTGGGCATGACTTGCAGTCCAGGGCTCTCCACAGTATCAGGCAGATTTGGCTTCTCTCACTTCCCTGTCTTGTTTCCCATTCACTTGCTAGCACCTCCTGGGAGTACTTTTTAAATAAATTACTCACACTGAATTCTTAGCTCAGTATCTGCCTCTGAGAGGACCTGAAAGACAAAAATATATATATTTTTATAGTATGCCTATGACTTTGCAGTAGCAGCCCCTGACAGAAAGCAAGCTCATAAAATAAATGGGCTGTGACAATAACAGGGACAGACCCACTATTAAAGTCTTAGTAAAGAATTTCACTTCAAGAGATAATAAACAGGTAATAGTTAGAAATCATTAAATGATTCAACTGTGTGTTAAGTTTTGGTCTGTAGGAAATCCATTCTGTCATGGAACAGTGAAATGACAATTTGTTGTCGTAACGATTTAAAGAGAGAATGGAGATGGGGGAGCCTTCCCACTTACAACTGAGTTCTGATCCTTTGGTTTATGTGTTCCGGAATTGGCAGGTGATGGCAATGGGATTCAGGCAATGGGCTTGTATCATAAGCCTTCCCCAGGAGTTGAACGTAATCCCTCAGCTATAGGGGTAATATTCCTCTGTATTCCGATTCCAGAAACAAGTTACAGGTAACAAGGTTTCTGGACATTTAATAATCAGGAAGGGAGAGCAATTCCTTTTCATTTCCATAAGTGCTTATTTCTTTTCATTATTGTCCAGTAAAATTTGATCCACTATTGTGTGTGTCATGTGTGTGCACATAGTTCTCATGAAGGACTCTGTAAAAATACATAGGATTGATTTTATAACAAACTTCTATTATGAAAAGGTACTTGAAAGGAATGCTAAACTATGTTCAGGGGGAGGAGGCTGCACAGGGCAGTTGCCAGTGGATCTGATCTGATCCAAATACTGCATAACACAGATCTTTTAGCCATGGGGTTGGTAGGGAAGGTCAGTGAAAATAAGGCAACAGAGGAAATTATGGGAGACTATAGGGCTTTTCTGTTCTGTTAATTTTTAAAGTAATAAACGTGTCAGAAGTGATTCTTTGTCAGCAAAATCCTGGGTAGTATATACAACACCTTCCACAATAACATGGAATAGAAATAATAAGCCATTCCAGAATATTCTAAGCCATTGCAACAAGATGTTCTTCAGATTGGATAGTAGAGGAGAAACATACCATTACCATATTTTCAACAATGTACACAAATAGGATGGTAACTCTGAACCTATTGTCAAGGAAGACTGTAATTGAAGAGTCTAAAATTTGAGTAATTACACATGGAGCAATATGTTAAGTCTCTGCTGTGAAAACATCATCTTGGATTCAAGTATTTATGGTGCATTCTTGCATGACTTTTCCCAGGTATTGATTTTCCAAGAAGTTAACTTATAAGACACCATAGGATTATATTAATAAGTTTAATATAATTCATCATTAACTCCCTGGTTGGCATGAGATTTTGGTGTATTTCTCCCTCGTAATTACAAAGTTCCTGATTTTGTGTGGGTTGGACCTAGTTTATAATTGCTTAGTATTAGAGGATCATGCCATTTTTGCTTGCACATTGCCCTTCTAACTACCATGGTGCTCATGTCAGAATCTCCTGGGGAGTTCTTACTTATCCTAAACCACATCAGACATTGGCTGTCTCAGCAAATAGTTGGCCTGAGTTGCTCACTCAGAAACCTATGGTTCACTCAGAGATCAATCACTAGGGAAGAAAATATATTTATTATCATTTGCAGTCATACCCTTCTCCATCCTGTTTTCTTGAAGTCTTGTCTTCCTTCTTTGATGTCTCATACGCTCTCTTCAATCCACGCAAAGTACTCTTCCAGTGTCCTGTAGAAACATTTTCTCTTCAGCTCATCTAAGACTGTCTCCTTTGCATCTTCCAGGATTTGTCATCAGCTATTCCTTATTTATGGCAGGTTGTATAAGCAAGTGCCAACTCGACATTAATTTCCATACCGCACGAGTGAGCTGGAACATCACTGGAAGAGCAATAAATAATAATGTGTCTGACAACTGGAAAAGAGAAGGCTCTATATGAAATCGAGGCATGAAGACTTTTCCCAAGCTGACTCTAAGTGTTACATTAACTTCTTGATGAGTATAGTTTTTCATTAACCCACCCTATCACTGTAATTGTGAATAGTAGTTACAGCATTTGATGTTTAGCATATATATACACATATGTGTGTATGGATTTATGATTCAAGTCATTATTTTTTGTGAACTGTATACATTTGAATCAAAAATTTAGTATCAGTAATTTTCCATCCTTTGTATGTCCTTGCACTGTGTAAGTAATCTCGTCATGTCTTGATAAAAGTAAGTACATAGCTGGATGGGTCCAAAAAGCAATTGTAGTAAAGTTGCCATCTGGCTTCTGCACCTGAAATAAAGTTGGCAGATTTGGACATTGGTTTCTCTATTGCCATATATAAAACTTTTTCATCAAGTCTCATTATCCTTGAGCAGATGACACTGTTGACCATTTCTTTTTAAAATTTTTTCTCCACTGGTTTTCATAAAATTATTACTCCTGGTTCTTCTGTGTTACTGGTCATTTCTCTTCTTTCTTCCTGTCCATCCTATTATTCTGATTTAAAATTTTTATACTCCTCAGGATTCTCTATTCATGGCTCCTTTTCAGATAGATTTTCTTTTTGTAGAAAATGGTTTTTCAATTGGCTTATGCAAAAAGAAAATTTATTAGTTCAAGTAACAGAATAGTCAAGGGGTAGGCTGAGTTTCAATTTGTTAATCAAAATATGTTACCAAGATGCACTTACGTTCTTTTTCTAGGATCAACTTGATTTTCTCCCTCCATGTGTAAGATTTTTTTTTTTTTTTTTTACAAAAAGTATGCTAGCAGGAATAGAACAGAGCCAAACTGTGAGCTTCCAAATATAAATAGGCTGAAAGGAAACCCCCCTGGTTGCTATCCATGAAGCCCCAGAGTAAATGTTCAGCCACATGTTGGCTCTGATAGTTCAAATTCTTGTCCAGAGGACCATAACAATGAGTGCAGTAGGCTGACTAGTGTAGGTCAGTGTCTGGCAATGGACATTCTTTGTGCAAGAATGTCTGAGCATTCAGTGGTAGTTAGCATTCCCTACCCTAAGGAAATGATACTAGTGGCATCCTTTCCTCTAAACACCCACACACTGCCAGTTGTATCCAGTGGACCAGTCAAAGGACCATCAGAATGGAAAACTACTAGTCTAGACCAATCAGAATCCATTTCTGAATGGGGTAGAATCTACCTGACCTGATGTCATGGGCTCAGAGTACAGGAGAATAGATTTCTGATAGGGAATTCATGTTTATTATTTAATGAGAAACTATAAGGGTTGCTGTGAATAGATGTCACTGTAGGATTTATTAGTTTCTCTACCCTCTTCCTATGTAATATCACCTTTAAGATTTTAACTATCAGTATCAGGCTAATGGCCACTAAATCAACACAGCAAGATATGTCTTCTGAGATCCCAGCCATTATGTACAACATAAGTTTATCTGTAAATGTAATCACTGTAGGATATAATCCTGAATTTATCACTAACTCTTCATTTCAAATTTATTCTTCCATTTTAATTCATTTTCTGTTAACTATCCCATGACTTTAGCACCTTCTGCACCCTCCCATATCAATTAAACACAAAGTCCGATTGCTTATGCTTCCTAAATGTTGTTCTCATTCTTTGTACTTGATCATTACAATACCTTGAACTATCAAAAATGTATTTATTACTAGAAAAATGATTTATCTAACTTAATCTTGTATCTTTCTGTCCATCCACTATACAACCACCAAGGTATTTTTATACCAAGTATGATTATTTCAATGTGTTCTGTTATTACCGATCCTTTATGGGAGGAGTTGACCAACTTCAGCCTATAGATTAAATCCATCCCATGGTTTGTTTTGGTAAATAAAGTTTTAATGGGACACAGTCTTGCACATTCATTTACACATTGCCTGTGACTGTTTTCATTCTACAAGAATAGAGTTGAGTAGTTGCCTTATACATAGAAACACTTGCCCTGTGAATAAAATCCCAGCCCATTAGCATGCCATAAATACCCTGCAACATCTTGCTTCTGTTATCATATCTTTAGCTACATATGTCTTGAAAACTATCTCACTCTACTCTTTAATACCAGATTCTACAGGTTCATTGAGTGCAGCATGCTATTTCACAAGCTCTTTATGTAGCATGTTCTGTCTGCTCCATTTGACCCAAAACACACTCTTCCAATCTTGTCCAATTGTACTTTCACTTAATTCCTAAAACTTCGTCTCAAACATAGTATCTTTCAGGAAGTCTTTGTGATCCCAGGTAGAAAGTTTAATTATTTTATTCCTGCTTCACTTCTTCATCCTAGACTTTATAATCAATTATATTTTCTATCTATAAATCTATTTTTTGCATGTTGTGAAACTTTAAGATACTGTGCCTTACTAATATGTTTATCGTAACATTCCAAAACATTCTCTTAAATGTGGTGGGTTCTTAATAAATATTTGGTGAGTAATTAACTGAATCATTTTTAATTTCAAATTGTGGATATCAAATAAATGTCATTTCTTATGCAATGGTGGCTCAACAGCCTAATTCCATTTGCACATATCTTGTTTTATACTACCTATGGAGTTCCATATGGTACATGTGTTAATAAAAATGAATGCATCTCTAATATTGCTAATGTTAGCTCCCACTTAACGCACAGAATTAAGTTTGAGATAAGGGTAAGGTGTTGATGATGAAGAAGAGTTACTATCATCAGTGTTACTTGTTCTTACAAAGCTGACACTATTCTAGATATGTTCACTTGAGATGGACTAAGAAGTTCCATAGAAGTTTTCTTAGCAATACAAATCCTATTTAATTTAATAAAATAGCAGCTAAGGCTCATGATTTGTCTTTCTAATATTGATAATAATGCTCTTCAACATAGTAAAAATAGTTTTTGAACTTAATATAATTTCTACAGTTGTTTGATTATGAAGTAGTAATTGCAGAGTTGCTGAGTAACACTTCGGCAGCCCATACTCTGCTTTGCATGATTGTGCCCCCCCACCCCCCCAGCCCAACCCCTGCGATCCAGGGTTGGATATGGTTCATGGAGCCTTTCTTAACACAGGCAAGAAACAGTTTTGCAGCTTCACCCCTGCCATCTTGGGTAGATTATAATCAGTATATGCATTCAGACAATAGGATATTTTGTACCCCTGGTGAGTTTCTTTTGCATAGATTTGACCTGGGAGGAAGTCCTGGGTGTTCACATTGCCGTTAAATAAAGCAACTCCTCTTACTCTGACCCTCCTCTTGGACCAATCAACAAAAATGACTTTCTGACTTAATCTTAGTCCATGTTTATTATTTTTCTTTGTAATTTCATTTGAACACTGCAGAGCCACCCCAATTCCAATCCTGTTTACTCAAGGCCTTATTTTACATTTCATCATCCTGTGGACAGAGCATGCCTCAGTTTCCAGTCCATTTGGTATAGTGACTATTATGTACCAGTTACTTGAGGAATACGCCCCATATCTTTGGGATGTCAATATTAAATTTTCCAGATTTATGCCTTGTCCTGTCATTGGATTTTTATTTGCTAAATGTTACTTAAATCTTTATTGAGATTGTGAGGCCAGTTGACCCAATGTCAAACATACTTAAATAATGTATTTCTCTAATTCCAGTGTAACCCAGTCAGTTCTCCAGACTGAGTTTGTAGGATGTCCAGCTAGATCACTGCATCTTCTGATTTAGAACCAAGTCTTTGGGAGTATCTGTAAACCTAAGCCTACGACTTGTCAAAAAATATGTGAAGTTACTACAAGGCAGTGGGGAGAAATAAAAATACAATGAATAATAACTCAGTTTTTGTCCACAAAATATTCTCATCCTTGTAGAGAAAGTAGTCAAGGAAATGATTACATGTATTGCAAAGTGCAAATAATTGAGGGGTTAGTAGAATTATATATGAAATATAGCATAAGTTTATACAAAACTAATTCTTACTTTCTAAAGAAATCTGGGGAATATTTGTCATAGACATTTGACTTATAATTTAGAGAATAAAATTAATTCTTTGTGTACATGTATAATATGTCATATTGATAATTAATGGAAGGACACCATTCTGAGGAAACATGTAGTAAAAAAAATGGACATATATAAAAATAGAGCAACAAATTTGACATACTGAGACATATATGTGATAGAAATTTAGACCAATTCAGGATGGGTTAAGTGGAGAAAAATAGGTCTGGTGAAATAGTGATTAATGCTGAGGCCATACATGGTAATAGATGCTTTAGGCTGAAGGAGGATATATTTTTTCCAGAGTGAATTTTTATTTCACAGCAGTAAAGTAGGCCAATGATACTTGCAAGTTTTCTGGTTTGTGGAATTGGCAGAAAGGTCAGGTTTTGTGTATTATGAACATTCGTCTTTGGTGACCCCAGAAGAAGTAGTCCTAAAAAAGGTTTGAGGGGAAAAAAAAAAGTCTAAGAAAATACTTAAGCAAGAATTATTTTCCTTTAACTTCAGAGTCCTATATAGCCCATATATGAAGTATTAAGGACTTATTTACTATGCTGACATTGAGATTAACAAAGTATACATTTCTCTTTTTCAAAATCAGGCTTAGATGGACACTGACTGGGCTTCATCTCTAATCACTTGTGGCAGTTTTTCTTTTGTTACTTTCCCAGCTTTTCCCAAGTTCCACCAAATGTATTAATGCCAGTCCCTTCAAGAACCAGACCAATGCTATTCCGAGAGACACTTATTAAGTCCGCATATTTTATTAGGAAATCTGCCACTGGCAAATATCCATGTGCAGGTATGATGCCACCTCAGATATTTGTAAGTGAAACTTTAAGCACTCCTCTCTGAAGCTGATGATTTCCATCTTCTTGATATTTTTCGGTCCCACAGAAAGCAAAACAGAAGAGAGAATATCTTTAATGTGCATTATGAGGTTGTGGATTCAGGTAGAATGGGAGTTCCAAGCATGTTAGTTTTTGCTCCAGTGGAGGGCACAATAAATTTTATTGTCGTCCCTGGTGACTCTTGGAAGACCCTTTAAGACTCTATTACTTCTAAGCACCACTCTGTAATCTGATGACACACACACACACACACACACACAAAAAATTCTGCCTGGTTTGAACAGAGAATCCTGTCCTGACACTATCTCTTCATCTGGTACTTTACTCTCAAAGTAAAGAGACATTTGCCCCAGTTTAATGCATAGAACTACTCAGGCTAAACTTTATTAACATATAAAAACCAGTTCCTCAAATATCTGAAATGAGAAGACTTCAATTTTCCTCATACTTTTTTTTTTTTTTTTTGGAGAGCACGTGTTTTAATGTGAAATGAAATCTGTAACTGATTCTAACATCATATTGGTGTGTTAGAACTCCACAAATAATCCAGTAGTTTCTGCTGTGTGGTCCTTTGGGCTACCACTTATTTTCTAAAAAATAGCTTCGCTGCTACACAGGTACTCAGTGCCACAGATACTCTAGGTTTTAAATAATTGTGCATTTTGGTGAGTTTGTATGTGCTGGAATACATCGAGTGTTTATTTCCTATCGGTTGTGCCATCCCTTATAGAAGCCAGTGGAAAGATTTGGGGATTGGCATTATTCTGATGGGGTGCTGTGGAGGACATGCTACTGAGCAGAACATTGATGAGTTTTCTTGGGGCATTTTTAAGAATTACCTTCTAAACAATGTTTTCCTCATGATCTATAAAAATCTGCAAAGATTTACAGTATCTGTGTATGGTATGAGAATATTTTTACTTCAAAGTGAAAATGAGATTCTAAGACCAAATCTTTTGAGCATAAATTAAAAGTAACCTGTCTGGGGGGCGCCTGGGTGGCTCAGTTGGTTAAGCGACTGCCTTCGGCTCAGGTCATGATCCCGGAGTTCCGGGATCGAGTCCAACGTCAGGCTCCCTGCTCAGCAGGGAGTCTGCTTCTCCCTCTGACCCTCCTCCCTCTCATGCTCTCTGTCTCTCATTCTCTCTCTCGCAAATAAATAAAATCTTAAAAAAAAAAGGTAAAAAAAAAAAAGTAACCTGTCTGGAAATTTTTCCATCATTAATTGGTGCCATTTTTAAAATTTTCAATCATTCATGAAATTTATTGTGCAGATACCATGTACCAGATATTATTGTGGAATCTAGGTTAACAGTGGAAAAATCAGGCAAAACTTACTTTCTCCATGCAGCTTATGGAATTCAAACACTCAGAGAGCAGTTGCAATTTCAGAGAGAAATGCAGATTTTTCTTATAGCCATCACTGAATGATTTTTCAGACATTTGAAATACAGTATTGAAATAGAATCATATAGGGCGCCTGGGTGGCTCAGTTGGTTAAGCGACTGCCTTCGGCTCAGGTCATGATCCTGGAGTCCCGGGATCGAGTCCCGCATCGGGCTCCCTGCTCGGCAGGGAGTCTGCTTCTCCCTCTGACCCTCCTCCCTCTCATGCTCTCTGTCTCTCATTCTCTCTCTCTCAAATAAATAAATAAAATCTTAAAAAAAAGAGAAAAGAAATAGAATCACACACACACACACACACAGAGACAGACACACACATATGTATCTGACAAAATAATGCTGCTGATATATTCCTAAAACAGAGACCAAAATGATACCTAGTTATAAGATGATGCACTGTTAGTGTTGGTGGCAACTAGTAATGTAAAATTGAAAAAATCCATTTTATTTTATTTTATTTTATTTTTTATGTTATGTTAATCACCATACATTACATCATTAGTTTTTCATGTAGTGTTACATGATTCATTGTTTGTGCATAACACCCAGTGCTCCATGCAGAACGTTCCTTCTTTAATAACCATCACCAGGCTAACCCATCCCTCCCACACCCCTCCCCTCTAGAACCCTCAGTTTGTTTCTCAGAGTCCATAGTTTCTCATGGTTCGTCTCCCCCTCTGATTTCCCCCTTCATTTTTCTGTTCCTACTATCTTCTTTTTTTTTTTTTTTAACATATAATGTATTATTTGTTTCAGAGGTACAGGTCTGTGATTCAACAGTCTTACACAATTCACAGCGCTCACCATAGCACATACCCTCCCCAATGTCTATCACCCAGCCACCCCATCCCTCCCAACCCCCACCACTCCAGCAACCCTCAGGTTCTTTCCTGAGATTAAGAATTCCTCATATTAGTGAGATCATATGATATAGTCTTTCTCTGATTGACTTATTTCGCTCAGCAAAATACCCTCCAGTTCCATCCACGTTGTTGCAAATGGCAAGATTTCATTCCTTTTGATGGTTGCATAATATTCCCTTGTACATATATACCACATCTTCTTTATCCATTCATCTGTCGATGGACATCTTGGCGCTTTCCATAGTTTGGATACTGTGCACATTGCTGCTATAAACATCAGGGTGCATGTACCCCTTCGGATCACTACATTTGTATCTTTGGGGTAAATACCCAGTAGTGCAATTGCTGGGTTGTAATGGTAGCTCTTTTTTAAACTTTTTGAGGAACCTCCATACTGTTTTGCAGAGTGGCTGCACCAGCTTGCATTCCCACCAACAGTGTAGGAGGGTTCCCCTTTCTCTGCATCCCCACCAACATCTGTCTTTTCCTGACTTGTTAATTTTAGCCATTCTGACTGGTGTGAGGTGGTATCTTATTGAGGTTTCGATTTGGATTTCCCTGATGCCAAGCGATGTTGAGCACTTTTTCATGTGTCTGTTGGCCGTTTGGATGTCTTCTTTGGAAAAATGTCTGTTCTTGTCTTCTGCCCATTTCTTGATTGGATCATTTGTTCTTTGGATGTTGAGTTTAAGAAGCTCTTTATACATTTTGGATACTAGCCCTTTATCTGATATGTCATTTGCAAATATCTTCTCCCATTCTGTTGGTTGTCTTTTGGTTTTGTTGATTGTTTCTTTTGCTGTGCAAAAGCTTTTTATCTTGATGAAGTCCCAATAGTTCATTTTTGCTCCTGCTTCCCTTGCCTGTGGAGATGTTTCTAGGAAGAAGTTGCTGCGGCTAAGGTCGAAGAGGTTGCTGCCTGTGTTCTCCTTTAGGATTTTGGTGGGCTCCTGTCTCACATTCAGGTCTTTCAAACATTTTGAGTCTATTTTTGTGTGTTGTGTAAGGAAATGGTCCAGTTTCATTCTTCTGCCTGTGGCTGTCCAATTTTCCCAACACCATTTGTTGAAGAGACTGTCTTTTTTCCATTGGACATTCTTTCCCGCCTTGTTGAAGATTAGTTGACCATAGAGTTGAGGGTCCATATCTGGGCTCTCTCTCCTGTTCCATTGATCTGTGTGTCTGTTTTTGTGCCAGTACCATGCTGTCTTGATGATGACAGCTTTGTAATAGAGCTGGAAGTCCGGAATTGTGATGCCACCAGCTTTGCTTTTCTTTTTCAACATTCCTCTGGCTATGCGGGGTCTTTTCTGGTTCCATACAAATTTTAGGATTATTTGTTGCATTTCTTTGAAAAAAAAGTCGGTGGCATTTTGACAGGGATTGCATTAAACGTGTCGATTGCTCTAGGTAGCATTGACACCTTCACAATATTTGTTCTTCCAATCCACGAGCATGGAACATTTTTCCATTTCTTTGTGTCTTCCTCAATTTCTTTCATGAGTATTCTATAGTTTTCTGAGTACAGATTCTTTGCCTCTTTGGTTAGATTTATTCCTAGGTATCTTATGGTTTTGGGTGCAACTGTAAATGGGATCGACTCCTTAATTTCTCTTTCTTCTGTCTTGTTGTTGGTGTATAGGAATGCCACTGATTTCTGTGCATTGATTTTATATCCTGCCATTTTACTGAATTCCTGTATGAGTTCTAGCAGTTTTGGGGTGGAGTCTTTTGGGTTTTCGACATAAAGTATCATATCATCTGCAAACCATGAGAGTTTGACTTCTTTGCCGATTCGGATGCTTTTATTTCTTTTTATTGTCTGATTGCTGAGGCTAGGACTTCTAGTAGTATGTGAATAGCAGTGTTGATAGTGGACATCCCTGCCATGTTCCTGACCTTAGGGGAAAAGCTCTCAATTTTTCCCCATTGAGAATGATATTCACTGTGGATTTTTCATAGATGGCTTTTATGATATTGAGGTATATATCCTCTATGCCTATACTCTGAAGAGTTTTGATCACGAAAGGATGCTGTACTTTGTCAAATGCTTTTTCTGCATCTATTGAGAGGATCATATGGTTCTTGTTCTTTCTTTTATTAATGTATTGTATCACACTGATTGCTTTGCGGATGTTGAACCAACCTTGCAGCCCAGGGATAAATCCCACTTGGTCGTGCTGAATAATCCTTTTAATATACTGTTGGGTCCTACTGGCTAGTATTTGGTGAGTAATTTCCTGGTTGACCCATTCATTCTTTAGTAGGATGCTCTTTAGCCTCCATGTATTTGAGTTCTTTCTGACTTTCCTCTTGTGATTGAGTTCTAGTTTCAAAGCAATGTGGCCCAAAAATATGCAGGGAACGATCCCAGTCTTTTGGTACCAGTTGAGACGTGATTTGTGACCTAGGATGTGATCTATTCTGGAGAATGTTCCATGGGCACTAGGGAAGAATGTGTATTCTGTTGCTTTAGGATGGAATGTTCTGAATTTATCTGTGAAGTCCATTTGGTCCAGTGTGTCATTTAAAGTCTTTATTTCCTTGTTGACCTTTTGCTTAGATGATCTGTCCATTTCAGTGAGGGGGGTGTTAAAGTCCCCTACTATTATTGTATTGTTGTTGATGTGTTTCTTTGCTTTTGTTATTAATTGCCTTATATAATTGGCTGCTCCCATGTTAGGGGCATAGATATTTACAATTGTTACATCTTGTTGGACAGACCCTTTAAGTGTGATATAGTGTCCTTCCTCATCTCTTATTACAGTCTTTGGTTTAAAATCTAATTTGTCTGATATAAGGATTGCCACCCCAGCTTTCCTTTGGTGTCCAATAGCATGGTAAATGGTTTTTCACCCCCTCAGTTTCAGTCTGGGGGTGTCTTTGGGTCTAAAATGAGTCTCTTGTAGACAGCATATTGATTGGTCTTGTTTTTTTTATTCAATCTGATAGCCTGTGTCTTTTGATTGGGGCATTTAGCCCGCTTACATTCAGGGTAACTATTGAAAGATAGGAATTTAGTGCCATTGTATTGCCTGTAAGGTGACTGTTACTGTATATTGTCTGTGTTCTTTTCTGGTCTATGTTCCTTTAAGGCTCTCTCTTTGCTTAGAGGACCCCTTTCAGTATTTCTTGTAGGGCTGGTTTCGTGTTTGCAAATTCCTTTAGTTTTTATTTGTCCTGGAAGCTTTTTATCTCTCCTATTTTCAGTGACAGCCTAGCTGGATATATTATTCTTGGCTGCATATTTTTCCCATTTAGTGCTCTGAATATATCCTGCCATTCCTTTCTGTCCTGCCAGGTCTCTGTGGATAGATCTGTTGCCAATCTAATGTTTCTACCACTGTAGGTTACAGATCTCTTGTCCTGAGCTGCTTTCAGGATTTTCTCTTTGTCTCTGAGACTCATAAGTTTTACTATTAGATGTTGGGGAGTTGACCTTTTTTTATTGATTTTGAGGGGGTTCTCTGTGCCTCCTGGATTTTGATGCCTGCCTGTTTCCTTCCCCAAATTAGGGAAGTTCTTTGCTATAATTTGCTGCAATATACCTTCTTCCCCTCTCTCTCTTTCTTCTTCTTCTGGGATCCCAATTATTCTAATACTGTTTCGTCTTATGGTATTGCTTATCTCTCGAATTCTGCCCTCGTGATCCAGTAGTTGTTTATCTCTCTTTTTCTCAGCTTCTTTATTTTCCATCATTTGGTCTTCTATATCACTAATTCCCTCTTCTGCCTCATTTATCCTAGCAGTTAGAACCTCCATTTTTGATTGCACCTCATGAATAGCCTTTTTGATTTTGACTTGGTTAGATTTTAGTTCTTTTATTTCTCCAGAAAGGGTTTCTCTAATATCTTCCATGTTTTTTTCAAGCCCAGGTAGTATCTTTAAAATCATCATCTGAACTCTAATTCTGACATCTTACTAATGTCCGTATTGATTAGGTCCCTGGCAGTCAGTACTGCCTCCCGTTCTTTTTTTTTTTTTTTTTTGGAGGTGATTTTTTCCATCTTGTCATTTTGTCCAGAGGAGAATAGATGAATGAGAGAACAAAATGCTAACAGGGTAACAACGACCCCAGAAAAATATACACTAAACCAATCAGAAGCGACCTGAAACCACGGGAAAAGAAATGGAAAGAAAGAAAAGAGAAAAAAGAAAAAGACAAAGAAAAAGATAAGAAAAAGAATACAATCAAATATGATCAGGTTGGTGCATAGATCAGTGCCACACACTAGATTTTTGGCATATTTTGGTCTGTTAGAAGAAAGTATGTCCCAAAATTTTAAAGAAAGAAAAACTTATATATGTACAAAAATAAGGGTAAATATGAAGGGATGGAATATGACTATAAAGGTGAAAATTATAAAAGATTTTATAAAAGGAATTGATAAGATAAGAAGTTGTTTGAAAAAAAAAAAGGAGTAAAAAAAAAAAAAGGGAGAGAGTGTGATCAGGCAGGAGACTAGAACAAAGCCATACACTAGAGATTTAGGGTACATTTTGGTCTGTTAGAAGAAACTGTCCCAAAATTTTAAGGAGAGAACAATTTATATATATATATATATATACCACAAATAAGGTTAACTACTATGAAGGGATAGAATATGACTCTAAAAATAAAAAATAAAAAAGATTTTTTTTTAAAAAAGGGATTGGTAAGATGTTGGTTGAAAAAGGGAAAAAGAAAAATTAGAAAAAAGTTAAAATATTAACTTTGAAAGACTAAATAATCAGGGAAAAAAGCCATGAATTCTCTGTGCTGTATTCCCCTAGTGCTGGCGTTCTGCCATTCTCATTAATCTGTAAACTTGGTCTTGGCTGGGTGTTCTTGCTGATCTTCTGGGGGAGGGGCCTGTTGCAGTGATTCTCAGATGTCTTTGCCAGAGGTGAAATTGCCCCGCTCTTGCCAGGTCTGGGCTAAGTAATCTGCTCAGGTTTGCTCTCAGGAATTTTTGTTCCCTGCAAGCTTTTGGTACAGCTTTGGAGGATGAGAGTGAAAATGGCGGCCTCCCAATCCACCCAAGGAGCTGAGAACTCGGGGCCCCCATCCTCAGTGAGCCCCAGAGAAAAGCAGTCAATCACTCCCGTCTCCCTGGTCTCCAGCTGCACTCCGTGCTCCCCCGGCCTGTGACCCAGGGTTTCTATCTCTGGCACACGACTCAGTGTGGAGTCTCCAAACCCAGCAGATCCCTGCGGTGCACTCCTGTGCTGCTCCTCCCGGGGGAGGAAGGGGAGTCTCCCTGGATCTGCTGCTTGTTGGGTCCCTGCTGGAAGAGCAGTGGCCCAACTGTGCCGCAGATCATGGTTTATGGCAACCCCGAGTTGAGAGGCCACTCCTGGGCTCCATCTCTGCAGCCGGCTTCCCTACTCCGATACCTGGGAGCTCTGCCACACTCAGGCACCCCTGGTCTTTCTGTGACCCCGAGGGTCCTGAGACCACACTGTCCCATGAGGGTTCCACCCCCCGCTTAAGCCACTAGAGCGACATCCCTCAGTGGAGCCGACTTCTAAAAGTTCCGATTTTGTGCTCCGCTGCTCTATCACTTGCTGGTAGAGGCTGATGGAGGCTCCCTCCCCCACCATCTATCCTCCCGAATATTGCCTCGTATTCACTTCTCCGCACGTCCTACCTTCCAGAAAGTGGTCGCTTTTCTGTTCAGAGAGTTGCTGCTATTCTTTTCTTTGATCTCCTGTTGAGTTTGTAGTTGTTCAGAACGGTTTGATCCCTATCCAGCTGAATTTCTGGGACTAGACGAAATTTAGGTCTCCTACTCCTCTGCAATCTTGCTCCTCAAGTGAATAAATCTATTTTGTTAGATTGTGAGTTCAGATTAAAAACACAATTAAGGAAATGATTTCAGTTATAAAAATATATTTTAGAAGTATTCAACTACAAAGTAGCAATGTGTTTTTAAAAACTTTTGGTCAATATAAATATGGACATATGGTATGAACAAAATGAATTCAAATGAGTAGTATTGAAATCCAAAAATATATTTATTATAGTGAAATATGGCATATTTAAATAGTTGATAATATCTGAAAAGAACTGTGGATGAAAGTTGTGCTTCTAGTTATAGAAGGTAATAATATTGATGACTGGTAGGCAGTTTAATTCATGTAATAACTAATGAGCATATTGCATTGCAAAATATAGTTTTTGCATTCTGTGGAAGCTGAATTAAGCAGCACTGTGAGTATTGGTCCCTATTGGAATAAACAGTTTCTTTTCCTCCTCCTCTTCCTCCTCCTCCTCTTCCTCCTCCTTTGGAATAGGCAGTTTCTATTCGGATCTTTCATGAAATGGCTATCCTCTAGAAAAACAGAGATTTATGGGAATTACTTAAAACAGATTCTACATATTCTACATAAGGCATTAAAGGTGGAAAGAAAAATAGGAGAGATAACTACATTAGTTCTACTTCTTACTTCACTTTTGCATGTGTTGCTAAACAAATCACTTTATCTTGTTGCATCCCAGTGGGCTAGGTTTCTTTTTGCATCCTAGTGGGCTGGAGAGTTTTCATAAAAGAAAGAACAGGAGATTTTCATAGGTGGGTTTGGGGCACAGGTAGCTGCCTTGAAGAGTAAAACCTGAGTACCCTCAACAGGAAGTTGGAATTGGAACAAAGAACTGATGAAGGTACAGGTAAATGTCAACAGTATTTTAAACAGCTTAAACTAGAAATAAGTCATCAGGGTCAACATTTGGTCAAGATAGGAGAGGATGTGGTTAAGAAGCAAATGGGAACACGGGAGATAAAATAGATCAAGATGGAGGATCGGATGATGTGGAGTAAGCCCTTTAGGCCACACCTATATGCTATGATCTAAGAAGTGCCCATCACAATCTTTTATCAAGAATATTTGTGCACCTGAGCATCACAACATTTGAAATTCCAACAGGTACTTTTTGGCTTCTGAAGGATTTAGTTCTTCAAAAAAACAAACAAAAAAATTCAGTTAGATCCCCAGGCTAACTAGTTAACTGTTTCCTCATTTGTGCTTCACCTAAACCCTGTGTGTCCATTTGTGGTCCTGAGAATAGGACTCTTCAGCGGTGTATAGTCTCTTTGATGAGGTGGCTTCTGGTCCATGTTCCTCTGTTAAGCCTGTGCCCTCCCCGTCATAGAGAGGTTTACACTTCTTTATGTGTTCACTGAATGTAACAATCCTCACCACACATCTACAAAGCAAAAGACAAAACAATTGAGAGGCTAGTGTTCTGCACCGTATAGAACAATACTCTCTGATTATGCCAGCCTAAAATGTGTTATTTTCATTTTACCATTTCTGGAGAACTAAAAGCCTGCCAATCAAAATGTAAGATAATTAATTGGCTATCCCTAGAATTTGTTCAAAGACAGATCCAGGTTTTGTGAGGCCTGAAGCTTATGCAGTGTGGGCAATAATCTTTTAAAAATGCATACAACATTACTAAAACCAAATTAGGTACAAGCCCCTGGAAGGAGCCCATGCAATTGGAAGGCCCGAAGCTTAATCTTCATTAGCTTCAAATCTGCCTTTGTATATAATATAATTGCTCCTCACTTATTAGCAAGCATGGAGGGGATGGTGAAATCATCAAGTGGCTGGCCTTGGAGCTGCAAGCAAAGTCAAAGATTGGCTATTGCCATGGCCTGATGATCACTTTCACAGACTGAGGCTGAGGACGTTTTCGCTAAAATATCATCTGAAGAGCAGAAACAGTCTAGTGAGCAACGGACCTCAACACTTTACTTTTTAATTTCCCACTCCCTACCACCTCTGTATTGTGGGTCTTTTATTCGTAAGGTCTACTCTTAGTGGTATACAGCACAGGCCAAGTGTGCTTTTTAGTAGTTCAGAATGGAGTTGGGCAAATTTTTGTGTCTGCATGTATTGCACTAAATATTTTAAACAGACCCTTATATACTACTACATAATTTACCCAACTATTAATTATTTAAATATCTGTTATGAGTTTAATTGCATCCTCCCAAAAGATATGTTGAAGGATGAATGCCCCAGAACCTCAGAATGCGATCTTATTTGGAAACAGGGTTGTTGCAGATATAATTAGTTAAACTGGTATGAAGTTATAGATGACTAGGATGGACTCTTAATTCGATAGGATTGGTGTCTTTCTAAGAAGAGTAGAGACACAGACCCTCAGGGGGAGACACCACATGATGACGGAGGCAGAGATAGGAACAGCCCAGCTGCAAGTCGAGGAACTCCAAGGCTTACAGAGGAGACAAACCACTAGGAGCTGGGAAGAGGCAAGGAAGGTTCTTCCCTACAGGTGTGTCAGAGGGAGCATAGCTCTCTGGACAACTTGATTTCAGACTTTTAGCTCCAAGTACTGTGAAAGAAGAAATGTGTTGTTTTAAGGCACCTGGTTTGTAGTCCTTTGTTAGAGCAGCCCTCGGATACCCTAATATGGTATCTAATACTCAGTGTGGGGACTAGGTGCTGGGCATATAGGAAAGAATAAGATAACATACTACCTATTGGGCAGTTTATCTGTTGAGGAGTGTTGTCTCTCAATATTGTCTATCATCTGCCTCTATGGTTCTTTAGATATCAGTTTTCTGGGTATCAACACACAGGTATTTCTGATTTATATATTATATATAATGTTTATATTAGATACATATTTTTATATATTTTTATTTAATGCATATTATATAAAATCCTCTTGTAAACTAGAAAGCATACTAAATAATGCTCAGAAGTAAGTGCTGTATAGGTGAAGTACTAGATTAGAGTAGGTGCTTTTGACAGCGTAGAACAGTATTCATTAATCTTAAGAAAGAAAAAAGAAAGTGAAAGAAGACTTGAGTAGCTGGCTCCATGGATGACAACTGTTTCAGGAAAACCATTTGTGGCCTGTTGGTAAGGAATCCTATACAGTGTGTGACACAGGGTAAAATTAATGGCTAGAGCAATAGAAGAATACTTCACCGTATTCTTCACAGTAAGAAACCTTGGGAAGAAGAAAAAATCTTAGGCACTCAGCATTGTGAATGTTTGTGCATTGTTTTCAAATCTGAGATAAAGATAACTATCTTGAAGAGTTATTTATGAAGATTAATTCAGGTAATATATGTAAAACACATTATTTCATTAGACTAGGTAACCAAATTGGTATTGTTTATCTTGCTAAGTGTAATAACACTCTTCCCTATCCCCAGTGGTATGCATATGTGTGCATGCACACAAAACAATGTTTACTTCCTAATCCCAGGAACCTGTGACTATGTTAGGTTATATGGTAAAAGGGAATTAAGGTAGCAGATGGAATTTAAGGTTGCTGATCAGCTGCCCTTAAAATAGGGAGATTATCTTGGGTTATCCGGGTGTGCCTGATATACCAAGTCTCTTTAAGTGTGAAAGAGGAAAGTACAAGAATCGGTGTCAGGTGATTTGATATGAGAAATACCTGACCCCACAGACCAAGGATAAGGGAAACTGGAAAGGCAGGAAAACATATTCCAATAAGAAATGCATCCTGGCTGCCACAATTACTTAATTAGTGAGCAGATTTTGGTCTAAGTCATTAAGTGTGTAGTAATTTGTTACAGCAGCAATTGGAAACTAATACAGTTATTATAATCTCACTAAGAAATACAGGACACTTCCCAGAACAAGGAAAGTAATGAGGCTATAATAAGGAAATAGATGATCCTTCATGAAACAAAAACTAAGGGAAATGCGGGTGTATCGTAGGTGATTGCAGTACACTGTGATTAAGTGCTCGATAGAAATGAAAAGTTTTCTTAACTGGGACATTAAATTTAGATTTGAAGAAGAGCTGCTGGAAGGGTGGGGGTGTTGGGGAGTGTGTTTCATGCCATGCACCTGGAATTGCCTGATTCATGCCTTGGAAAGAAGAAGGATGAGAAGTTAGGAAAAATTGAAAAGCTGAAAGGAGTTCAGGTTAAATAGAATTTAGGTTTAATGAGTCATGAAGTGATAAGTGATTAAGCCAGAGATACAAGCACTGTAGTACAAGTATCCTGTTCTGCACACACTTTTACCAGATCCTATCCTTTCCTATCCTGTCTTATCCTTCACTATGTTATTTATCTATTACAGCATACTATTTCATACCACGCCATACCACACCTTCCTAGCAGCTGTAGAATAGTGTGGAAAACCAGCATGTTTAATCAGTTCGGAATCTGATTAAATTCATTAGGTCCAGTAACTGGCCATTTAGTATTATCTTGGGTAGATGAGATAACTTCTGGAAGCCTATTTTTCTTGAACCGGTAAAAGAGGGATTAAAAACAAGTCCTCTAATAGGGTGTTTTGAAGATTAAATGAGGTAATACAGTACCTGGCACATATTACTATGTTACTGTAGTTACTATTATGACTATTACAGGTATCAACTCAGGAAGCACATTGAAGGCCATGTTAAAGAGTTTGAGCTTTATCTTCAGAGGAATAGGAACCAAGGAGGATTTTCTGTAGGAGGGAAATGATCCAATTTGCATTCTAGAATAATTGTACAAATAACATAGAGGAAACACACACACTTTCCTATCTTCCTTCTCAATACTCACTTAAATGACAGCAAATAAAGAAAAAGATCCAAACCTTCACTAAGAACCCAGGGAAGGAGATAACATTAGAGGAGAGATGTCAACAACATTTTGGAAAATGTTAAGACCAGTGGATAAATAAGAACTGATTTAGCAAGGCAAAGAAAGTTGAAACCTAAATGTCTGTCATAGAGGAAACAAGAAGTAAGCTTCTTTGTAGCACAACCTTTGGAAGGCTCAGAAAATTGAGGAATATGTTCCTATAAAACCAGGTGTTTGGGGAAATGCTAAAATGAGGATAGAGCACCTGGCTCTTTTTAGCCCCTTTGTCTATCCCAGTCTGTAGCAAAAGATGAGAAGTTGGAATCTTCAGAAAGGTTGAGCTTAAGGGATTCTGGAAAAATGGAAACCAGCCATAGAGGGGCTAGGTGGAAAGTGCTGTACTATTAGAGGGAGGTTTGAATAAATGTATGCATATGGAAAAGTGAAAGCCCCCATTGCCCTGCTGGATGTCCAGAATTCTAGTAGCCAAGCTAATTCTGTTCTGACATGTGATGGAGTGTTCCTCTCTGGGGAATATGTCTAAGTTAAAAAAAAAAAAAAAGAAAACAGACTATAATCAATGGTTATTTATGTATCCTTCAAAGAAGCTGCTGAGTCCCCAGCCTACTTTACTGTGGGCCAGCACACGAATGCCTTGTAACTAATTACTTCCTATTGTCCTTCCTTTCTTTTTTCTACTTAGAATTTCCCACACATCACAATATTATTTATATAGTTATATTCCCCTTGCTTCGTTTTGTTCACTACTCTGTCCCCAGTGCCACCTAGAATATTGCAGGGCATGCACACTCTCTCTCGCATGCGCTCTTTCTCTCTCTATATATATATAAACACACACATACATACACACATATATGTATGTATAATTATATACAAAATATACAAAATATAAAGTGCATAATATTTCTTCTCTATATATACATATATACACACATATGTATGTATAATTTTATATAATATAAAGTACATAAATTTTTGATAAGTAAATATTGAACAGTTAGATTTCTGCCTTCCCTGCTCTATTGCCTTTGCATTCAAGGAAAAAGATCAACCCAAACAAATAGAAAAATGGAGCTTGGGGCACCTGGGTGGCTCAGTTGGTTAAGCAACTGCCTTCGGCTCAGGTCATGGTCCTGGAATCCCTGGATCGAGTCCTGCATCGGGCTCCCTGCTCGGCAGGGAGTCTGCTTCTCCCTCTGACCCTCCTCCCTCTCCTGCTCTCTCTCTCATTCTCTCTCTCAAATAATAAATAAAATCTTTAAAAAAAAAAAAGAAAAATGGAGCTCAGTAGAAATGAGGGCAATGTACTGAGCCAGAGTTAACATATCTCCATAGTTTTTATCTTACAGAAATGACAAAATTAGAACACAAAGTAAGATGGCTAGTTGTAAATTCTCCAAGTGATGCAAATCATTTGCAAAGAGCAAAGAAACATCATTTTTTCCTAGCTGTTTCCTTAAGCCAGAGGTACTGGTATTCATGGATTAATTCAGCAGCGGTTGAAAATATTGTTATATTTTCAAATTCCTACAACTGGAAAGCAACTAATCAGTGGTATACAGACTATAACAATTAACTCATAATCTATCATTTATCTTGCTGGTTGGATTATTCTTATGTCTTGCTAAGGTGTGGTAAGTTATATTTTAAGTTATATGGCTTACATGGCCACTTCTTTACTGATATCAGCCAAATTTAGTTGTGTCCAAAAAATCAGCAAATAGGACTTGAAGCAAAAGCAGGGAGAAGAAAGATGGATAAAGAATGTGCCGTATTTGCTATGGCCTTGGGGACGCTAACTACTTTGGTAAGTTTATCCATGCTCAATCACCATGACATAGAACAAGGAATAGATCCTCTGCACCAGGTGCTAATGCAGATTCAGGTTCCGGAAGACATGCCATTGATAAACAGAACAACCCGTGAAATCGACCATTCACTAAGTAATACACAGAGAGCCAGACACAATGTGTAATAGGTGAGAATAGTTTTTCGATCCCCAGAACCTTGGGAAAAATTACAGGAAAAAAGAAAAGAATATTCACTATCAGTTTAATTTTGCTAATGTTCCACTTGAGCTCCCCTTGCCAAATACATTCCAATAAAAAGAACTGTATTCATGTGAACTGACTCCACCCTAAGATTAAGCGCTTATTATTTAGTATGTCAGTAAATTATTTTCAAATCTTTTGGTAAAAGATATCAAGCAGTCTTCACAAAGAAGGTGGAAATTTATTGTGATGCCAAGAACGTACAAAGATTTTTTAAATGAATTTTATTTTTAAAATTTTTTATTTGAGTATAGTTGACATACAATGTTGCATTAGCTTCAAGTGTACAACATAGTGATTTGACAAGTCTGTATATTATGCTATGGTCACCACAAGTGTAGTTACCATCTGTCACCATACAACGCTACTACAATGTCACAGACCGTATTCCTGGTGCTATGCCCTTTATTCCCATGACCTATTCATTCCACAACTGGAGGTCTGTATTTCCCACTCCCTTTCAACCACTTGGCCCATCCCTCCACCCTTTTCCTCTTGCATCCATCAGTTCTCTGTATTTATAGGTCTGATTCTGCAAAGACTTCTGAAATAGTAGTTTTACTATGTGGTATTCTTTAATTACCATCATAATTTTCCTAGAGTAAAAAACCATTTTCAGTGTGAAACTAGAATCTTTTTAATAATAAGTTTTAAATGGGTAACTTATTAAAGATTTGTTTTCACATAATATCAAAACATTTATTTTAGTAATTCAGTTACTGGCCTTATAGATCCATTAAAAAGAACTTTAATAATTAGCATATGCCTATTTTATGAGTACAGGTTCTTTATTATAATCACTGAACATATAGACAATTATGAATTATAAAATTTAATTTACATAGTTTATTTTAAAAAATGTAATCATGTCAATATAATTCCTGTCTTATATTAACAAAATAATTAAACCGGAATTATATACCAACTAAAGAACTTAAAATACAACCTATATCTTAATCCTAAACACACACAGAGTTAAGCATGAAAAAAAGGAAATAAAACCAATTCGTAAACTCTTCATATGAAAATTAACACTATTAACACACATTTAAATCATACACTCAGAGGAGCAAATAGAGTATATGTATTTTATTTAATCTATATGTACATATATATGAAGAAGATGATATAATCAATCCTTATATCTGGGTAATGGCACATTTTCATTTGATTTCTGTACTTTTTCTGTAAACTTGATAAAATGCAATTATGAAACATTTTTTTAAAAAGCATCAGAAACAATGAATAACATGTTCTCAGAAGTTCTGTTCCTTATTCAAGTTTATATTGTTTGCCAAGAAGAGATTATCTAGCAAACTAATAAAAGGATGGGGCAGAAGCTATGAAGTCAGGTGACAGGGCAGATTTGCAGACCAAGCAGGATGCTCAAGGCCTTGAAACTTGGTCACAGCAGGCTCTCCATTAGCAAAGGCATTTTCCAGAGGCTGCTTTAATAAGCTAGGAGCTGCTTTTTCAGTGCTTTTCAATGAATCCAAATTTTACCACTGAAAGTATAAACTTACGGAGACATTTTATACTGAAGACTTATAAAATCATCTTCAAAGAGTTAGGAACTGAGGAACCTACACTTAACCATAGACTAATTGAAATAACTGGTGAGCTAAAAAAGAGTTTTCCATTTACGTTTTTACATGCAATTATGCCCCACAATATGTAGAAATTTACCTGACAGTTTGCTATTCATATTTTACCTGTTGCAACCTCCTCTATATGAAATTCCTACCAATCTTCTGAAATGTGTATTATTGAAGGATAAGACGTTTGTTTATATAAAGGTGTGGGAAATACTAAAGCCACATAAGGTAAATAAATATGAGCCCATCAACATAATTCTTTGATTTTATATTCATTTTCCTTCCCAAAGTTTTGCGTATTATACTGCTTCTGTAATCATGTTGAAAAGACTACTTTCTCGGTTATGGACAGGTGCTTTCACTGATGCAAAATCTGAGTTAAGTAATCATTTAAGACAACAGCTGCATTTGGGGCATGGTGGGCAAGACATGCCAGCACATATTTTCCAAATTAGTTGTCTCAGGAGAATGTCTGTTGAGAACAATGCATGTGTTAAGTTGTATCCTTCGGACTATCACACTTATATCCCAATCTCATAAACTCTTAAAAATGACCTATCTTATGTCTTGCTAAGGTGTGGTAAGTTATATTTTAAACCTAATTAGATGTGCTGGATAGGCATCTAGAGGAAAAGGTGTATTCCTATCAGCATTTTTATTTTATATATTCCTGGACATTTGAGCATTTAATATCATAAAAATATGGTATGTGGGTAAAGACACAGAACATTTGATTTTATTGTCTTAATTTGGAAAGTTTATGTATTTTAACTATAGGTGCTATATTATCTTCAGATACTTAACCATGCCAGAAAGTTATACTTCATGTGGAAAGAATTCATAAAAATTTTCCTATTATTCCTCCTGGCTCTCAAGGAATGATTGTGAGGCCTTTGGAACATGTATATTTGCATGTAACAATTATAACGTGATTGTTTTATAAACTATTATCGTACATGTATTAAAATATTACATAGTTCATCACTGCCTTTCTAGAACTAGAGTTCTTTTGATTTCTTCATCAGAAAAACAATCTAGGAAAAAAATTATTAAAAAACAATCTAGGAAATCTAGGGGTCCTTTAGCAGAAAAGATACACAGTTTAAATTATTATTTGGGTTCCGGGTTAATTAACTTCTAACCTTGGAGCAAGGAGCAGACAAAATAACATCAAAGAAAAGTCTGGCGCTATTTGAGCATGCAAGTATCACTTGAGATCAAGGAGTGTGATGCAGACCACAATAAAGAGGGATTCAGGAATGATACCAAGGTTTGCTTCTCAAAATATAAGTCATGCAAGTGGAATGCAAGGCCTTCTTAGTGAAACACGATTTGATTTCTCATGAGAATTTGTTGCCAGAGAAACAGCTCTTAATTAAGAATATAAATAATAACATCCCTCAGGAGGGCTGTGGAAATAATTGGCAGTGTCATAATATTAACGTTTTACTTCTCCCCCCCACCCCCCATACTGGCCCTTACATCTTAATCCCTATGTTGTTAGTTAAATTACTAATGAAACTTTCCATGCTTTCTGGATCTGGATCTGGTCAAAATTAAACTAAACATTTACTTCTGGAATCATCAACACCTGTGACTCCATTAAAGTATGGAGACCCTTCTACTCTGTAAATTCCCAGATTTAATTCATAATAGAAAACACCTTTGAAACTTTTTTTTTTTAATACTGACTCATACTGGCCATTCACAGAAAAGTCTTTAGCTGCTGCTATTGTAATGATTTGCGTATCATCTTCTCTCCTCCCTAGCTGGCATCCTGATGTAGATGGATGGAAAGCGAGACCGCTGCCTGGGACCAGGAGAGCTTGTCTAGCTTTGACTGAGGTCTTTGGGGCAGCTAGAGGGGTAGCATGTGGCTACGATTCTTGCATCTGACAGGCTGATTGAGACAACCCCTATCCCCAGTCAAAAGCTTTGTGATTCAAGTTGTGATAAAAAACAGGATTTATATGAAGCAGCGGGCCTGTGTCGTGTGTTGTTTGCTCAGGCTACCATAACGAACTACCACTGACTGAGTTGCTTAAATTTAAAAAAAAAATCATTTTCCTACATCTTAGGAGGTTAGGAATTCCAAGATTAAAGTGACAGCCGGGTGGGTTCCTTCTGAAGCCTTTCTCCGTGGCTTGTATCTTTCCTGTGTCCACATTTCCTCATCTTCTAAAGACACCAGTTGGATTGGACTAGAGCCCGCCCTGATAACCTCATTTTAACTTAACCACCCCTTTAAAGATTCTGTCTCCAAAGATAGCCACATTCTGAGGTGCTGGCGTATGAATTTTCAGGCACACAATTCAGCCCACAGAGCTATGTCTGATCAGAGATTTCCACTCGTTAGCCTTGTTGTCGAAGACCTATTTGGAATGGCCTCTGCCATACTCCAGACCATTCTTTTTGCTGCCAATTAAGTGCTAAATAAAACAGAAAACAAAACAAAAAAATGGAAGAAGGAATCAATGTGATGGAAATATTCCTGAAAGCCCTACAACATGTGAAACCTGATTCAGAGAAGCAGAAGATGAAGGGAAGCTCAGTATCCTGTGTTTTCCTAGTGAGGGTGCCTGCAGAATGTTTCCAAATATACAGAGTGAATGCAAATTGAAAAGAAAGCAAAACGCAGTCCCCTTTTCTGAAGATTTTCTTTGAAATACTGCAGACATCTTACACCAATAAATGCACTAGAATACCATAAAAATGAAGCAGCTTATTCTTATTGAACAAAGTTTACCCTAACAGTAAATATATTTGTGTTTTTTTAGTAGTTCAGTGTAAATATGCTCAACTGTAGCATAATAAGAACATTTATGAAATTCAGAATGAGAGTTTCAATATAAGATTTTATTATATTCAGGTGTTGCAGAATCCCCCCCCATGAGTCACACCCTTCTATAATCCCCTCTCCTTGAGTGTGGGTGGAACCAGTAACTGCTTTTAGCCAATAGAATATGGTGAAGTTGACAGGAAAGCCACTCCTGCCATTGTTATGTTCTGTAAGACTCCATCTTGTAGATTGGAGCAAGAAATTCTCCTTCTAGCCTTGAAGACACAAATAGCCATATCGTTATTGGCTTATGGAGAGTTGCATGTGGCTGCCTAGAGCCGAGGGGACTCCCCCCGCCCGCCAACAGTCATTGAGTAAATGGGGTCTTCTGTCAGCCCCTAGGAGAGGAGTCCTGTGGACATCCTGAGTGAGTTTGGGAGCTTACCTTTCCCAGTTGAGTCTAAGATGAAAATGCAAACCAGCTGACACCTTGATTGTATCCTTGTGAGACTCTGAGCAGAGAACCAAGTTAAGCTTTGCTGGGACTCCTTCCCCATGGAAACTCTGGGATAACAAAGGTGCATTGTTATAAGGTCCTAAATATTGTGGTAATTTTTCACACAGAAATATATGAAACTAATACATTCAAAATGTAAAAAAAAAAAAAATTGTCAGGCAGTTTATATCCTAGGACAAGGAAAGCCCAAAATGTGTATTTGCCTTGGTAATGAAGGTTTTTCTTATTTCTTTGAAAATGGGTGAGTCTTCTGATCTCAGAATAATAACATTTCAAAAGCTATTATCTTTCACTACAAAAGCCCAGTTACCAACTTAGAATCTTTAGTGCCCCCTTTCTGCCGACTTATTTCACTAAATTTGTGATTTCATTATTTTCAAAGCACCAGACGTTGGCATATTATAAAGTCAGACTCCCATTGTTCTAGTCTTCCATCTCTTTTCTTGTTCTTCTCCCTTTTTCTCTCCACCTTCTCACTTCTCTCGGACCTCTGCGCTCCTACTCTCTGCCTCCTCTTCTTCCTCCACCCTGTACTCTGTTATGAGTACAGTTAGAGGTTTACCAATTTTGTTAATCTTTACAAAGAAACAGCTCTTGGTTTCACTGATTTGCTTTATTGGTTTTTGTTGTTGTTTTTAGTTTCTGTATCATTTATTTCTGCTTTAATATTTATTATTTTCTTCCTTCTGTTTGGGGATTGTGTTTGTTCTTTTTCTAGCCTCTGTCCAGTTTTTAATTGGATTTTTTTTGTTGTTATTGATCTGTATGAATTCTTTATATAGTTTAGCTATTAAACCTTTCTCAGATACATGATTTGTAAATATCTTCTGTCGTTCAGTATGTTGCCTTTTCATTTTGTTGAATGTTTGCTGAGCAGTAGCTTTTTAGTTTGATATACTCTTATTCATTTCCGTTTTTGTAGCTATTACCTTGGAGGCTAATCCATAACAAAACAAAACCTCACCAAGAGTGATGTCAAGGAGCTTACTGCCTGTATGTTCTTCTAGGTGTTTTATGTTTTCAGGTCTTACATTCAAGCCTTTAATCCATTTCAAGTTAATTTCTGCATATGGTTTATGTTAGTGGTACAGTTTCATTTTTTTTTTCTTTTGCATGTGGTTGTCTAGTTCTTCCAATACCATTTTTTAAATAAACTGTCCTTTTGTCAGCGTATATTCTTACCTCCTTTGTTGTAAATTAATTGGCCATATATTCTTAGTTATTTGTTTTGTTTTCTGAGCTCTCTGTTCTGTTCCATTGATCTGTGTGTCTTATTTTATGCCATTAGCATACTGTTTTGCTACTATACGTTTGTAATATTGTTTGAAATCAGGGAGTGTGTTGCCTCCAGCTTTGTTCTTCTTCCTCAAGATAGTTTCAGCCATTTAGAATCTTTTGTGATTCCATAAAAATTTTAGAGTTATTCTATTTCTGTGAAAAATGCCAGTTGAATTTTGATTGGAAGTTTTTGTAGGCATTCAACTATATTGAATGTAGATTGCTTCAGGTGATATGTATATTTTTAATATTAAGATTAATTCTTCCAGGTCATGTGTATTGACTAACTTTACATTTGTGCAGTGACTGACAATACTGACTTCATCTTTGGCCCTCCATCTTGTTCAAGCCTGCACAATGACCTCCCTTGGGGCTACTTGTTCTAGGTCCCTTGGAGGTTAATGTATGCCCTGACCAGAAGGCAGGAAGGCTTTTTCTGATCATCTTACAGTGGCATACAGAATATCCCACTTTAGATTATTATGTGCACAGAAGGCCCCATTGTAGATAACTAGCAGATATGACCAGTGCACAGAAGGCCCCAATTTAGATAACTAGTAAGATGACCAGTGCACAGAACACCCCTGTCGATAACTACCCTGGGACCTCACCACCATGTTCTTTGCTTTATGAAAGCTGTAGGTTGAGGTCTAGACAGGGCAGAGAATAGCTGTGGAGAATGGAAGGAGGAGAAGGGCTGAGTACTGCCCGAATAAAAGCCTGTGTAAATGGTATGGAGTGGCTTGCTTTGTTTTTTGGTCTGAAAGTATCTTCTCAACCTGGAAGATTCTTTACTGTCCTTCCTCCACTTTCTAACATTTATTTGTATTTTCTTCAATTTCTTTCTTCAGTGTCTGTAGTTCTGTGTATAGGTCTTTCACCTCCTTGGTTAAATTTATTCGTAGGTATTTTACTCTTTTTTTAAAGATTTATTTATTTATTTATTTATTTGAGAGAGACAGAGATAGCTAGAGAGAGCATGAGTGAGTGGGGAGGAGAGGGAGAAGCAGGCTCCCCGCTGAGCAGGGAGCCCAATGCAGGACTCGAACCCAGGACCCTGGGATCACGACCCAAGCCAAAGGCAGATGCTCAACTGACTGAGCCACCCAGGCACCCCTCTTTTTGGTGCAATTGTAAATGGAACTGTTTTCTTTCTTTTTAAAATTATTTTCCCCCAAGTTTTTATTTAAATTCCAACTAGTTAACATACAATGCAATATTAGTTTCAGGTGTAGAATTTAGTGACTCATCACTTACATACAACAGCCAGTGCTCATCACTCAAGTGCCCTCCTTAATACCCTTCACCTGTTTAACCTATCCCCACTCTACCCACCTCCCCTCCAGTAACCATCAGTTTGTTCTCCATAGCAGACTATTTTTCCCCCCACTATGTTCATTTGTTTCTTAAATTCCACATATGAGTGAAATCATATGCTACTTGTCTTTTTCTGACTTATTTCACTTAGCGTATACTCTCTAGCTCTACCCATATCATTGCAAATGGCAAGATCTCATTCTTTTTGATGGCTAGTAATATTCCATTGTATATATGCCACATCTGCTTAACCCAACCATCAGTTGATGGACATCTGGGCTCTTTCCATAATTTGGCTATTGCTGATAATGCTGTGATAGACATTAGGGCATGTATATCCCTTTGAATCAGTATTTTGGTATCCTTTGGGTAAATACCTAGTAGTACAATTGCTGGATTATAGGATAGTTCTATTTTTAACTGTTTTCTTATTTTCTTTTTCTGATAGTTTGTTGTTAGTGTATAAAAATGCAACAGAGGCACCACCAGTATGGAGCATTGGGCTCCTTTGGTTAAAGTGTTAGGAGAACAGGAAGGACTGGAGAACCCACTGGAAGATAAATGCTTTAGCCTGAAAGTGACACTCCTAACTTCCCAGAATCATTGGTCCCACTAATCAGACTCCCTGTGAGTCAGGAATGATTATAATCTTGTATGTTCAAAAGAATTGAGAAGTGCTTGTGGGAAGTCTCAGGTGTCTCTACTACAATCTGAGAAGGAATGTTAAAAAGATGAGAATTTTGCTAGGAATTCTTTGTAGATGCCTTAAGTTAGTTAACATATATCAGTGGAACAAATAGAATGGCTGGATTGTCAAATTTCTTATACCTTATAAGAATGGCAAAAACATTACACATTTATTTTTGTCATTGTGCTTTTGTTTTTTTAGTTGGCTAAAAGTGGCCATCAAAGTGGCATTGTTTGAGTTCAGAACTTCCAAATGTAAACACTTGCAAATTCAGAGAAATTATAAACCTATTTGAGATTAAGACCAATTATTTGAAATAAAAAATAAATGTTCTATATGCATACCCAGCATGAGTTCAACAATAGTAATAATCAGACTGAGTCCTTCAAATCGATATATCAGAAAGATATACTATGTGCTGTAACCAAAAAGTTTCTATGGTGCTATTTAAAGAAAAAAAGAAAAAACTTCATAAAATAATTATTAAGTTCAGGAAACTTGAGTATTTTCTCCTAAAGGAGGATAATTATTTTATCCTAAGTGATACACAGGGTACATTTTTTTAAACTTGTTTTTCACATTCACTGAAATATGATTTGTATCAAATAATTTTAATGTAATAAATTTAACATGCAAAATAAATTTTATTTTAAGCATACTGTTTAGTAAGTTTTGATGAGTATATATATATATGTATATACTGTTTAGCCACCACCTCAATGAAGATATAGAGCTTTTCTCTTCCATAAGCACTTTTTGTTTTCATTTTATGTTTGGTTCATGATTTATTTTTGATAATCACTTTTGTAAAATGTGCACTAAAGTAGGGAAATTTTTAAATATTAAACTGTAACAAAATGCAAATATTTTACATGAGCATGCTAAATAAGTAATTTCTCAGTCAAGAGCATATGTTACATTTATACATAAAGTCTGTAATTTAAGAATATTTAATAGCAAATTCAGGCAGTTAAAACATAACAGTGCTAATAAAGTTAGGCTAGGTGATGTGAGAACCATTCTAAAATATAAAGAACTTGAAATCATTAAGTTTTAAAAACACACTCATAGTACATGTGTAATGTATATCATCACAGGGTCCCTGCTTATTGCTGTTACTTAGATATCCAGGCTAGAAAAGATTCCAACATCTTATCATGTTACCATTTCATGAGAAGATATTAGGCTTCACCAGCAGAGGGGAAGCATATGTAGATTCATATGTTTAAGGGCTCTTAAGTACTTTGACCTGGAAGTGGCATATTACAGTTTCAAATTTCATTAGCTAAGACAAGCCACATGGCCATCCCTACCTTCAAAGTTGAGGGAAAATATATTTTTTTGCTCTCTTTCTCAGCCTTATTGAGGCTTAATTGACATTGTGTAAGTTTAAGGTGTACAATGTAATGATTTGATATTTGTATAGATTGTGAAATGGTTACCAAATGAAGACTAGTTAATATTTCTATCACTTCAGAGTTACCAAGCTTTTATTTTGGTGGTGATAACTTTTAAGATTTACTGTCTTAGTAACTTGCAAACATACAGTACTGTGTTGCCAACTGTAGTCACCATGTTGTATGTCACGTCCCTGTAATCTATTCCTTTGAAAATGTAATCTTAAGTGTCACAAGGATAGGAGAACTGGAAAGTTCTCTGAATGCTAATAATATTTACCCCAGATACCCCAACATAATGCTAAATATTTAATCTCATTCAGGTCTTAATAGATGTAAATAACTGGGTCAGACTTTGACAGCCATCAGTGTCTTGCTATATGCTTACAAAAGATATGCCATAAAAACTGTGAAATTGTCATAAATATGAGAAATGATTTAAAAAATCTCTATGAAATCCAAAACAACTTGGTTATTTGATGGGAAATATTTATTTCTTTGGTTTTGTGTTGTTTGTTCTAATTATTAATATTAGGAAGAAGAAACACATGAAAATGACAAATGTGGATTTGGTATTTTGTAAAAAAGAACTATAGTATTGATGTTTGATTTTTATTTCTTTAAATATGCTGGTCATTCAGAAAACCTGCAGATAATTGTATTTGCTTCATTTTGTTCCAAATCAAATATCACATGATTGATAATATGTTTAAAATCCAAACATGTTCAAATAGGAAAACCAGTTCTCATTTAAATAATGTAAAAATGTAGTAATTGGCATCTAAATAATCTACTGAAAATTCCTGGATTTATGGTATCATTTATAAATTAGGCCAATTACCTTCCCTTTTCTTAGGAAATAAAATAAATTATAACTGCATAAATAACCTTGAAAACCTCTGCTCTTGTTTAAATGCTGAAGGAATAGCGTATTTGGACAGAATAATTTATGTATTTGGGGAGAAAAGGATTGTAAGGTAGAGTAAAATGTTTTCCCCCCTGTCTACTAAATAGGATATATTCTCCTTGTCAAGAAAAAAATTTCTTGACTCATTTTTATATGATTTCAATCATTAATTCTAAGAAAACCAGCAAATTCTATTCCAAAATCCTTATGACAGCATTCATGTGAAACTGAAAGTTACCTACATTATTTACATGAGATTAAGTATTTTAAAATTGAAAAGTTATTTCTACCAATAAACTACCCACAATGTTTTGGTACTCATTTCACTTCTTTATGTTTGGGAATTTCAGTATATTCTCTCAAGGAAATATATTTTCTAAGTAAAAGGTACTATATTTCTACTACTTGGCACTTTTAAGTTCAGGGCCCAGTTATATTTTGAGTCCCCTGTGATGGTGACTGCTGAAGCCTGGGAGCTGCCAGGGTGAATAACTCACACAGGTCGTGCAATCAGGGAACTTGCAGACAGTGTATATAATGTGGTGGGACAGAGACAGAAACTGACACATGGTATCCATCTACTATCATAAGCACCAATAGTTGTCCAGAAGGACCTGGGGACATTTTACGCTGCATTTCTGAATCATCTGTTTCTCATTTATAAGAAGGAGTATATAATCATGACTTTCCATATTTACTAATTTTGAGAAAAACCAGTCTTGATGGAAAGGTGTATTTATTTTATAATTCAAAAAGCCATGCAGCTATTTACTTGTTTACATTCTTTCAAACTTGATTAACAAGGAGACATGCATAGATATAATTTTAATGAATTGTGGATAATAGTATGAAGCACTTTGGGCAATAAATAATGACTTTCATCATAATAACTGCTAGCCATGTAGAAGAACAACTAATAATGAAGCCTGACCTACTCTGACATGTATTATTTATGTGAAGACATATATAGAGGATTTAATGTAAAAAAAACAGCAAAAAAAACCTGATAATTACTTAAACCTAAAAACAACTTTTGCTAGTTGTCAAATCAAGTTTAAAATAATGAGGAATAGAATGACTAGATTACAAATAAAAAGATTGAAAACCAACTGGAATTTATACACTATTTACAGTTATCCCAAAATATTAGAGTAAAACAGCCAAATGTAGTGTTTATATAAAATTGTTGGGCGCCTGGGTGGCTCAGTTGGCTAAGCAACTGCCTTCGGCTCAGGTCATGATTCTGGAGTCCCTGGATCGAGTCCCATATTGGGCTCCCTGCTCGGCAGGGAGTCTGCTTCTCCCTCTGACCCTCCCCCTCTCATGCTCTCTCTCTCTCTCTCTCCCATTCTCTCTCTCATAAAAAAAAAAAAATTGTTTATAAAATGAGTTTAATGAACCCACTCCTTGAGTTAGTTCTGAGTCCAAAGTTATGCTAGTTGCATAGCCTGAAGTAATTTTCTGCCCTCTCACCACCTATACTTTATCATCTTGAATATGAAAATAATAATAACAGTAGTATCTACTGAATGGGGTCATTCTAAGAATGGAAAGAGATGCATTATTTAAAATCTCTAATATATTGTCCAATTCATAGATTTCAATCAATTTGAAGCATTACTGTTAATAGTAATGATAGTGATAGTAATAGAGAGACTAAGGACATCCCAAGAAGATGCAGGTGAGCTTGCAGAACAGCAGTCAACCAATAGGATTCAGAAAACTAGGAATCAGCATATAATTTTGATCTGATGATCTCACTTCTTCACCCTATGACTCAGTATTCCAGAAGGATCTTACAAAACAGGATTTACTAATATTGATTAGTAAGTACCCACATTTTAAGATCAACCATTGTCAGGTAGCTATCTGCCTGATAGCTTCAATTGATCAAGACAATAGAGAGCATACAGCAATGTCTAATCAAGCTTCCTGAGCCACTCTAAAGCAAAAGTGAGAACAGAGGCTCTTGGGAGCATTTATTATTTACACCAACATCAAAACCAATGGCTTCTACTCCCTCCCTCCCTCCATCCTTGTCTCTCTCCCTCCTCTTCTTCTTTTTCCTTCCTTCTTTCTTTCTCTCTCTCTCCCCCACTCTCTCTCTCTCTCACCTCCTTCTTTCAAGTCTAGAACTGGCCTATCTAGTGAAAATATGAACTGTGTATTTAGGAACGTGTGTGAGTGTGCATACATGCACATATGTGTTTGTCCCTCTGGAAAAATGTTTCATAAAATTCAATGATACAGTCTCAAAACTTTTTCTATAAAATATCTTACTCAATATTTGAATTTAATCAGTGGCAGTTAGCCCTGTTAAGCCTTTAAGAAGAATTCTTAAATTATTTGTAAGCATTTGTGAATTAAGACAAGCTTTACAAGGATACGTTTTAGCCCAGCTCCTATATGAATCAATATAAATGAATGTTTATGTTGATTGAATATAAAAATTAATGAATGTTTGCTACAAATTATATTTCATTTTGAAATTAATAACATTTTTTAATGTTTGCATTTGAGATGGGTCACTTAATTTACATAAAGAATTAGAATGCAGCTTAAAAGTTTACTTAAAATTCCAAAGGATAAAGTTAATAAATCAGGACTATAAACCTATGGATAAAGAAATAATCAGAAATACCATTAACACTGGTAAAGTAAAAAATAGGATCTCATGTGATAAATGAAGACACAGTATTTGGCTCTAAGCTTCTAGTGGCCAGATCAAAAAACATAATGTTTTCCAAAAGTTATTGCATCCATAACATAGAGAGACAACAGATACAGAATTCTTGAGGTTTTACGATAGATACCATGCAAGAAGATATTCTTGGTATTCCTTAGTAACCAAATTTTTTTCTTTTATTATTTTAAATTTGATCATTAGCTGGAATTTAAAAGAGCAAATTAAATGATTTAAAGTTATTAGTTGTTATCAGAAAAGGTCATAGAGTAATAAGGGCTCTGGTTCTTTTAAAATACAGTTTTAGAGTGCTCACTTTTGGCAGCACATATACTAAAATACAGTTTTAGGTAAATAAGCTAAGTATAAACTGGTAATTAGAGGATCAAAGAAAATAAAAACTTCATTTTAATAATTTATCAGGGGGTTTAACATAGACTTTGTCTTACTGACATATATGTCAAATAAATGTATACAAAAGCATACATTATAATTCCTCAGGGTGTTTATCAAAGAAATAATTCATTTAATTTCTGGAACTTCAAATAATTTGCCACCAATTATTGCTTTTTCATTTCAAATAAAAAAGCTTATAGAAAGTGATATAACATCATACCATTGCCTGTGTATGTATTTAACCCATAGTTTATATAGTCCCACACTATTTTCTCAATTATTATTATTTTTTTTAAAGATTTTATTTATTTATTTGAGAGAGAGGCAGTGAGAGAGGGAACACAAGCAGGGGGAGTGGGAGAGGGAGAAGCAGGCTTCCTGCGGAGCAGGGAGCCCGATGTGGGGCTCGAACCCAGGACCCTGAGATCATGACCTGAGCCGAAGGCAGACGCTTAACAACTGAGCCACCCAGGCACCCCTATTTTCTCAATTATTAAAAATGGTCCAGGTATATATTTACAAAATGTATTTTATATTGACTAATTTTTTACAATGTCATTGCATATATGTTAATTCCTCTCTTTACACTACAGACTTCCCATGGTCAGGAATCATACTCGATAGTCTTTGGTATCCACATATTTGTAGGTACTCACCTCACTCCCATGATATTTTATTTTGAGGACTACTTCCCAGAACAATAACCAAAATTATTGGAAAATTATTGGATTGTTAAACATTTTCCAAGAGATGTAATGGCCCTCTTCCCTATTTACTATAGAGCATACTATCCAGGATACATTCTGCTGATTTTTGCTGATATTAGGAAAATCAGAGTAATTTTCTTTCCAAAGATCATCTTTTTTTGGACGTTTTACTTTGCTCGAATATGATGGCACCATTTCCACTGATGGACTAAACTGGACTTGAACACAATGACAGCCTGCTGGCTGAGGCAGGGACTCTGGTTACCTCTATGAAACTTCACATTTTATTGCCCTGAAGATAATCTGGAGCCAAAAGAACACTCTCCCCTGTCTGAATATTTGAATAGCTGGAGACACTAGCCAACAACTTAATTATGGATTTAAAAATTGGCATTAATCTTTTCTCATTCCTGTATATATTCTCTTCTAATGCCACAAGTCACAGTAAATTGCTCATTAAACTTCAAGCAATGCAATGGAATGCTTGCTACCATTTATAGGCAATGCTCTCCAAAGTACAATTAGAGGGAGTATTATGACATAGAACAATGGAGACAATTATTTCTGAAGTTTATTAATGCTAATTAGCATATGGCATCTAAGACAGCTGCTGATACTTCATTGCTAAATATTGAGGGACTAATTAGTGTTTGATGTTAATTAGCTTCTTCTGCATGTGCTTTGCCCTTAGATGCATATGCATTGTCACCATCCGGCTATTAAAAGTCTGGCCTTGCACTCTGCAGAACATGATGTGGCATTTAGGAGTTCTTTTAGAGTATATGGCATTTTTTTCTAATATATATGCTCTTAATAGATTTCACAGAAGCCCTAGTAATTATCTAGTTATTCCACTTTTCATTTAAAACATACTAATAAATCATGGAGTTTTAAGTGCTAAAGTGAAGAAGGCCCTTTAATCAATCTTAAAATTTTTTGTGCCCCCTGAGAAACGACTTCAAATACTAGAGATTACTGGTATAAAAATATTTTAGTTTTATTTATTTAATAATCAAGCTGATTTCATTTGTGTGTGTCAATTTACACTTATTTTATTTGAGATTAAAATTCATTATCAAATATGTATACTTTCCTCATTAACCAATTTGGTAACTTTTTTGGTTTCTGATTCTTTTCCTCCTTTAACTGAAGCAAAATACATTTTGTTTCTCTTAAAACCTGAGATAAGAATTTATCCATAAAAACTCATCTTTTGAAGATACCAAAGTTTAGGCTAAGGCAGTGATCTAGAGAGAGTTTTCATGTTAGTCTTAACTTTCAAGGGCACTGTTAGTTTTTCTGGGGGTTTTGTTGAGTGGGTGGGGGGGTGACTAATATCAACAATTTGCTCAAAAATTCCTATGACAATCAGCTTCACTTGTATACATGTTGAATAACTTTCTTTTTCAGGCAAAAATGTCTTTGTAATTAGTAAATGAACTTAAGAATTCGGTTTAGAGTATGAAGCTGTGAATAATAACCCCAAAGATTTGTCATGGTTTAAAATTCTAATCTCTGGTTTTAAGTTCACATGGAGATAAATATTTTTATGATGCTATAGGTGTTCATTTTGAATAATTATTAAGAAGATTTAGGGTTGATAATTACACAACCATTTTTACCCATTATTTTATAGATTTTAGATGTTTTGGTGCTTATACAATTCGTATGGATATATTATGGTTCATGGCACTGAAAATAAAGGAATGAAACAGAGCTATCTACAGTGGAAATTATACAATCACTTGTCAAAGTTAAAACCACAATATATTGAACATCTAATTGGCCAGACAACATGCAAAGGCAGGACAAAGAAGGAAGAACAAATAGTGAAGGAAAAATAAGTTGTAAATACATTGATTTCTCAACAATGTAGTGAAACATGTTGGAAAACAGGAATATACCCATAACAGAAATTGTCTTTTTATTCTCTTTCTCCTCCACTTCGTCCTCTTTAAGCTATTCATCATCTTCATAGTTTTTATATTCCTTCCCAGAAAGTATGTGAATAAATGTTTCAAGAAATATTTCATGAGAGCAACCCAAGTGTCCAACAGATGAATGGACAAAGATGTGGGAGTTTTGTGTGTGTGTAATGGAATGTTAGCCATAAAGAAGAATTAAACCTTGCCATTTGGGGGCAATATGGATGGATGTAGAGGACATTATGCTAAGTGAAATAAGTCACAGAAAAACAAATACTACATAATTTCACTTACATGTGGAATCTAAAAAACAGACTCTTAAATACAGAGAACAGGGAACAAACTAGTGTTTGCCTGAGGGGAGGTGTGTTGGGGGGTGGGCAAAATAAAGGGGATTAAGAGGTACAAATTTCCAGTTTTAAATAAAAAGTCACAGAAATGAAAAGTACAGCATAGAAAATATAGTCAATAATACTGTAATAATGTATGGTGACAGATGGTGACCGCACTTACTGCGGTGAGATTGAGTAGTATACAGAATTGTGGAATCGATATGTTGTACACTTGAAAGGGATAGAACATTGTCTGTTAATTATCCTTCAATAAAAAAAAAAAATTCAAGAGGTGTAAAATGAAAGATATAAAACTTAAAAATAATTGGCTGCTTTAGAACTCTCAATATTGAAATACCAACCTGCATTAATAAAATTGACAGAATAGTAAAAACAGTATCTACCTTGACTCTTAGTCTATTTGTGGCATTGGACCTCAAAGTCTCAGATCCTTATCTGTAAAATGAAAATTATTCTCTTCACATAGAGTGTTTAAGAGTATGTTCTCTGACTGCCTTGCTTCAAGGGGTCTATGACTTAGTAGCTTTGTGTTGACGTTTTCATCTATAAAACTGTAGTAATGGAAAGAAGGCTGGGGGAGTATTAAAATGCAAATACTTTACTTAGGGCATGCAGTATCAGTAATGTACCCATGACTGGTGATGTCTCTACATTTTAGTAAGTCAGTGACCCCAAAATTTAATTTCATGAAAGATGCAAGTCAGTAACTTTGTCTCAGAGTTCTATGTTTTCAAGACTTGATACTCTTCAATAAAGTTCATTAATTTTAATTTAACTATTAATTTGTTATCATTTGGGATGGAAGAAGACAAAAATTTTCTTAGAATATCTACCTGTAAAAGACTTAGAGTAAACAAATTCCACTCTAGTTCATATTTAGAATATAAACAGTGATAGACAATAACTACCCTTGGGGTGCCTGGGTGGCTCAGTTGGTTAAGTGTCTGACTCTTGGTTTCAGCTCAGTTCATGACCTCACAGGTCCTGAGATTGAGCCCAGTGTCAGGCTCTGCGCTCATCAGGGAGTCTACTTGAAGATTCTCTCCTTCTACCCTCTTCCCCACATGGGCATGTGTGTCTCCTCTCTCTCTCTCTCTCTCTTTGTAAAATAAATAAATAAAATCTTAAAAAACAAAAACAAAACAAAACAAAACAAAACAGAAGAACTGCCCTTGATCCAATTGACTGATTTTTTAATAAGTAACTTTAAGTCTTTTTGGCTTTACCAAGATGGCCTTAATGTTCTCATCTTGACTAAACTAGAGCATTTGCTTTAGAAAACTCTTGTAATGCAAAGTCTCCCTTTTTGGTGTAAATCTTCTTCCAGGTGAATTTTATAACCCAGGATTGTCTTTTCTCAAACACCTGGAAGCCATCCATTTGAAATGCAATCTAGAAAGATAGTACAGCTACCTCCCAGTCTTCTGGAGGGTAGGAGCCCAACTCACCAACTATTAAAATTATTACAATCTTCACTTAACAAACATAGAGGATCTAATCACATTTACCAATTCTTTCTTCCCCTGGTAATGTTCTACTCACCCTTAAATCTTAAATCTCTCCAGCCTTTCTTTCAGTGAAGTTGAGTTTAATCTCTTTTGCAATAGTCTTGAATGAAGTCTTCCTGGCCTGTTTAACTCTGTTCAGTGCAACTTTTCCTTGACACCCTCAAGCATTGACCTTAGATTAATAATCTTGAAATTTTGATGACTAACAGTATTAGAGACATCTGTAGGGTATTTTGTATTTGAAAATTCTTTACTAATATTCCAAAAACATAAAAAGTAGGTCTGTGCACTAAATATCTTTAAAAAAAAGAGGTTCCACATCAATTTGAGTTTAAGAAGCTACCAGACTTTAATATTAATGGTTTTCTAAGACTTTGCTGTCTCCGGTGATACAGTTGTGATAGTATTAAAGAGGTTTGCCTTTTCTTAATTTGTAATTAAAATTTAAATCACATTTTTATTTTGCTTTGCTTACCTGTCTTTGTTAGAAAAAAAATAGGCGATTTATTTTGAGTTAGGATGCTATTTCTTTTGCCAAATAGTCACATTCTGTTAAACATCTCCTCCCTAAAATCTGTCCTAACCTTTATACAGCACTATTATCCTTCTGATGTTCCCTGAAGGTTATAGCAATTAGAACATAATATGTTTTTGCAACAAAAACACAGAAGGTCTATTTTAATCATTACTTTACCGTAGATCAATAGCCCCCATTAAAAAGATTCCGTTTTTTCTCTCTACTGACTCTGCTTTGACTAAACTTGCAATGAGTTGCAAATCAGATATTGCTAAAAATTATCTAATTATTTTCTTCCACTAAAACATCTAATTTAGCTAGGAGAAAAAAATAAAGAACCTCACACGTTGTGTGTTGGGGTTTTTTTTGTTTGTTTTTTTGTTTTTTTTGTGTGTTTTTTGTTGTTGTTAAGAGAAGAATTTGGCCTCTGCCTGAATACAAGTAGATTAATGATTTTAACGAGGCAACATGCCCAGGATGAGTGTGAATACAAGCAATGGCAAGTAACGACTTTCAGGATGTTCTGATTCCTCATCACAGGCAGAGAGGTGGTGACCCGTGCTTTTAAACAAGCAAAACAGCTTTCCCATTTACTACTCCATTGCTACTGAGGCTTTTATTTTGTGTCCTTTGTCCACACAGAAATATATCTTTATAGCTGTGTAGGAAGGGCAGATAGGATCTGCTCGTGAATTTGGAGAGGAAGTCATTGATACCTCCATGAGACCTTCAAAGGCTATTTAAATAACCGCTGAGAAGTGAATGGTCTCATCTGGGTAGTCACAGGGTGGTAATCCTAAACTGGTCCACGTTTTTAACCATTAAATAATATATAATTATTCTCATTCCCTCTCCTTAAGGCAAGTCAGTTCTAGAAAAATTACAAACGGAACAAGGAGAGGCACTGACCTATATTTGCAATACACTGACCTATATTTACAAAAAAAAAAAAAAATCTGACAGCCATATTTCTATACACTTGCTGTATGAGATAATATTTCAAGATGACTTAGTCCCAAAATGAAATTAATGATTAATGCTATCTTCCTGAACATTGAGCTTATTTTGAAGCATTAAATGATTAACCTAAAGTACATAGTTATATATTGGTACATATTTATATTGTTGTTTAACAATCTTTGATATTCAGAGCTTCTCCTTTGTAGTTAAAAAATAAATATAATTTAAATTAAAAATAATCAGTGTAAAATAATCCTATACCAAAGAGACATATTTTGGGGTAGCAAATTTTGCTCCCTTACACATTCATATGTTGATGAACACTTAGGTGGGGCTCATATCTTGGCTCTTATAGATAATGCCACAGTGAATATTATTCATTACAGATGAGATATTGGTTTTGTGCCAAAATATTTCAAAAGGACCTTAGGTGTTTTTTATCTTTTCTATATTTGCATGTTCTAATGCTTATCTCTAATAAAAATTAGTATCTAGGGGTGCCTGGGTGGCTCAACCAGTTGAGTGGCTGATTTTTGATTTTGGCTCAGGTCATGATCTCATGCTCCTGGGATTGAGCCCTGCCTTGGGCTCTGTGCTCACTAGGGAGTCTGTTTGAGGATTCTCTTTCTCTCTCCCTCTAACCCCCCTCACATACTCTCTCTAAAATAAATAAATCTTTTTTTTTTTTAAGATTTTCTTTATTTATTTGTCAGAGAGAGAGAGAGAGTACAAGCAGGGGAGTGGCAGACAGAGGGAGAAGCAGGCTCCCTGCTGAGCAAGGAGCCGGATGCAGGACTCCATCCCAGGACCCTGGGATCATGACCTGAGCCACACAGGTGTCCCGATAAAAAAATCTTTAAAAAAATTAATATTTTATATTTTTTTCATGAAACATTTGATAAAGTGAAAAACTCAGTCTTTGAAACCTGATTGCCTGGGTCCTGGTTCAGGACTGTCCTACTGAGGTATCCTATTTTAATATATTTAAATTTTCTGTATTTTACTTCCTTCAGTCATCTGTTATTTCTCCTTCTTGATTTATCTATCTACATACCTACTTGCCCAACTGTCATCTGTCTACCTATCTATCTCTAGCACTATGGTGTTTTGATTTCTATTCTGTTTGAATGAGGGAGAGCTCCCATTTAAGCATCTTGATCAGGTAGACAATTTACCTAGAGACCAGAAAATGTACACATGTTTTAAAAATCTTTGTACAGTAGAATTTATTTTGAAGATTTTAGTTATTTAGTTACTTTCAGTGTGGATGTCAGCATGCATATTAAGACAACTAAATAAAAATGTTTGGGAATGGAATTTGTGGAATTGTTAAGTTAGAAGATACTTAGATAATTCACTTTCCAGTAGGTTATAATAATTTGTGACTGATAACTGATCTCCCTGAAAACCATTTGAAAATTGAGATGAAATTAAAAGCTAATCTATTTAAGGCAATAGTAAGTTGAAGAAGCAATAAATAAAGAGTTGAATGGATAAGTTTCAGAAAAGAATACTTCAGAGAAGTTTTCTGATGACCTATTGCTGTTTTGATTTCTGGATATATTTACTATTTCTGATCTCAAGCTTGGAGAATTCAGGTTTGCTTGGACAGATGACCCCTTCTGGGGAATGGAGAAACAATAAGGAATCTTAGGGGTCTCTAGGGGCTAAACTAAAACCAAAACAAACAAAAAAGGTAGTGTAAGGGGAATCAAAACACACCCAATTCCCCCTTAAGAGCTTCTATGAAATTATGAAGTTATACCTGGTTGGAGGGGGTACTAAATATTAAGCCAGAATTTTCTAAGAAGTATAGCAGAGTTTTCTGCCATCTCACAGTGCTAAGAAACCAGAAAGAATTGGGATTATGCTGAGGGTCCAAGATGAATAAAGGTGGCTATTTATGAAAACTCAAAAAGTCCATCAAGTATAGGGGGGTCTCAGGCTTTCCATATGTTCAGCTCCGTCAAACTGCTCATTCCCTGTGTTGATGATGTTCAACTCCATTCTGTTTGTCTAGCAGAAGAAAGGTGAACCTTTAGAGAAGTTTGATGCAATTTATAACCTCTACAATTTTTCATATAACATATATGACTTTCAATTGAAATTAAGAGAAATGCCAAGAAATAGGATCATATGACCAAAAACTAAGAGAAAACAAAAACAAAACAGAAAGAATTAGGCTGGCAAATATTTGTGCTAATGGAATAAGTAGAAAATGACTTTAAAATAATTCATTAATTTCTTCAATGGAAAGAACAAAAATGGAAAAATTGAGAAGAAAGGAAAATTTTAAAAGAAAGATATTTGAATTCTAAGACTGAAAACACAATGTCTGAAATTAAGTTCAACTGCAAGATGATACATCAGAAGACAGGATCAATGAACTTAAAGACAAAGGAGTAGAAAATATTCAAATTGAATAATTGTAAAGAAAAAATGGAAAATATAGAAAAAACTTAAAAGAGGCACATGGGACAGAGTCTAAGGTCCATTACACATGTAGGTAAAGTAGAAGAAGAAAGTGAATGGGCAACATCAGTATTTGAAGAAATAATGGCCAAGACACTTTAAAAACTTGTGAAGCATTCCATCCCACACATTCAAGAACTTCTGCAAACCTCAATGAAGATAAGTAATTAAGCAACCACACCTAAATCCATCTTTCTAAAACTGCTAGATTCATAGACAAAGACAAAATGTGTAAGCAGCCAGAGAATGAGATCTCATGCATTTAAAGCATCAACATTAGGAAAGAGGCTAAAGATTAACAAGAAACAATGGAAGGCAGATGCAATTAAATACAGTTTTTAAAGCACTGAGTGAAACTAATTGCCAGCTTAGAATTCTACAACAGTGAAGATAGCCTTCAAACTAAAGGTTAAATTAGATGGTTCTCTTCTAGTTCTGGTCAAGATGGAGTAGACATATTTCTCTATTCCTGCTACTAAGTACAGCTAAAAATCCTGAATATTATGTATAAAATAGACATGAGAATATTCTGAAAGATAAGGAGAAGGAAGACTGGCTGAGAACTTCAACGTCTTAGATAATAAGTTCCTTGGGTTTTCTTTTGCTTACATATTCAGGACTGGATGTTTACAAAGCTACAACCAGGACATATTAACAGGCACAAACGAACAAAAAAACCCAATTAGTGTAATTACAGTGTTAAAAGGGAGGAAATTGTATATGATTACGATGCATATAAACATAACAAAATTCAGTATCTATTCATGATAAAAACAGAAATTAGGACTATAGTAAAACATAACCTGATTTAGGACAGGGAAAAAAAAAAAAAACCTTTCAGCACTTATTGTACTTAATAGTGCAACATTGAATGCTATTTTGTTTAAAACCCCTCACATTAGGAGCTCTCACAACTTTTATTTCACATTGGACTGGAGGTCCCAGACAATAAAATGAGACACAAAATGGAAATAAAAAAATATGAAGGAAAAGTAAAACTCTATTATCTGTAGTTAACATTATTGTATGCTATGAAATCTGTAAACTTAGTAAATTAACAAGTTCAACAAAACCAATTGCATATATGATATAAAATTTAGAAATATCATTTACAGAAACAAAATACCAAGTAGAAACAATCTAACAAAAATGTGCAAAACCTATAAGCACCTTGAAAGAAACTTGATAGGGTGCCTGGGTGGCTCAGTTGGTTAAGCGACTGGCTTCGGCTCAGGTCATGATCCTGGAGTCCCGGGATCGAGTCCCACATCGGGCTCCCTGCTCAGCAGGGAGTCTGCCTCTCTCTCTGACCCTCCCCCCCTCATGCTCTTTATCTCATTCTCTCTCTCAAATAAATAAATAAAATCTTTAAAAAAAAAAAAGAAAGAAACTTGATAATGCTATATTGCCTCAATAAATGAAGCAATACAACATTATTTATGGGTTAAAAGAACTAATATTGATAAGAAGATTTTCCCTAGATTGATTTATAAATTCAGTGTTATTTTTATCTCAATTACAAATGACTTTCTGAAGAAATTGCAATCTGCCTCTAAAATGTAAATGGAAATTTAAAGGCTCTAGAATAACCAAAATAATTGTGGGGGAAAATAGCACAATTAAAGGACTTGTGTTACCTGATTAAAAGACCAAATAAAAGTTAGCTGCAATCAAGACTGCTATTAGTAAACAGATAGACAACGCTTATTGCGATAAAGAATATGGTCCTCCTAAAGAGCCACACCTGATACCTGCTAATCAACTTTCTCCTCTACCACATAAACTCTACCCTGGCTTTCATCTAATAGTTACTTGGTATCAGGTGCTTCTTGATACCCATTAGTGTGGATAAAGTTCTTAATCTTTGTTTGAATCACTTAAATACTTTGAGAAAAATAAACCCCAAGTTTAGTAGAGAAAAATCATATGCTAATCTTGATAGATAGAGAACAACATTTAGTAAGAGTCAACACTTTTTTTTTTTTAAGATTTAATTAATTATGAGAGAGAGAGCAGGGGGAGGGGCAGAAGGAGAGGGAGAGAGAATCCCTGGGTGTGGAGACCAATGTGTGACTCGATCCCACAACCCTGAGATCATGACGAGAGCAGAAACCAGGAGTTGGATGCTCAACCAACTGAGCCACCCATGTGCCCCAAGTCAACACTTATTCTTGACAAATCTTAGGGCAAAATGCAAACATAAATGAGCTTTCCTAATATGGTAAAACATACCTACAAAAAGTGTGTGGCAAGTATCATTCTTACTGATGAGTTACTAAAATAACCCACCATTCTACCCCAGTTCCATAATGAACTTTTCAGTATTTTAGGAGTGTCCTAGTCAATGCAATAAGGAACTCAAAAGAAAGAAAAATCATAACGATCAAAGACATGAAATAAAAAGCACCCTGTTTGCAATACTATTATTTGGTACATACAAAACCAAATAACAAGAAAGTTCTTGTCTGAGAAGTCTAAATGCAACCCAAGAAAATTCCAGGAGGTAGTTTTAGTGGAAATGTACAAGTTGATTTCAAAAATTAAAATAGAGATGTGGAGAGTCAAGATAGCCTAAAGAAAAACAAAAGTGGGAGGCTTAGACTGTGACCTATCATGAGCTATATTGAATCTATAATGATTAAGAGAATGTAGTGTTATCTCAATGTAAGAAGTTCAGAAGCAGGAAGGTGTTGGTATGGTTACCTAATTTGTAACAGCATAGCAGTCTATCACAATATGGAAAGAGATGTCATTTCTATAAATTATTCTGGGTCTGTTAGCTCTTAGAAAAAAAGTAATTTTGTTTTCTGCCTCACACTATGTGCAAAAATAAATTCTAAATTGATTTAGATGTAAATGAAAAAGTAAAACAACTAAGATTTTAGTAGAAAACATACCAGAGTATATTTATGGTCTTTGGGTCATTATTTTTTAAATAAAATACAAAATAATACCACAGAGGTAGGCATGCTATATTAGACTTCATTAAAATTAAGAATTTCTATTAATCAAGAGATTAATCAAAAGTGTAAAAGATGCCACAGATTGGGATTAACTATTTGCAATGTATCTTCTGGACTTGAATCTAGAATATATAAAGGATTTCTAAAAAGCAGGAAAGAAAAAGGCAAATATTATTTGCACAGACACCATTTAACAAAAAATAATATCCAAACATTCAGTGATTATCATAACAGTTACTCAGTGTCTTTAATCATCATAGATATGCAACTTAAAATAACCTACTTGCTTAACATCCACCAGAAGCCTAAATGAAACAGAGAAAAAGTGTTGGTGAGGGTTTGGAGCAACTGGAACTCTGTTCCAATATTGGTAGAAATGAATACAGCTATAGCTACTTTAGAAACCCATTCAATAGCTCTATTATAGTTGATATTATGCATGCTCTATTACTTACATATTCAGCTTCTATTAGTGTGACCAATGGAAATGTGCACATATCTCACCAGAAGGTTTCACTGGTATATTTTAGCAGCATTATTTGTGAAAGTATGAAAGTAAAAAGTTCCCAAATGTGTATAAAATGCAGGATGAATAAAACTCATTATTCTAGATTTATGCAGTGAAGCACTATCCAGCTGAACAGCAATATCATTGAGTCTCACGAACAAAATATTGACAGAGGGTGGATGAAAGAGTATACATACTGAATAGATTTATTTACATCAAGCTTAAAAAGCAGGCAGATCTACTTGTTGTGTTAGAAGTTTGGATAGTGGTTACCTTTGTTGGGGTGGTGACTGGGATAGGGTCCTGCGAAGCATCAGGGTGCTGATAATATCTTAATTTTTGCCAGGAGTGTAGGTTACATGGGTATGTTCCCTTTGTGGCAACTCATCAAGTTGGCAATTTACCAATTGTGTCCTTTTCTGTGTATATGTATACTTAAATGAAAAGTTGCATTCCTATAATCATGTTCATGAAACTTCAAAGAAAATGCCAAATAAAATAAAAATATAAATGATAAGGTAATCCTAGTGAATAAATTGAAAGCTTGACTTGCAGATAAAACATAACTCAGTATTTTACAGCTCTGAAATACATCAGCTAGGTTAAAAAAATCCATATTGATAAATACAATTTCTTTCAAGAATGGACACAGCAGAATCACACCCTCCTAGCAACCATAATAAATAGTTTGCATATAGAGGCTCAACTCCTAGGGAAACACCAGTGGACTGACAAGTTAGGTAAGACTTTTGAATGGTTAAGAACATCTTGGAAAAGTGCTAAAGAATTATAAATGGAAGCATTTCATCTTAAAATATGAAAAAAAAAATTCTCAGTGCCGTTCCTGTTGACTTCCCATTAGTTGGTCCTATTTCTTTCCTCATTTTGAGGCATATAATGTTAAATTTCCTCATGGATATGAAACAAATATACACACAACTTCATGTCCCTTTATCGGAACTATTTTTAAAAGTAATTATTAATGTAATAAATGTACCAAACAAATGTAAATATATCAAATTATACCAGGCACTGAATATGAAAACTGAAAAAATCATGTTTCTTGATATTTAACATGAAAACAACAGAACTAGCATTAGATAGGTCTTAATCTAATGGTATCAACAAAGAATAAAATTTAAACTTTGGTGAAAACCTTATTTTATAATTCAGTGGTAATATATGCATAGAATTTCAGACAGATAGAAGATTTTGTTTAATAGAATAGCAGTTTAAAATATCCTTATTGTGTCTGTGTGTGTGTGTGTGTATGTTTATGAGAGAGAGAGGTCATGCATATACATGTGACTGTGTTTTCGAGAATACAATATAGACCTGAAATAATCAGGTTTCCCAAAAGATGGGCTGAATATTGAGAGTGTTCTAGAAAAAGCATTATATATAACTAATATTCAGAAATATAAAAAGGTTTACAAATCCTCCAGGCTCTCATGACCAAAGCAGAAGCCAATTTTTGATTCTGAATTATACTTAAATGATTGAAATTTTTTCTTCTTCTTTTTTTAAATTTTATTTATTTATTTTAGATAGAGTTTGAGAGAGAGTGAGAGCATGTGTGTGGGGGGGATGGGCAGTGGGAGAGGGAGAAGCAGGTTCCCCACTGAGCAGGGAGCCCAACGTGGGGCTCGAATCCAGGACCCTGGTATCATGACCTGAGAAGAAGGCAGATGCTTAACTGACTGAGCCGCCCAGGCGCCCTAGAAATTTTTCTTGATTAAACCTATTAACCTATATCTGACATTTTTGTGTAACTGAACCAGTCTGGGTTTCATAGCAAAATCACACAGAACAAACCAGATTTCCCATCCCATTTCATTCAGAGCAACCTGATTTTATCTGTTTAATGTTGGTATTCGGCCCAAAACATTTTGAATAGCTCCTGATAAAAAGCAAACCAAACAAAAAATCTAAGGTATGCATTTTTATGGTGTTTATTATATTTAATTTCCACACAGTATAATCCACACGCTCTTTTGTCTTACAGTTTTGTGTTTGGCACATACATACAGTCACATCACCACCACCGCAGTGAAAATACAGACTATTTCTATCTCCCCGCAAAGTTCCCTCATGTCCCTTTGTGCTCATCCCCCTTCTCCACCCACCACCTCTGCTGCTTTTGGTAAAACCTGGTCTGGTTTCTGTAGTTCTGTTTTCCCAAATTGTCCTGTGATAAGGATTGTAGATTATGTAACCTTTTATGACTGATTGTTTTCACTTCGCATAATGTTTTTGTATCTTTCAGTAGTTGATTGCTATTGATTACTCAGTCGTATTTTACTTTCTGGGTTTACCGTGACGTTGTTTCCATTTACTAATTAACAACATACGTGCTATTTTCAGCTTTTGGCTATCAACCATAAGGGCACTATAATAATCACAATGGGTCTTGGTATAGACATATGTTAGCATTTCTTCTGGGTGAATAACCCAGGTTTGGGATTCCTGGATCCTATGACACATTTTCGTTTACCTACAAAAGAAACCGCCAAACTGCTTTCCCAACTAGCTGTGCCATTTTTCATATCCTAAAATGAAAATGTGATGAGAGTTTGAGTTGCTAGCATTTGTTATTATCCAATTTTATTAAACTTAGCCTTTCTCATACATGTGTGGTGGTATGTTAGTTTTAATTTTTGTTTCCTTAATGACTAATAATGCTGAACCTTTTTTCATGTGCTTACTTACTACTCATAGCTCTTCTTTGGTAGATGTCTTTTCAATTGTGTGTGTGTGTGTGTGTGTGTTAGTTTTCTTTCTTTTTTTTTTTTAAGATTTTATTTATTTATTTGATAGAGACACAGCGAGAGAGGGAACACAAGCAGGGGGAGTGAGAGAGGGAAAAGCAGACTCCCAGCTGAGCAGGGAGCCTGATGCGGGGCTCGATCCCAGGACCCTGGGATCATGACCTGAGCTGAAGGCAGACGCTTAACGACTGAGCCACCCAGGCGCACCTGTTGGCTTTCTTATTGAGTCATGAGAGGCCTTTTCATGTTCTGAATACAAGTCTTTAATCAAATATATTTTGCAGATATTTCCTCCCAGCCTGTGGCTTTCCATTTTCTTCATGTTGGCTTTTGAAGAGCGGAAGTTTACGTTTTGATGAAACACAGTTTATCAATCGTTCCTTTTATATTGTGAGCTTTTATGTCTTATCTAAGAAATCTTTGCTTAATCCTTCACTTAAATCACAACAACCCCTATTACATTTGTTTGATGTTAGCATTGTGTTCAGGACAAATGAATTTTTGATACTGATGCTGAAAAAATATATATGCTGGTATGTGTGTGTTTGCTTTTACAGAAATAAAGAAATCATATATTGGCAGTACTAAACTATGTCATTTACGCTGACAGCTCTTACTATTATTAAGATAAAATATGTTGTTATAATAAAGCTTGAAATCAGCACTTGTAGTAACATGAAATAAAAATGTCACATAATACTTAAATTTCCTTATCATTTTTAGTTTTAAAATATAAATGAATGTACAAGATATGAGTGAGGCTTTTTGCCTTTAAAAATCAAAACTTGTTTGATTTCCAAAAATTTTCCCTGAAACATATGCCATCCTTTCGAAGAGTATATTTAAATTTTATTTCAACACAAAAATTGAACATAAACAGGAAACATAACATTTATTCGTCAATCTGAAAATAATTCATTTTTAATTGTACCTTTTAAAGAATTTATATATTTTCCTTCCACATATGTCAGTTATCATTTTTGCTGTAAATATCAATAGTCTTTCTATAGTAATATATATAATACATATATTACACAAAATGTATTGAATAAAATTTAGATATATGAGGCACAGTAAGAAGCAGAAAATATGACTCATGTATCTGACACAAACACATTCGGCTTTTGAATATGGGTCATATTTGCCTGCGTCTTGTGTCTCATGAGTCTAAATTTTATTCAGGGTATTGTGTGTGAAAGAACATTATAGATTAATGTAAATATTATTTAGCCCAGAAAAAAAAAAAGAAAGCACATCGTTTCTGTTTTGAAGTATCAGTGTGGAGTTCACTGAACTAATATGGAATTGAGTTGGTTCTTGGCTTTATTGCATTCATCACTATCTTTACATATTCTCTGATCACGACTTGGCTTATCAGGGCTTGGGCTGTGAGCACCAGCGACACCTCAGACTTCTCTTTGCATTATATGCACACAGCAAAGGCCCATGTACCTGGGGGAGTGGAGGAGGAGGGTATCTCTTGGCCCCTCTGCCCTGCTCCAGCCTGTGTGTTGTTCTCTGTGTTGAGGACACATGGGAAAATGGTGGGTTGAACACTCAGTCTTTGACTGTAACTCCCACATCTACCTACACCTGACTAGTACAAATTTATTAAAATTGAGGATACTTTAGCTTTACCTCTTTCTTGAGAATATTTTCCCACTCCTGCCATTTCAGCAGAAAAGAAAGCAGGTATGACCTCTTATCTCCCAGCAAAGCCTTCACACTTTCTGGAATTTAGTTTTATTATGTTTCTTGTTATCCTCAGCTCTGTGGTGGATAGAAAAAGCTGGTGTGATTCTGTATCTTATCCATCTTATTCTTGTTCTTGTGGTATCTAGATCTTAACTGAAGGCAGAGGGCCATATGTTGTTTTCTTCTTAAAATCAAAATCTGAAAGATACAGAATTGTCAGCATCTAGCAATTTTTTTTCTGTATTGTATCACAATTTGCATTAGGCACACAGACTTGTAACACATTTCCCATTTGTAACTCTGTTGCTATTCTTAAAAATCTGTGTTTAATGACTTGCATGACACTTTTAGTTACTCTTATTTTATGCAAATGTCAATTACCTGTCATCTGGTTCATCACCTGTGCCTGCCAGGATGTCTCTGAAATGGGAGAATAATGGGCTGTGCCACGTGGAAACTGAGAGCAGTAGGTGTTCACTGTAGTTCCATGAGTCTGCATTTGAAATTAAAATTGCTGGCACTCTCTTTTTTAAATTCCTGTTTTTTGTGCCCATAAACTACTGAAATTAGAATAAAAAACCCCCACAAAATGTGAGCATTTAAATAGTTCACATCTCACCTGTTCTCTAGATAAACATTTTCCTTCAATAAACAGCCAGTATCCTGAAAATAATTAGACAGAGTCTACATCTTCTACTTCCTTGGAAGAAGAGCTTTCCTTTTTCTGTTTTGTTTTCGTGAAAACCTTAAATGGAACTTCTTTGACAGCTTATCCACTGATGTGTTTCTACATGATTGTTTAAAGAGCGGTTACAGCAATTCGTGTCTTCTTTGTGTGCTTTGCAATTTGTGGGTAAGTCTGTTGCTTCACAGAATCTGGTGTTTTGGATTTTTAGCCAAACAAATGTCAACACATTCATATTTTAAGTTTTTTGTTGTTTTTTTTGTTTGTTTGTTTTTGTTTTATTTTTGCTTTGGAAAAGTTAACTTATTCAAATAATACCTCTATTAAGAGTATAGTTTTTCACAGTTAACATTTCATTATTTGACCTTGGTTGCCTTATACTTACAATGTTTATTTCCATTCTTATAACAGTTAAAATTAACTATGGAGCTTCTTGAATTTCAGCATATAAGAATATAACTATAAAATATTTTCCAAAGAAGAATCTCAATTATGGGCATCAAAATAGAATGAGTTATTTTTGCCTATGCAAAACCCATCTCATATTAGGTCTGCATGAATAAACTGCTTAACTACTATGTTAGCTAGAGAGAGCACTTAATGCTAATTTCTATAACAACAAAAGCAAAATCTCAGTGTATAGAAAAGCAAAGATATATTATTCATATTGCCATCAATGTAAAGGATGAGTCTTTGCTCTAAATAGTTTCTCAGTTGCTTTGGTTTTGTGGTAGTTTACAGCAACATGGTTAACCTGGGATGAACAAAATGGCCTTTGAAGGTATTGGCCTCTTCATTAGAGAAAAGCCAGAGATTTTGCCTTCATATTTGAGTGAACAGCTCTAGTTACCTAATGCTCCTACTGGCAAAGTAAGTTTAGGAATGGAAGAGGAGGACATGGATATTGATGACTTCCTATAATTCCCGACACAAATTGGTAGCCAGGGTAAAAGTGATGTTTGAGATGTTGCAGAGTATGGATGTCATTCTATGATGAAATGATATTTTGTTTCATAAGAATTCAGGTGAAAATAGCACACATTTTGTTCAACACCTGAAGTAGTGAGTTTTATTTTATTTTCTTATTTAATCATCAAAAGAACTTGCAATTTGGTGCTGTTTTTGTGTTTTATAGATTGTCACAGAATGTCAGGTATTAAAAGTGGCTTCTATGCCATAAAGTGAATACTAGACAACATAGAAAAATTTACATTTTTCTTTGATTATTGTATTGTTTTTCAAAGAATTCATGGTGCATCTGTAGTGTTCATTGTAAATACTTGTCAGATAATTCTATAATATTTTTTTCACTCTTTCAATATGGTCTTTTCAATATGGTTGTTAAAAATTTTTAACAAGGGGTTTACCTAAGAAATCCAGCACTCAAATTTAAATTAAAACCTACACCTTGACATTTAGTACACTCATATATGAGAACTGCCATGATTCATTCCTATTTTTTTTATTTATTTATTTATTTATTTATTTATTTATTTATTTTAAAGATTTTATTTATTTGACAGAGAGAGCACAAGCAGAGGGAGAGAGAGAAGCAGGCTCCCTACTGAGCAAGGAGCCCAATGTGGGACTTGATCCTAGGACCCTGGGATCATGACCTGGGCCGAAGGCAGCCGCTTAACCGACTGAGCCACCCAGGCATCCCAATTCATTCCTATTTTAACATAACCTATAGGTGAGAAAGAAGTTGTGCATTGCTGGAAATACTTTGAAAAGTGATATGAGCTGTTATTAAAATTGGAGATTTGTCTTTGTTTTATAAACACAAAACAGCACAATAGCTATTAAATTATTTACTAATAATATAAACTTGCTGCTAATATTAGATAAAGGCATATATAATATTATATGTAAATCTGTTAGTAATATCCTGGAAATTGTTATTGATCATGATTTTTATTTTAAAATTAGGTTGGAATTAACAATTCAGAGGTACTATAAGTGAAGGATGGAAAACTTTTACATTTCATGTAGAGTCATCCTCTTTAAATCATAAAGATAGATGAGATAGCATGAAGGAGAGAATTTACTACCTCTTCTTTTGTGCCATGAAATAAATAAAATTATTTATTGCTCTACATGTCAGTTTGCATCCTTGAGAGAGAGTTATGTAATATTTGTCTTTTCAATATTGTGTATTCATCAGTACCTGATATAATTTCCTAAGTTCTAAAAGTACCTGAGTATATGCTTTTGAATGAATGCATATACATTAAAATGTATAAAAATAGATTATAATAAATACATTGTCTTAAATGGTCACCATACGAAAGATCAGAAAACAAATTAAGATGAAAAATGGATTATGCTCTGCAAATACCAACTAAAATGCTATGGAAAATGTTAAAAATTATGAAAATTAAAAGTGTAGTTAAATTTAGTGGAAGGAAACAAATATTTATGAAGCAGATAAAATCTGAAAGATAGGAAGAAAAGTATCAATTAGAAATAAGGCAAAGGACAACAGACACATGAAAAAATGCTCCACATAACTTGCCATCAGGGAAATACAAATCAAAACCACAATGAGATACCACCTTATACCAGTTAGAGTGGCTAAAATTAACAAGACAGGGAACAACAAATGTTGGAGAGGATGTGGAGAAAGGGGAACCCTCCTACACTGTTGATGGGAATGCAAGCTGGTGCAGCCACTCTGGAAAGCAGTATGGAGGTTCCTCAAAATGTTGAAAATACAGCTACCGTATGACCCTGCAATTGCACTACTGGGTATTTACCCCAAAGATACAAATGTAGTGAAAAGAAGGGGCACATGCACCCTAATGTTCATAGCAGCAATGTCCACAATAGCCAAACTGTGGAAGGAGCCCAGATGTCCATTGACAGATGAATGGATAAAGATGTGGTTCATATGTACAATGGAATATTAGCCATCAGAAAGGATGAATCCCTACAATTTACATCAACATGGATGAAACTGGAGGGTATTATGCTAAGTGAAATAAGTCAGTCAGAGAAAGACAATTCTATATGGTGTCACTCATATGTGGAATATAAGGAATAGTGAAGAGGACCATAGGGGCAAGGGAGGGAAAACTGAAAGGGAAGAAATCAGAGAGGGAGACAAACCATGAGGGACTCTTGACTCTGGGAAACAAACTGAGGGTTCTGGATAGGGATGTGGGTAGGGGCTTGGGGTAACTGGGTGATGGGCATTAAGGAGGCCATGTGATGTGATGAGCACTGGGTGTTCTATGCAACTGATGAATCATTGAACATTATATCAAAAACTAATGATGTACTATATGTTGGCTAATTGAATTTAAATTAAAGAAAGAAGGCAAAGGAGATCAGGGTTCAGTTTAGTGTTGCTTTTAGGCAAAAGGGAAAAACAGAATATTGACTGACTACCTAGTCAATATTAAAATAGACTGGTATGCCTGGATAGTGCAATCAAGTAAGCACGTGACTCTTGGTTTTGGCTCCGGTCATGATCTCAGGGTCGTGAGATCAAGCCCTGCCTTGGGCTCCGAGCTCAGGACAGAGTCCGATTGGGATTTTCTTTCCCTCTCCCTCTGCAATTCCCCTCTCTCACCCACCTCTAAAATAAATAAAATCTTTAAAAAAATTTAAAAATAGTGGAATTTAAACCTTGTCTAGAAGAACAATATGGGATCAAAGTGGGAAGCCAAATTAGAGTTATGTCATGGAGATCCTGACATAAATCCTGAAATGAAATATTTAGTTATCAAATATTTATTGAGTCTTGCATTCTTCTAAGCACTGGGGATGTAAGAGTTAACTCAAAGGACAAAATTCTCTTTCTATAGGAGGTGTATGCTAGAGGTTAGGGGATATGTGGAAGAAGGATTAACAGAAAATAATTAAACAAGTAAAATGTATGCTTCTCAGGATGTGATCCTAATAATAAATCAGGAAAAGAAATGGTGATGTTTGAGTGTAGCGGTGAGAGATTGGTAATTTAAAATTGGCTTGGGGATTAGGGAAGGTCTTACTACAGATGCTGTCTTTGAGCAGAGGACCAAAGGAAATGAAGAAGTGAGCCAGGCAGCCATCTGTGAGAAGAGCATTGAGGTGAAAGCATGCCCCATATGGAGCCAGCATGTCTGGGGTAGCATGGGGGAAGAGAGAGAGGTGGGAGGACAGAGTAGTGGAGCCTTTGGAAGAACGTTGCAAGAAACTGATCTTTGACTTTACATGAAGTGAGTTGATATTGGAGTGTTTATAAAAAAGGAGTATTGTGATCAAGTTTCCATTTTTAAAGAATCCCTCTGGCTGAAGTGTACAGAGTAACAAGAGAGGGGGGATAGGGAGAAAAGGCAAGCAGAAGCAAGGAGACCATTTGGAAGTCGTTTGAAACAATCAAGGTGAAAAAGATTGTGTGGAGATGGTGCAGAATGGTGAAGGTCTGGAAGTATTATGGAAATAGAACTTCATATGGACTGGATGTGGATCGTAACAGAAAGGACTCTTCAGAGGTACCCTTTCTTCACCTGAGCAATTAGTGAGGAGATGGAGTCCTGGGTGGAGATGGAGAAAATTAGAAAGCAGAGCAAAAAAATTGGCACAGTGGATAGAGAATTTGATTTGAACGATCTGTTATATATCCAAGAGGTAATTTTGAGAGTAAATAGAAAATAACAGAGTCCAGGTAGGTTCAAGTTGGAGTTATAATTTGAAAACCTGTAGCATCTTTAAACTGATGGTAAGAGATGAACTCACCAAAGGAATGAGTGCATAGAAACTACAGACGGTGAGAATGGACTGACCTACTTATCTAACCTTAAAGCTTGCAGAGATAAGGTAGAAATACCAAAGGACGCTGGTGTGAGGAGCACAGAGAGAACAGAATTGGGAAAATTGGTAACTTAGAATGCAAATAAGGAAAGTATTTCTAGGGAAAAAATGGATTAATTTATTCAAATGCTTTTACGGATGTAATGAAATGAAGTCACAGGACTCACTACTATATTTAGCATTTAGGCCATTGGCAGACTTTGAGAAGACCAACCTCAGTGGAACAATGAGGGTAAAAAAAACAGCATTAAAGGAAAAACTGTATTCAAGGAGACTGGTCAACTCACGAATAGTTATTACTGTTTTATATGATAGAAAGGGGACAGTTCTTAGAGAAAGTCTCTTGCTGAGGAAAGATGAGAGAGTTTAGTACACAAGGGGCTGGTTATTATTATATAGGAACTGGGACCACATTTCTAAATCAAGAGATATAAATGCAAAGGTGCAGTTAGATGAGGATGTGTGGTGGTGTGCCTTAGTCTATTTCTGATAGTTTTTATTTTCTACATGGAATATAAAGTGCACAATGCCAGGAACAGAGGTCTTGAATTCTTGAGTAGAGAGAAGATATGAAGTGGTCTTCTGTGAATGGAGAGTAAATGGACTGGAGAAACGGAGTAGGATTGTGGGCAGCATTGAGAGCTCAACACAGAAAATTAGACCTCACAGAGTTAATGTGAACCTGTCCTTTTCTGTGCATTTTTCTCTACACGCATTCAGCTGTGCTGTTTTAGTGACAGAGTTGAAGAGAAATTAGTCCCAACTAGGGTTATTGCTTTACTAGGCAAATAGGATGACAAGATTGGCAAGCAAGAGGGTGAAGAATGTGTGCTCCGCAGTCACTGAATGGGTGGAGTTTGAGTCTACATTGGGCTAGAAGGAAAGTGTGGTCACAAGACTGGAGGAGAGCTGTGAAAAAGTGGTAGAATAAATAGGCTGCAGGTCTTATTTGAACTGAAAGTGTGTCGAGGGGCGCCTGGGTGGCGCAGATGGTTGAGCATCTGCCTTCAGCGCAGGTCGTGATCTCCAGGTCCTGGTTTCAAGTCAGGCTCCTGGCTCAGCAGGGAGTCTGCTCTCCCTCTCCCTCTGCCCCTCCCCCTGCTTGTGCTCTCTCTCTCTCTCTCTCTCTCTCTCTGTCTCTCTCTGTTTCAAATGAATAAATAATTATTTTTTTAAAAAAGGATGTTGAAGTGAAGGTAAAAATTGGAAATAGTGGTCAAAGGGTGGGAGACATTACCCTGTAATTATGGAGGGGATATGGCTTTCAGAAATGACCAAGGTCCAGGGCATGCCACTGGGGTGGTGGTAAGGTACAATGAACGACACATCCCTGAGGGACAGTGATATTGGAGTATTGATGGTCAGATATTGAAAAAACTAAAAGATAAGAAGGAGTAGTTCTAGACAAAAATAAATGGAGCCAGAAAATGGGATCTGTGTTGACTCTAGGATAATGTTGAAGGGTTAAGTAGAAGCTCAAGGAAAAGCAGGTGATGCAATCTTATAGCACAAAACAAAAGCTAGATGATTTGAAAGAAGAGAGGAAGAACATGATTTGAAGCATGATAGTGGAGCGAGGAGTAGACATACCACAAACCCAAGCAACTGGCGCCTGGGCCTGGAAATATGTTTCTTAAGACAGGTGCAGTGGTCACAGAGTCCGTAGGAGAGAACCAAGGGGTCAGAAGAAGAAGACAAAGGAAATATTAGAAGAATAGAAAATATGAGGGATTTTCTGATGAAGACCCACGAGTTCCAGAGGGCACAGTGGAAGTTCTCAGAAATTGGTCAGGATGGGATAGGGTCATCTGCGGGGAGACACTGGGGCTCGAGGAATGACTGACAGTCCTGGGCTTCTTGTGGTGACTGAAAGATGGAGAAAGCACCCAATAAGATAAATTCCAGTGGTCTAAATGCCCATGATGGTAAGGTTTTAGTGCTTGAGTATGGGCCTTGAGGGGGACAATGAGAGGTAGCACTAGAGTTAAAAAGAGACAATGAAACCATTGCTTCCCATTTTTCTTATACAGTAGACCCTGATGACAAAAGACACAAACACAAAACTGTTGGTAATTTACTTTCTCCCCACCACCTTCATTCTTCACATAGAGACCTGCAAGGTTTAGTTAACAGAACTTTAAGTTTCATTTGCGGAGAAATACACTACAATAATGGAGTAGTTTAAATTGCCTAGTGTTTTATAAGCATCAAAGATTCTTTTGAAGGTGGGGTGCAACACACTGACTCTCAGATGAAAGGCAGAACTCTTCCTTACAGCTCCAAAGGAGAGAAGGCTACTGGGTGGGGTCCATGGGGCAAGAGAACTGGGACAAGAGAACAGCAAGCTGCCGCTCTGGGGGCATCTTATGTGTGGCAAACAGCGTGGAGTTTGCTAGGTTTTTGAGCTCCCAGTGGCTTTAATAATTTGAATAATTTTGAGGACTCCAAGAGCATAGGAGCTGCTACCTATGTCTGTTACCTGGTCTCAGAGTGGTGAGGGGTAGTGTATGCAAGGTGGCCCCAGGAAGTAAAGGCCCGTTAAGGAGGTGTTTGGATTGTGGATTTCATCAGCTATTCAAGAAGAGGAAGTGACCGGCCTCTAGCCAGGGCCTCAACAATTACGTTAATACAGCACTTAAAAAAATAAAGAATGGAGCACCCGGGTGGCTCAGTGGGTTAAGGGTCCTAATAGCAGGGTGGTGAGATCAAGCCCTGAATCAGGCTCCTGCTCAGCGGGGAGTCTGCTTGAGATTCTCTCTCTCTCCCTCTCCCTCTACTCCTCACCCTGCTTTCTCTCTCTCTCAGCTAAATAAATCTTTTTAAAAAATAAAGAACAACAACAACAACAACAAAGCTAAAGTGCCCTCAATTGAGACAATTGCCAATCAAAGGATTTAGGACACTTTCATCTTTACCTCAAAAACTGACCTAGTTCAATTGAGTTTGATACTAAAATTAGACAGCATTATATATCTACTTTTATTATATAGCCATATGGTTCCATTTAGGTAAGAACGTAGGAAACAATTATGATTTCTGCAAGTTTTTCTCAAGCTACATCTTCCCCCTTATAAGTGGCACAGCATATTATTGGTAGTAGATCAAAATGCCCTGGCTCTCTTGTAAGAGTTCAACACTAGAGCATTACAATATTAAAGTTAAATATTTTTAAAGGATTACTTATTTCCAAATTCTCAGGCATCAAACTTCTAGAGCAGAAAGTGATCATAAGAGATTTACTTGGTATATTTCAACATTAATCAAATGTTACCCACAGCTACTATGGGTCACTCTTCCTACAAAGTGAGCATCAGAAACTGACGTATCTTTAGCTTACTAGAAAAGTTCTTATGTGCAATAGCTGTGAATTATAATAAATCAAAAATCATGCTTACAGGTTAAAATGTTCAAATAGCATTTCATTTCAAATGCAACGTCTAACAGGTGTTCTTCAAAGTGACACCTGAGTACTGCTTTTTACAAGGCTCCTTAGACTGTGGCATCTGGTAATATATTATTGCTAATTTCAATTTCTCAGTGGCACCCTTCGGAAGTACCAGAGTGACTGTCTTCAGGAGAACACGGCCCTTGTGTCAAAATAAAAGTTCAGGCTTTAGAAAATTACAAAATTATGAAGCTCCTTATAGAAAACTGTGATCTGCCTTTTTTTTTTTTTTTTGCAAATAAAGCAATCTTGATGTAATTCATCTGTGTTTGAAATCCCTTTGCATTGCAGTTAAGTATTCTTTAATTGACTGGCAAATCAGTCTATGATCAGTTTAGCAAATTGTTTCTCTCTCTCTCTCTCTCTCTCTTTTTCTTTGCTGACTCTGGGGAGCATTGGGCTGTTTTATGGTAACTGTTGTTTTATTCTCCTTTTCAACTGAACTGCCACAACCCCTACATCAGATAAACAAGTTGAGAAGGAAAACAATGTCTATGTGTGAGAATACAGATGCATCTGGGATTGAGTAAATATAACATCCCTACCATGGTATTATTGGATATGAGACTTATTAGCAGTTGAAAAATTCAAGTTTTCAAAAAGTCTGATTCCCTCCAGAGAAATCTGAGAATAGAGTGTTTGCAAATAACTAGATGTAGCTTTACAGTAATTGCTCAGACCAAACCAGGGGCTACACTGTTACCAGCCCAGCTGTGAAGCCAGTTAATTGTATAAAAAAAATCAGTTACAGTACACTGATACAATTTAAGAAGAGAATATACTTTAGGCTTTTTGTAATACTTCTGTGCCATTTGGTAGTTATAGCTATAGCTAATCTTATTCCAAACATCTAGATCCAGGTATGATCATGAAGTTTATTTTTGGCTAACTTCTCTGTGCTCATCTAGCTTTGTTCATACTTAGCATCCTCTTCTAGCTTTGTTGCATCCTCTTCTAGCTTTGTTGATACTTTTACCAATTACCCATTCACGCATTTCCTATGTGTGCCTTTTAGAGTGACTTTACTTTCAATCTCTTATGAATTGATTCTTCTAATTGTGTCATCAATTATGATTTAGTCTCTCTTTGATATCATGGAAATTCCCCAAAGCCTTCCAGGCCCAAAGGGATTCATCTTAGGTATACCCTTCAGAGCTTTACATTTGGGCAGAGAAGCCTTCAGATCATATTATCTAAACAACTTCTGTCTGTTCCATCTGAAAGAGCAATTCAGATCTTTTGTTTGTGCTGTTCATCTTTTTTTCATTCCTCTTTGTCACCTGCACATAGCTGTTTCCAAATCACTGAAAAGGTATTTTTCTCAAAGTTACATTTAAAACACTAGTACTATAATTTTGCCAAAGGAATCAGATCTGGCAATGCATATCTTATTGCTTAATATTTTCAGCCTTTCACATCTCTTATATGCCACTTTCACAGATTCATTCTCTTTATTAATTTTATACTCACCATTTGAAGAACTGCTGGCTGTGGGAGCTATCGGTACGAATGAAGCATTGTAACATTTTATTATATTTTATTATTGCATATACTGTAATGCCAATAAACATATTGAAAGAAAGCTATTGGTGTTTAACATGTAACAAATTCCCAGCATAATGTTTTTTGAAACCTTCATTTAATGCATGACTAAACCTTGTTTCATAGACACAGTAGATTTGAATGAGAACCAGCTCAATTTTACTTATAATAACAAAGACGCTCTAATAAAAGAGAGATGTTCAATTTACTACTTGGACTCATATCTGTCATTGAAATGGAAGTAATAGCTTCATGCATAAAAACACAAGAGAGGAAAGCATAGCAGGGCTATAGAAATTTAATTGCATTAAAATTCATATTATTTTTGTATTTTTAAATAGATCATGTTAAATTTCTCATTTTTCTGCCTGACATAACTCACCAAAATGATAGAGATAGTATTCATATGGTTCAGAGGCAAAGCTTAATTATCTAATATTTTCAATTGCTTTGTGATCACTGATCTCAGATCACTTTGATTGTTGCACTTTTGTGGTGGAAATGAATATGAAGCAATTCAATGATTCATGTCCGAGATTAAAAAATCTTTAATCTCTTTATAGGGTTACTATTGAGAGAAACATACAGAGATTTAATCATGTTGATCTCACTAATATTAATGACCAAGAAAAAGTCAAACCCCAAGTAGGATAGCAAAAGATTACTTACTAAAGTGAACCTACTTCATATCCACTCACCATTTATAAACTATTACTAAACTATTTTATAAACTATTACTGTTAGTTTGAATATTCCATTACAAATTTTGGTTTTGAAATTTTAAAATACCAATTAATCGTAAGAACACTGTGGGTGCATTTTGAGAATTTGTTAGAACTCTGAAGGTAGTTTTTTAGCTGAGAGTAAAAGTGATTTCAATATATATTTGCATATTTTTCCCCTACATTACTTAATCAAAAATTCTAGATTTTCACCTCCTGAGGAATCTATATGATTTCACTATGGTATCTTTGTTCTTTGGGTGGACCGTGGGTACAATGTACTTTACTCTGGATTGACATATAGAAACTTTCCAGAGGAAAGAAAGAATTCTACAAATCATAGAATTCATAGGAACACTTTAAAGAAAAAGGAGTTGTTGGCCTCCATGGCTAATTCATTCTTTGGGGAAACGTGTAGCTGTTAATAAGTATAGATGTTTAAAAGGCCAGTGAATAACCTCTTCCCATGGAGAAGCCGCCCTCTTCCCATTTGAGGTCTGAGCCATTTGGGATACAAGATACAGGAGTCAGGCAAACTCAGTATATTAGCTCTGGTGAAGATAAAACCAGATTGGAGGATATGGCTTGAATCTGATGTGATTACACAGATGTTCTAATAATTCTGCCACTGCATTAAACTCGTTCACCTCGTCACAGGAGATCCACACAGTCTCTGTCCTCCCTGCAGAGGCAATGCCTGGCCTGGTGAATTTCCCTCATGAGTTAGCAGAGAATGCATCCAAAGAGCACATTTACCATGAGACACCAGGAATGGTTCGGCCAACTGTCCTCCTTTCCTTCTCCAAAATTCACCTGCCAGAGCTGGGACGGTTCTTCTCCGTGGGAAGGGTAGTTGAAAGATGAGTAATGGAACTGTAGCTCAACTGCTTCCCATAGAAGAAACATGAGGAAAGGGGAAGAGATGTTCTGCCCTCAAAACAAGTTTTTCTTGGGCTGCATTCCTGGAGCATCTTGCCGTAATTCCCGGGCGCGGACAATTATTAAGCTGTTCTCCTGGCTTCCAAGCCACGCTTCTAAATTTGGCTTTGTGGTGTCCGACTTCTGCATTGCCAGTGCACGCTAAGGTCTGCCCACTGGGTTTGACGAGGGAGACAGCAAACCGAAGCAGAAAAGGAAGCTGCTTCTAGCTGTTTGCTCTCGCTGTTTTTTTCTTGCTGTCGCCAGCCAGCACTTCTCTCCCACTGGGGCAGGAGAGAGGGTCACGTGCAGGCGTTTGGAACCCACTCCGTAATTTCTGCAGCACTCTCAGAGCCAGTCTTTGCAGCCCTGAAGAGACATCAGCGCCACCAGGCTGGTCGCTGGCAGAGCCTCCTCAGCCCCACCTGCTTGCCCTCCTGTGCATTTAGTGATGGATAGTGTGCATGGGAAGGGAGATCGGGAACATAAAGGATATAATGAGCTGATGCTACAACCAGAATAGAAATTAAAGAGGGGCAGATGTAGTAGACACTATTTGGACAGACACTTTATATCTGAAGTGCCTGAAATAAATCCCGCTGTAATCCTTAGATATTTGTACGTGGAGGCCTGAAAATCAAATACATTTTCAAGCTATTTGTGGGGAGGTATCAACAAGTGGGTAAAAGTTGAAGCCATAGGACTGGATGAGAACACGTCAAAAATATGTGCAAAACAACACCAAGGAGAGATTGTGATATATAATTTTATTGGCTCACTTGACCATGATGTCAGCAAAAACTTCTTATATATTTTTTTCAAAAGAAGATCAATTTCACTTGACAGACGCTTTTTTTTTCCTTTTGGGAGGCAATGGAGTGGGATAGAATTAGGGATGGAATATGAATAAAAACTAGACCTTTTATTACTGATTTTCTTCTTATTAGATGGAACTTAACTATCCATCCTGTCAAAAAAAAAATTTTTTTTAAGATTTATTTATTTGAGAGAGAGAGGTGGCAGGGGAGGGGCAGAGGGAGAGAGAGAATCCAGAAGCAGACTCCCTGCTGAGCACAGAGCCAGCTGCAGGGCTCCATCCCATGACCCTGAGATCATGACTGGAGCCGAAATCAGGAGTCAGCCACCTAACTGATGGAGCCACCCAGGTGCTCCTCAAAATATTTTTGAATTTCAATTTTTGTCATCTAGAATTTTCACAGTCTCTTCAAGTTTATGAAACCTAAATTTGATGTGCTTGTTATTCATCTCTCATTGAAATATCTGATAAAATATCATAGATAAATGCCAAGGTCAGAACCCTCCAGATTCACATTCACTTATTAATAATCATGAAATGTTGGCATTGAAAATAATCACCTGTTACCAATCAAATTTTCTTCCATCCAATATATACATAACCATTTATCCCACAATCTATTATAGAAGGTTTCAATACATGAGGTATGAAAGTATAACCACAAAATATAAACCGTATACCCTTATCTAAGATTATTTGTTCCTTGTGAAGATATGTTGAATCCAATGATCACAGCTTACCTGAGGGCCCATGACATTCTTTCTGCAAAAGAATGTACATACACACTTAACTATAGCTCTGAGTATTTGTTATGCCTGCTTTTTACACAAGGCTTATTATGTTAGATGGTAAACACACTTTAACATTCTTTAACACGGTCACATTTTGATCCAGAAAAGTACATTGATTGGTACACAATCAGAGAGTCCCAGCCTCATTACACATGTGCATGCAATTAGGCTGTGAGGCATAGCAATTAAAAGCAAGGGCTCTAAAGTTAGACTTCCTGCATTCTTATCATATTTGTTAGTTTTATAACCTTAGGAAAGTTGCTTAAGCACTGTGTACCTTGATTTGGATCATGTATCAAATGGCAATAATAGTGCTTTCCTTTGATACTTGCTGCGAGATCCCAATGAGCTAATAAATGCAATTCCTTAATAGGATACCTTACACTGAGAAAGCACCAGTAAATATTCTATATTATTAGCTATCTTACCATTTACAAAATAGGATTTTACTGTCTGAATATAGCAAAATCTATCCATTCTAGTTTTGGTGAACATTTAAATAATTATCAATATGGGGCCTTTACAAATCCTGCAGCTATGGAGATTATATCCTGATGCTCCTTTATACAGATTTTTCTAAGTATGTATCTGTAAACAAAATAAGTTGTTTACAGGCTATAAATATATTTGATTTTGTTTAAAATTATTTTCTGAAAAAAATATTTTTTGAATTATTTGTACTAAGTTGCATTCCGTCAGCAATATATGAGAAATCTTATTTTACATACTCAAAAACACTTCCTTTTTATTCAGACTCTTAAATTTGCCAGCCTACTGGGTGTGCAAAGATATATCCTTGGGGATTCACCACTCTGATTCTCAGAAAACTGAGCATCTGTTCAGAATGGGTTGCCCATTTGGATTTCTTCTTTTGTGAAGTATGTGTCTAAATATTTGCCTATATTTCTCTGAGGCTGTCTGTCATTTTGTTTTTGACTAGTAGGAGTTCTTTAAATATTCTGGATCCAAGTCTTTTTTGATTGTATATGTAGCAGATATCTTCTCTCCGTCTGTGGCTTGTATTGCTAGAGGTTGTCTTTTGATAACAGATTTGCTTATTTTAGTGCTTAATAAATTTATTAAATTTATTTAAATAAATTTGGTTTCATATTTAGCTCTGTTATTCCAGGAATTGGGGTTTATATGTGGTTTGAAATAAAGGCCCAATATATTTTCTCATATAACTAATTGTTCCAGGATCATTTATTGAAAAGACCAAAGAAAATAAGCAAACCACAGCTTCATGCAGTAACTTGTGTTCTCAAGAGGAGCAAAAAATATAAACCAAACTTATAATTTATACACTTAAGTTTGCTATATAGATTTAAATTTTAAAATTTAAAACTTTCTTACTTTTGGGGTACCTCGGTGGCGGATTCTGTTAAGCATGGGACTCTTGTTTTGGCTCAGGTCGCGCTCTCGGGGTTGTGAGATTGAGCCCTGGATGGAGCTCCTAGCTCAAAGAATCTGCTTGGAACTTTTTCTCCCTCTCCCTCTGTTCCTACCCCTGCACACCTGTGCACACTTTCTCTCTCTGTGTCTCTCTCTCTAAAATAAATGAACAAATCTTTTTAAAAAATTTTAAAAATAAAATATACATCATGGTTTTGTTGGGGAACAAAATGATGAGGTATAAAACTGACAATTAAAAGCTCTAGTATTGGGGCGCCTGGGTGGCTCAGTCATTAAGCATCTGCCTTCGGCTCAGGTCATGATCCCAGGGTCCTGGGATTGAGCCCCGCATCGGGCTCCCTGCTCCTTGGGAAGCCTACTTCTCCCTCTCCCACTCCCCCTGCTTGTGTTCCGTCTCTCACTGTCTCTCTCTCTGTCAAATAAATAAATAAAATCTTAAAAAAAAATAGTACTTTGAGATTCAAGTGCATTTTACAAACAAATAAAATTTATAATCTATTGTAATTTTAAGGGAGATTTTTCATATTTTATTTAAAGATATTTTTATGTTAGTATGCAGGGGAAAATATGTTTTATGTTCTTTGTGTATCCTTATGCTTTACAGCACCTATAGTTCTAAAAATTTGCATTTCTTTTCTTGGATTTTCTAGGTATATTGTCTTCAGATACTGACTTTTTTGTTTGTTTCTACTTACCTACTCCTTGACTTTTTTACATACCTGCCTTTATAGATTCATTGCTCAGCTGTCTTCTTTGGGCACCTATCTTTAAAACCTTGCATATATCTTTGAATGTGAAGAGTAGGAGAGTAAAACTCTGTTTTTTTTTTTTTTTTAAAGATTTTATTTATTTATTTGAGACAGAGAGAATGAGAGAGACAGAGAGCACATGAGAGGGGGGAGGGTCAGAGGGAGAAGCAGGCTCTCTGCCAAGCAGGGAGCCCGATGCGGGACTCGATCCCCGGACTCCAGGATCATGACCTGAGCCGAAGGCAGTCGCTTAACCGACTGAGCCACCCAGGCGCCCCTAAAACTCTGTTTTTAAAAGGCACCTTATATAGGGGCGCCTGGGTGGCTCAGTTGGTTAAGCGACTGCCTTCGGCTCAGGTCATGATCCCGGGGTCCTGGGATCAAGCCCCACATCAGGCTCCCCACTCAGCAGGAGGCCTGCTTCTCCCTCTCCCACTCCCCCTGCTTGTGTTCCCTCTCTCGCTGTGTCTCTCTCTGTCAAATAAATAAATAAAATCTTAAAAAAAAAAGGCACCTTATATATATTTTGATTGGCAAATGTTGATTAGAATTAATGTTTTTCAAGAAATTAAAAAATGTTAGCCTAGTCTCATACTCAATTTTTCATTCCTTTATATGCTATTTTTCACTGTGAAAGTTCTAAAATCCTCATCAAAAGCTAAAAAATAAAAATACTAATATTTATCTTTTAGATACAAATGTAATCAATTATTGTATGGTCTAATTTATATGAACATAAAAAAATAAACAATTATCATATATTAATTTTTCTCAAATTGAAGATATTTTACATATCTTCATATAACCTTAACATTCCCTGATAATTAAATGTATATGAATAAAGTATTATTATTTAGACTAGATATATTTATGTTAGAAAAATATGGTATTTAAATGAATTTTTTTGGAAAATTTGTGTCTTTATATTATTTATACATTTGGGACCATAATTTCTACTTCTAGAGCTATTGTGAATCATGAGCCTTGAAAAATGTCAAGCTTTTCCTAACTGTACTGTCACACATACTGTTCTCTCTAATTGTAAAGTTACTTCCAAAAATCTTAAACCTCTTCTGGTTTCAAATATCCCATAAATGATATCTTTTCAGAAAAGCCTTTCTAACAAACATACATAAAGCTTTTTGTCTTCACCCTGTTTATAATCCATTATACATTTATTGAAAAAAAAACAAACAAACCACAGTTTCCATATTAGATTTCCTGAGGTCTTCCTCTTTTTTTTTTTTTTAAATTTATTTGTCAGAGAGAGAAAGCATAGCAGGGGAAGCAGCAGGCAGAGGGAGAAGCAGGCTCCCTGCTGAGTAAGGAGCCTGATGTGGGACTCGATCCCAGGATGCTGGGATCGTGACCTGAGCCGAAGGTAGGTAACCAGCTGAGCCATCCAGGCACCCCGACAGATGTCTTTCTATTGGCCACATCTCTGCCCTGAAGTCTTCATAGACTTTCCATTTCACTCAGAATAGGGGTCAGGAATCTATGTCTTTGTACAACACAGCTAGTCCAAATTGCAAGGTGCTGAAAATTTAGTGGGAAAAAAATATATAATATGCATAAAATAACTCACTAATAATTTTTTGAATTGATTACATGTTGAAATGATTTTATTTTTGCTACATTATGCTGAATAAAATATATTATTAAAATTGCACCTTGTTTTTATTACTTATTTAATGTGGATACTAGAAGTTTAGACTTATGCATATTGCTCACCTTACATTTTTGTGGGACATCATTGCTCTGCATATCTGCTCCCCCTTCACGTGTTTACAGTCTCTTCTGTTACCTCATTCCTCCTTGCTTATTCTGCTCTGGCCACATTGGCCTCCTTGCTGCTCCTCAAATATTTCAGGACTGCTATTCAGGGTCATTGAACATCCCAGGGACTATTTCTAAAAAGCATCTAAAAAATAAATAAATAAAAAGCATCTAAATTTTCTTTAGGCAGATGGTGCTAAAGGTATTGCAGAATTAAGTCTATAATCTAGGATTGATTGTGATGAATAATCCAAAAGAATTTCAGCATGTCTTTAAGTATTATAGTATTTTAGCTTTTTTAAATTATGAAATATATTCCCGAGATTTCAGTCTACTCGGTTTTATGAGGTTTAATGCATGTTGCCCAAATATTGCTTAGAAAGTAATATCTGTTAAATGTATGACTAATAAGACATACATGAACCGTGTATCAACTGAAAAATTCAAGGTCATTGTATAATTATAGACTTTTGAGCATGTTCTGTAATTGGGTCAAAATGAAAGCAAAATAAAAGATAGCTAAATAAGGCCTTTTTGCTTTGCCTCAAATAAATTCCTCTAAGTACACTTTTAATGCAATCAGAAAAATGTTGATTATATTCCATACTGAAAAGATGAATTAAAACCTCCCATGGATGCCCACTAATTTAGGAAAGAAGAAGAGACTTTCAAAAGTAATTTGATGTGCAAATAATGAAGTCTTTTTGAATTCCTTATTTATAAAATAAAGATTAAAAGAGCACTTCCAGGACACTTCTCAATTAATGAGTTTTTAAAATTATTATTAAAATTATTATTATCAACAACATAATCCTGATTAAATTGGACTTTTCTTTCAATAAAAGCAAATGCAGAAATCATGCTAATTTGCAATGAGAAATGTAAGTAGAACAATAAGCCATTTAAAAAGACAAGATTCTTGGACTGTTTTGACTTGGATTTGAAGATAGTAAAACCACTATAGCAATTGTAGGTTTATTTTAAGTTAAATCCCCAAAGATTTTATAGAAGATGCTTAAATATTTTTGCAAATTTAAACAATGGCAATTTTTGAAGTTAAGAATGGTATTACACATTAAATATAATATGAAAATTAAATAACATATTATAAGTAAATATTCTGTTTAATTTCTCATGATTTTTTTTGTTTTAAAGATTTTTATTTTTTGACAGAGAGAGAGACAGTGAGAGAGGGAACACAAGCAGGGGGAGTGGGAGAAGGAGAAGCAGGCTTCCCCGCTGAGCAAGGAGCCCAACTTGGGGCTCGATCCCAGGACCCCGGGACCATGACCCGAGCCGAAGGCAGATGCTAAATGACTGAGCCACCCGGGAGCCCTAATTTCTCGTGATCTTTATGTGCAAATATGTACTTCTTATTCATTGGGCTTTTTAGGAAAATCATTTAAAAATTTTAATTCATAATATAGATAATATTCACTTATATCATAATCTTAATACTTATTATTTAATAATATAAAAGAAATGTACATGTGGAAAGTTTAAAAAGCACACTAGCAAATTAATTGGAGAACTTAAGACTCAACTATTTCACAAATCAGAGATAATCACTGTTAATATTCCAATTACCGAAAGAGAGAGACAGAGAGATTATGTAGTGAATATGTTTCATATTTGCATAATTTGGATGCATTGCATACACAGATTTATGTAGAACTTATGCTATATTCCTTTTTATTTCCACTATGTAAATTTAAAAATCTATCCATATATAAGAACATATAAGCATACCTCATTTTATTGCCCTTCATTGACTGTGCTTTGCAGATACATCATTTTTTTACAATTTGAAATTTGTGGCCACCATGAGTGAAGGAAGTCTATTGGTGCCTTTTTTTTTTTTTTTGGTAGCATTTGCTCACTTCATGTCCCTGTGTCCCATTTTGGTAATTCTTGCAATATTTCAAACTTTTTGATTGCTATTCTATTTGTTATGGTGAGCTGTAATCTTTGATGTCACTATTATAATTTGGGGCAGGCACCAGGAACAGCACCCATATAGGACATAGAAGACAACAGTGGATTTTTGGATGAATGTGGTGTGTGTTCTGACTGTTCCACCACTGGCCGTCCCTCCATGTCTCACTGTTTCCTCAGGTCTCCCTATCCCCACCATCCCCTGTTGAAAATAGGCCAGTTAATAACTTTACATTGGTTTCTAAGTGTTCAAGTGAAAGGAAGAATCACATGTCTCTCACTTCAAATCAAAAGCTAGAAATAATAAAAATTTAGTGAGGAAGTCATGTCAAAAGTGGAGATAGCCCCCCAAATTAGGCCTCGTGTGCTAAACAGTTAATGAAATTATGAATGCAAATATAAAGTTCTTGAAGGAAATTGAGAATGCTAGTCCCGTGAACATATGAATGAAAAGAAAGTGAGACAGCCTTATTGCTGAGAGGGAGGGAGAAAGAGAGGGAGGGAGGGAGAAAGTTGTAGTGGTCTGGATAGAAAATCAAACCAGCCACAACATTCCCTTAAGCCAAAGCCTAATCCAGAGAGAGGCCCTGACTCTTCACTCTGTGAAGGCTGAGAGGTGAAGAAGCTGCAGGAGAGAGTTTGAAGCTAGGAGAAGTTGGTTCACGAGGTTTAAGGAAAGAAGCTGTCTCCATAACATAAAGAAGTGCAAGATGAAGCAGCAAGTATCGATGCAGAAGTTGCAGCAAGTTCTCCAGAAGATCCAGCTGAGATAATGAATGAATGTGGCTACACTGAACAGCAGATTTTCAGTGTAGATGAAACGTCTTCTTTATATTGGAAGAAGATGCTATTTAAGACTTCCATACCCAGAGAGGAGAAATCAATGCCTGCCTACGAAGCCTCAAAAAACAGGCTGACTTTCTTGTTAGGGGCTAATTCAGCTGGTGACTTGAAGTTGAAGTCAGGGCTCATTTGCCATTCTGAAAATCCTAGAGCCCTTAAGAATTATACTAAATCCACTCTGCCTGTGCTCTGTAAATGAAGCAACAAAGCCTGGATGTTGGCACATCTGTTTAAAATATGGTTTGCTGAGTATTTTAAGCCCTCTATTGAGACCCAATTCTCATAAAATTAGATTCCTTTTAAAATACTACTGATCATTGACAACGTACTTGGTCACCCAGGAGTTCAGTGGAGTTGTACAATGAGATCAATGTTATTTTCATGCCTGCTAACACAACATGCATTCTGCAGCTCATGGATCAAGGAGTCATTTCGGCTACAGCTGCCATAGATAGTGATTCCTCTGATGGATCTGGGCAAAGTAAATTGAAAACCTTCTGGAAAAGATTCACCATTCTAGATGCCATAAGAGCACTCATGATTCATGGGAGAAGCCAAACTGTCAACATTAACGGGAGTTTGGAAGACACTGCAGACGTGGTGGGAACAGGAAGAGAACTAGGATCAGAGGTGAAGCTTGAAGATGGGACTGAATTGCTGCAAGCTCATGAGAAAACTTGAACAGATGAGATGTTGCTTCTTACGAATAAGCAAATAAAAGGTAATTTCTTGAGATGAAATCTACTCCTGGTGAAGATGCTGTGAAAATTGTTGACGTGACAACAAAACATTTAGAATATTCCCCCTAAACTTAGTTGGTAAAGCAGCAGCGAGTTTTGAGAGGATTGACTCCTGGTTCTGAAAGAAGTTCTACTGTGGGTAAAACGCTGTCAAACAGCATCACATGCTACAGGCAAATCATTCCTAAAAGGAAGAGTTAATCTATGCAGTAATTTCATTATTGTCTTATTTTAAGAAATTATCACAGCCACCCCCAACCTTCAACAACCACCACCCTGACCAGTCAGGAGCCATCAACATCTAGACAAGACCCTCCACCAGCAAAAGACTTGTTGAAAGCTCAGATTATGGTTAGCTTTTTTTTTTTTTTAGCAATAAAATATCTTTAAGGTATGTACATTTTTAAACATGATGCTATTGCATACTTACTACAGTATATTAGAGTATAAACATAATCTTTGCAGGTACTGGGAAACCAAAAAACTCATTTGACTAGCTTTATTGTGCTATTTGCTTTATTGAGGTGGTCTGGAACTGAACCCTCAATATTCTGAGGTATGCCTATAAATCTTCCACTTAGCAGTTTTTTTAAAAAATCTCTGCTTATAGGGGCAAAGTAAGTTACAGAAAACTTTCTGGTAAAACTTAGGAAGAAAACTTACTTTTTGTCAGACAGATGGAAATGATTTCATATCTGCAAGATTAAATTTGGTACCTTTGCAATAAAACAACCAGAAAAAGCAACAGCTTTTTAAAAAGTGGGAAAGGATTTGCCTGACAGTTTATGAATTATAGTGCAGGTGTATGAAGAAAAATATATACTTCCTTTAAAAAAAATCAGAAACTAAACAAGAAAAATGGCCATCTCAGATTTTTAAAAAATACATTAGGAAAAATGGCATCTTAAGACACAGTTTAATTCTTAAACTTAATTGAGACATTCTTGACTCTTGCTTATTTGATGTTGGTGATGATCATAGTAATTATGATAATAATAAAAAATGAGAAGGAGAAGGAGGGGGAGGAAAAGAAAAAGAAGAAGACCAAATTTATTGACAGTGTTAAGGGAGAATGTTTTTCTAGGCATGGATTTTTAAAAAGTAAAACTAGGTTTTACCAATTTATCCTGGTCACTAATTTTTATCATTTCTGAGTCAGTGCACAGTCAACTTGTCAGGTGTTCAAGGCAAGCTGCTGGTGGTGACTACAAGGAAGTCTAAATATAAAATCGCCATGTTATCATATTGCTAATGGGTACCACTGAATAATTCAGCACCAATAATAAAAAGGAATAAAAATCTGTCCTATATTTCTACATTGATTCAGGATAGTAATTTACTTCTAATAACCAAGGTAAATGGCTTTTATTTTTCTCTGGAAGATTTTTTTAAAAAATCTCCTGCTTTTGCTTTATTTGTCATGTCAGGAAAAAAAAAGGAGGTGTGAGGTAACAGGAGAGGAATTAAGCTAGAAGCTCGAGATTTATCAAGTGGCTGATGCTGTGTCACTCAGTTTCAGGAGAGAGATGTGGACTTAAGATAGAATTTAATGTCTATTTTCTGTTATAGATAACAAATCTGGAAGGCTAAAGGAAGTAGCTTGGACAAAAAATGTTAGAGTTCTCAGATGTCCTCACAACTATTTTTGTTTTCCTGTTTGTCTGGTTTCCTTTTATTTTAGCCTGTAATGAGATTCGAGGTGATGAAGAAGTGGAAGGCACACCAAGGAAAACTGTGCTAACCTATCATCTCAAAAATATCTTCCAGAAAGCAGAAAGTATTCCCAAGGCAGTATTTAGAGCTCCTTGAATGATTTGTCAGTTAAAACTCACTGTTGTAAATATCATTTTATTTTCTATTTAAGCGCCATTAATATGGTGTGTGTATGTGTGTGTGTGTGTGTATGGTGTGTGTATAATATATATAAATATATCTATTTAAATATATATAAATTTAAATATATGCAAAATTTATAGAAAGCATTTGACAGTCCATTAAATATTATTTTATTTTATTTTTTTTAAAGATTTTATTTATTTATTTGACAGAGAGAGAGATAGCGAGAGCAGGAACACAAGCAGGGGGAGGGGGAGAGGGAGAAGCAGGCTTCCCACAGAGCAGGGAGCCCGATGTGGGACTCGATCCCAGGACCCTGGGATCATGACCTGAGCCGAAGGCAGACGCCTAACGACTGAGCCACCCAGGCACCCCAGTCCATTAAATATTATAATCACAAAATGGCTCATGGTACATAGTGGCTTAGTGATATTAATGTGTGTCCACATCAATATTTTTATGTGGTTATCTCTCTATGTGTTCTAATTTCTCCCTTTTTATAAGGACATGAGCATTTTGGAGTAAGGCCCACCCTAATGATTTCAGCTTAACTTGACTATCTGCAAAAACCCTATACTCACAAATCCTGGGGGATAGAACTTCGGCATATTTTTGAGCCACATCTCAACTCATAACACATGCTGATGTGTCAAAGGCTCTCATTAAATTTCTAGTCGAGATGTTGTTGTGAGTTACACTCTGAGGATCCCTCTCTGATCTAGTCACTAAGTAATAATATATTCATTATCAAAACAACAGTGAAAGGATAAAAAGCGGAAGTGAATATGGCATAGACACAACCAAAAACGGGATAGCTGTCTCTTTGGACAACAAGAGGAAGCAGAAACACGAAATGGTTAGGGGAGAGTCTCTGAAGGCTGATCCATCTCCGTCAATAGCATTTGAGTAGAATAAATCTCTAGGCAAGACCTCGACGTAGATTAGATACAGCTAAAGAGATAATTAGCATTTTGGATGGTGGATCTCATGGTATTATCATCAATGGAATAGATTTAGTATAATATCAGACTAAGAGATAAAATTATCTAATATATTTATCATATATAATTTACCTGTTAAATTCTATATGAATTAAATGTACATAATTCAACTTCTATACATAGTGATCAGAAAGATGAGGTCTAGTATGCATATAAGGGTAATTTAGAGGAAACTAAGACTCAGGCCAGCACTGTATTAATAGTGGAGAAAAATTGTCTTAAAGAGAAATAGTTGCACAGATTTAAAATTCACAGAAGGAAGAATTTTTAAAAACTCAAATTACTATTCTCTTAAAACATGCCATTTATCTCTATATACATACACACACACAGAGTAGGTTCATGATCTTGTTTTTTTTTTTTTTTTAAGATTTTATTTATCTGACAGAGAGAGACACAGTGAGAGAGGGAACACAAGCAGGGGGAGGGGGAGAGGGAGAAGCAGGCTTCCCGCTGAGCAGAGAGCCCGATGCGGGGCTCGATCCCAGGACCCTGAGATCATGACCTGAGCCGAAGGCAGACGCTTAACGACTGAGCCACCCAGGCACCTCTAGATTCATGATCTTATATGTAGAAAATCCTGAGGAATCCATCATTGAATAAATATTTAATGAGTACTTATTATGGCTAAATATTATTTTCAAATAATGGAATTAAAAGTTGCATTAAACGTGTTAGTTATCTGTGGTCATCTTACATTATGACATTAAAAGGAAAGAAATAAACAACAGCGTATTTGGAAGTGATCATGAGGATGCTGTCATCAGGAGTGGGAATGAGAAGGCAGGTCTGGTGGTGCTGGATGGTATGGGAAGGCTCCACCGAGTAGGTAACATCTGAGCTGAGAGCATGGAGGTGGTCAGACTATATTTTAGAGTTAGCTGGTGGTATATGGGGTGAGGGAAGAGACATGTCAAGCAAAGGGAAGTCTTGAGTTTTTTACTTAAGAGTAGCAAATAATGGGGTGCCTGAGTGGCTCAGTCGGTTAGTCAGTCAGATGACTCTTGGTTTTAGCTCAGATCATGATCTCAGGATTGTGAGATCCTGCGATTGAGCCCCGCCTGGGTCTCCATGCTCAGTGGGGGGGTCTGCTTGGGATTCTCTCCCTTCCTCCCTCCCACTCTGCCCCTTTCCTCTCTCTCTCTCAAATAAATAAATAAAATCTTAAAAAAAAAAAAAGTAGTGAATAATGATCAGTTCACTGAGTTGAGAAGGAGTGTGGTTGGGACAAATTGAGAGAGAAAGCAAGAGAGTGAGAGTTTAAAAAAAAAACAGAAGCAAAAAAATGTATTTTTTTATATATTCATAAAGCTTACAACAATAAGGATAGGATGCCAAACAGCCAGGGAATTAATGACTGACAGTTTTAGCATATATATTCAAGGCATCATAAACAAGGGCTAAAATTTCTCCAAACTTATTTAAGGAAAAAAAATACTTCCTAGTATTTTTAAGCTAATATTTATAATATAAAGATAGTAGTTAACTGGGGTGGGGGGAGATAAACCATAAAATAAAAGAGGAACAAAGTCCTTGAATTGGCAAATCACTGTTCAATAATTTTAAATGCCCAATCAAGGTGAGTAAAACATTCGAGTGCTTTAGTAATTCAGTAAAAAGCAAATCAGAATATATCAAATATTCTATAGCATCCATTTCTTCTCACATTATTTCTAAAGGAAGCGTGAATTACTACTGCTATTTGGGAAAATTACATTGTAATTCTTTTAAAATTAAAGGTTCATCTTATAAAAAAGAAGTTCATCTTGTGATCAAAGTTTTGTGACTCCCTTGTACAAAAATAATAGCCCCCCTATGTAAGTGTATTTGTGTAAGGAAATTTATTTTAGTATTACTTGGAGTGGTTGACAAACAAATCAAAGAAACAAACCAAAGGAAACTACACAGACAAGTGAAAAAAAAACTTAATTTGGCCAAAAAAAAAAAAAAAAAAAAAAAAAAAGGAGGAAGAGGAGCAGGAGGAGGAAGAGAATAGTAGGAAAAAAGAGAAAAGATTTATAAAAAGGAAAAAAAAAGGTAAAGTTTATCAATGGAGAACTTGAGGAAAGAGAAATATTGTATGATTATAAAGAAACAAACTTACACATATTAAAGTTGAGACTCATGCTCACATAATTTACCCAAAACATAAGAGAGATATATATGACTTACATATCTCTGTAGTGTTTTGCTAATTACTGTATGGATTTTTTTTTTTTTAATTTGAGAGAGAGAGTGAGAGAGAGAGAGCATGAGCGAGGTGAGGGGCAGAGAGAGAAGCAGACTCCCTGCTGAGCCAGGGAGCCTGATGCGGGGCTCGAAACCGGGACTCCGGGATCATGACCTGAGCCGAAGGCAGATGCTTAACTGACTGAGCCACCCAGGCGTCCCCTGGATTTATTGTTTTATTTGAAAGAACTATATGTACAGTTATTCTTCAACCAAGCTATAAGAGGCAAAACCAAGTAGATCTAAGGAAGAAAGTGTTCTCAAGTTCTTACACAATTTACTTTTCTCTGGCCTCATTTACCTCAAAGAACCCAAGGGAGGAAGATTTTAATCTTCACTCCCCCTTAAGGAATAGATATTCTTCATAGCTATGAGAAGACATTCTAGCTGAAATAAAACTTCATAATTTCCAGTAACAAGGTTAGTTAATCTGTATTTTTCCTTGTTACAAATTGATCAAGAGTTTTAGTGTGGGGCACTGGAAGTACATATGTGAACTTTAAAGAGGGTATATAAGCTTTATTATTTTTTTTTTAAGATTTTATTTATTTATTTGAGACAGAGAGCATGAGAGGGAGGAGGGTCAGAGGGAGAAGCAGACTCCCTGCCGAGCAGGGAGCCCGATGCGGGACTCGATCCCGGGACTCCAGGATCATGACCTGAGCCGAAGGCAGTCGCTTAACCAACTGAGCCACCCAGGCGCCCAAGGGTATATAAGCTTTATGATTTACCATAACTCTGTGATGAGTTCTGCAAGGAGGAGAGGTTGTAGATAAATGTCAGGGTGCTTTACTTAGAAGTTTCCAGTTACTAGATTAAGACAAATGAGAACCAACATCAGTATTCTCTCAAGTCTGTGAATGTTCTGAGCCTAATACCCTGTGGAATTGTAGCTCATATCATGCCCACTTATCAGTACACTATTGTAAACTTCAACTACTTTCACACAATTTAAGTTCTTCAACATATTCAGTAGAGCGCCTTTCATAGACTTCCCAAATCTACCTGCTATATCTCACTTGACCTGAATCTTGTTTTGAAACTGTACTGAAATTGTCACTCTCCCTCAAAAAAATCCACATGTTAACCACTCAGCCTGAATGCCTTAGCACCCAGCTGCCTAGTGTTTCCATAGTTAGCAAAACCTAATTTTTCTTTTGTTTCATTTTTTCCCTTTGTTGAACATTTCCAGGCAAACTCAGAGATATCTACCCTCCTCTGTGTAAGGACTCTCTGTTCATAGACTTATTTTAGTAGACTACTTAAAACACTCTATTGTACATTTCTCTTTTCACTTGTTTGTGAACTCCTGGTTTCCAGAAAATACTAATATCTTTTCCTGTAAGAGTACGCAGAATATATGGGGTGCCTGGGTGGCTCAGTTGGTTAAGCCACCAACTCTTGATTTCCACGTAGGTTCTGATCTCAGCGTCATGAGATCAAGCCCCAAGTCCATTGGGCTCTGTGCTTGGTGGACAGTCGGCTTGTCCCTCTCCCTCTGCTCCTCCCACTGTGCTCACTTGCCCTCTCTCTCCTAAATAAATAAATAAATAAATAAATATATATATTTTTAAAACGAGTGCCCAGTATGTATAGTAAATCAACGTGTAATCATTCAATTATTGACTAAATATGCTCTCACAGTGTGTGTTGAAGTAATGATTTTATACTTAAAAAACCTGGAAAGTTGTAGTTTAAAAAATCAACTTTTAATATGTTTTCTGTGGTAATTTAAATTTATATCACAGGACCTGAAGATAATGCTGAAAGAGAAAAATTTCAACAAGTGGTCTGTCTGCACTTTGTGTTTAAATTATGTCACATTCTGACCAAGAAATCTGAAGCAAAAGACAAAACAGAAATTTTAAGAAGCTATGTATCCTGACATACTATTATTTAAGCTAATTTCTGCTTATGTTTAAAAATATCTAGTTTTCTTGGAATACGGACCATGTAATTATATTCTTTTGTTTTTTCCTGAATCAAAGGTTTTATATCAAATAGAAAGATCCCCGCTTGCTCTACTACACCATCATTATTAGTCAGAGTATAAATAATTAGTACTGGTAGTAGAAGCACTCTGGCTGAGATGCCAAATTCCTTGTGCTCAAGTAGAAAATATAGGTTTGAATTTTGAGATGCAATCATGCAAGGTATCAGATATGTAATTTAAAAAATTGAGTGACTGGAAAAAAGTAACTAGAATCGTGGAGAAAATTTATATCTAAATATCCCTTGCATGGTTATAAGGATCTGAAAACAGGAAAAACATTTTTTTCTTCTTTTTCTTTCATAGAGAAGTTATAGGTATATATGCATTCACATGCACAAAAACAGATATACACACACACACATATATATATATATATGGTAATTGTGTCTTTATAAGGTTTGTATTGCTAAGACAAGTAAGTGCGCTACGTCATCTTCTAAAGTTTTATGATAACCAACTGTGAACCACATTTAAAGGTGAATATAAGGGCAAGAAGATAATGACAATGATATTCCCAAAATACTGTACCCTTGGCTGATCTGGGAAGTAAAGGGAAGAGTGATAGAAGTGGGCAGAAAAAGAGGCTTCATCATCATCTCCATCCCCATCCTCACCAACAAACAAACATTTGTGTGCTCTCTTCTATTCTGTTGTAGACATTGGAAATGAGCACATGAATAATCACAATTTGCTTTTCCTAAGAATGTCTGACCCACCCCACTCTCCATATATACATTCCATGCACAAACATCACCGAGTATTAATTGAAATGAGCTGAAAAATATATAAATGAGTGAAACTAAAAAAAAAAAAAATAGATGTTTTACATTTGGACCATGACAAGCTAACCTAAAGCAATACTTGGAAGAATAAATACATAAGAATAGTGACTTAAAAAGAATTCTCCACAAACCACAATTTTTATTTGCTTAAGAAGAGGAAATTAGGGGTGTCTGGGTGGCTCAGTTGTTAAGCATCTGCCTCAGGCTCAGGTCATGATCCCAGGGTCCTGGGATCAAGCCCCGCATCGGGCTCCCTGCTCCGTAGGAAACCTGCTCCTCCCTTTCCCACTCCCCCTGCTTGTGTTCCTGCTCTCGCTGTGTCTCTCTCTGTTAGATAAATAAATAAAATCTTAAAAAAAAAGAAGAGAAAATTATTTTATAGAAATTGGAGTATTTCTGGAGTTTCCAATACCCTTACAATTAATAAATTGTCAGAATGGCTAAAATTAACAACATAGGAAACAACAGATGTTGGCAAGAATGCAGAGAAAGGGGAACCCTCCTACAGTGTTGGTGGGAGTGCAAGCTGGTGTGGCCACTCTGGAAAACAGTATGGAGGTTCCTCAGAAAGTTAAAAATAGAACTGCCCTATGATCCAACAATTGTACTATTAGGTATTTACCGAAAGGATATAAAAAATTTTGAAGGGGCTCATGCACCCCAATGTTTATGGCAGCATTAACAATAGCCAAACTATGGAGAGAGCCCAAATGTCCATTGACTGATGAATGGATAAAGAAGAGGTGGTATATATATATATATATATATATATATATATATATATATATACACACACACACACACACACACACACAGTACAAACACACGCAAGAATATTACTCAGCCATCAAAAAAAATGAAATCTTGCCATTTGCAACGACGTGGATGGAGCTGGAGTGTATTATGCTAAGTGAAATAAATCAATCTGAGAAAAACAAATTCCATATGATTTCATTCATATGTGGAATTTAAGAAACAAAATAGATGAATGTAGGGGAAAGAAAAAAAAAGAGAGGCAAACCATAACAGACTCTTAACTATAGAGGACAAACTGAGGGTTGCTGGAGGAGAGGCAAGGGAGGGGATGGGCTAAATGTCTGATGGGCATTAAGGAGGGCACTTGTTGTGATGAACACTGGGTATTGTATATAAGTGATGGATCGCAAAACTCTGCTCCTGAAACTAATACTACACTATATGTTAACTAACTAGAATTTAAATAAAAACTTGAAACATTAAAAATAAATACGTACATACACACATACATAAATAATTTTTGCTGAATAATTTACAAAAAACAAGTTATTTGTCTTAAACTATAATTTGTTCATACTGTCTATACTTAATTTGTTTAGAGAGAAAATAAATCAGTGTGCAAAGAGAAACTTTTATAGAGAAGTATTTTTAAAAATCATACTTTAATTTTGAAATACTATCTTCTCAAATTTTGTTCTGTTCATCCTTCAACTTTTACTTTACTTCTGTGGTACAAAACTAGAACCATTTTGATTATATTTATTTTCAAGTATGTGGCAACTTTTCAATTTCCTCCTCAAAACATGGCACTTCATAATGGGTTGTATGCTACAGAAGAAATTGTGTTTATCACCTTACTCTTTCTGTCTTATGCAGTTAAAAGAAGAAATTTTTTGTAGTTCTTTTATATTGCTGGCTTATATTGAAACTGTAAACAACTAAGAACTTTACTCTTTTTTCCCCTCACATTCTGCTGTTTAAAGGTTTAACAATTATTTAATATTTTCTATTGCCTCGGATCTCACAAAGCATTTTATTTTTAATTTTTAAATTTTTTTTAAAGATTTATTTATTTTAGAGAGTGCGAGAGAGAGAGCACGAGCAGAGCAGGAAGGACAGAGGGAGAGGGAAAGAGAATCTGAAGCAGACCCCACAGTGAACGTGGAGCCCCACGCAGGGCTCAATTCATGACCCTGTGATCATACCTGAGCCAAAACCAAGAGTTGGATGCTTAACTGACTGCACCACCCAGGCGCCCCTCACAAAGCGTTTCATAGGCAATATCTTCTTTATTTCTCAAAATAACCCAAGAAGAATACTGTTACTGATTCTAATCATAGCCATAGGGGATAAATAACTTGTCAGAGAGTAAATCTTTCCCCCCTTGAGGATCCTTGAACTTCTTCATTGGAATATTTGGATACAAGTCCAGCAATTTACATTTATATCCACATAATTTTTCTCGACAGATTTGTGTCATCATTGGAAGTTATCATTTATTTTCAGATCCTTATTATGTTTCTATTGTATATAATTAAATCACATGATAGCAATGGTTTCTTCAGTTGATAAACCCCATAGGATATGCTAAACAGCAGGATTAATAAAACATGCAGGATGAACTATTCACTCAGGTCATTAGCAAATTTCCTCTAGTTGATATTAATTCATTAATCATTATCCTTTGGGTATAGCTACATAATTAGGTACATATTCACTAATCAAATTACCATTTATCCCATATATTCCTATCTTACTCACAAATATATTCTGAAATAAGTTATCTTCTTTTTAATCTTTTTCTTTTTCTTATAATGGCTTGAGTGTGCTCTCTTGAACTATGCTTACTGTTAAGAGCGATTTTTACTTAAAATGAGAAAATCCATGTCAAAATTTTCTGCCAGATATTTCCTGTGTCATAGTTCAGCTAAAATTTCTAAGTTTAGTGATTCTGTTCTTTCTGGAAACTGCTAGATATTTTATCCTGTATTAAATAATACTGCTAATAATGAAAATAACAGCTAATGTTTGTTGACTGTAAATTTGTGCCAGACAATGAGACACCATTTATGTGGATTATCTCACTTAATCTTCATCAGAAGATTCCTCTAAGAAGGAACTGTTGTAAAGAAATGTCATCTGGAAGATCATTAAAACTGCATAAAATGAAATTACACAGTAAGAAAGGGTCACTTCTAAAGTACAACCCATTTGTATATAAATGTTCTACGAAAAAACTGCCTAAAAATATAAGTATTTTCCTTTTATACTATATAATTCATAGATTAATTTACTTTATATCCATGCTCAAAACCTTTTCCTATAATTTTATGTGTTATAGTTAATATTCTGATCAAAGAGGGTTAGTACCCAAATCAATAATGGTTGTTAGGATACATGCAGGAAAACAGTCTCTGCTTCTAGAACTAAAGATAGAAATGTAGGTACAGGAAAATAATTGGGTGTGTCATTTATATTGTGAAGGATACAGTGGCATGGAAGAAGTCCTACTCTTGATAATGGAAATGTTTGTGGAGAACTGAGCTGCTTTGGTGATAAAAGCAACTCACCAAATCTGGTGCAATCCTGATTCTAGCGAGTGAAAGTCTTAAAATTGCAGAGCAGAGGAAGACCTGGAAATAAGTTGTTTGACCCAATTAAATAAAATGACTTTATATTATTTAACATAAGATTTTATATATTTAAAGAGTACTTTGAGTGCCCCTTATAATTCTTTAAAGAAATACTCCTGTCTTAGAAATATGGTCAGATATCCCTATTAGCTGACCAAGGAAATTCTATGAACAAGCTTGGCAGTTCACTGATTTTACAGGTACCAAATACATAGAGTCAATGATCTTTTTTAAAATGCTGATTTCTACTTGACTAAAATGAAAAAAGGAAATGAATCAGTTTATTTTGATTTATGAAATGTCATGACCTATTTGGATGAACATTATGGAGATCATTGTCTTGAGTTCCTGAAATCCTCTTATAGCCTAGGCACCTTTTTTCACTCTTGAGTTCCTCATCAAGCTTATTTTGCATTTCATTTAGGTAGTAAAAGCAGTTGAGCTGCATCATTTAGTAACTCTTATTTTACCCTCCATAAACTCCACTGTCTGCCTTCAAGGGTACAATAGCTTTAGCAGTTGGCTTTTTTTTTTTTTTTTTTTTTTTTGAGACCCAAAATGTCTTAGGTTTCAGGACTAAGCAAGTTGTCCATAAATGTATTTTCTAGTCCATTTGTTACATCTGCAGTAATGAATGTCCACATTTGGCAAATCTCAGTAATAAAATGTTTGTATAAGTATACGAGACATTTAAATCAGTGGGAGAACTTTCTCACATGTTATATACAATGTTCTCACTGTATCTGGTCTAGTATGAAAATGCTCCAGGTTTTAATGGGTTTCATTTACAGTATTCCTGCCCTAAAAAAAAACCTTGCAAGAGAAATAAATATGTTTTTATTTATGAAGGTTCATATGGCCATTTTTATTAGCTTTCAGCCTTGTGGTCAGGTGTATTTTATAATAGAAACAAGCATTCACAATATCCCGCCATCTGGAACACTGGTTTTAGCTTTTCTTCCTTTGGACACCTAAATATTCCCATTAATAGCGAGCACTGACAACACTCTTGTATCAAATATGTCCTGGGCCTGGCCCCTGAAGAATACCCATTATGAAATTTGCAAGGAATATTTTCTATAAAGTTGAGCTAGATTTTAGCATTTGTCTGAATTCACGTTACAAAGCAAACACTTTCTGACCTCAGTGACTTTTTCAAAATATTGTCTGTGAGGCAGAATAAAAGCCCAACTTTGAAATCCTGTGAAGTGTATATCGAGTTTGTCATCTAATTACTCTTTTTATAAACAATAACGTTCTCATTTGAGCTTTCTTCAACGTACTGCTTCTTGATTATTTTTGTTGTCCTGGGAAACTAGATATCTTGATTTTTAATCACTTAAACTATTTCAGAGTGAAGTGAATATCTATATCTACATATGTATCTATATAGACAATATGAAAATAGTCAATTTGAACTAATTATTTTAGGGGAATTCCAGAAATTTAAACATTTATATTTTTAAAATGAACATTTATTTTAGATGCATAGAAGCCAATGTATTTGTGCCCCTTCCCTTGATGTCTCTTGGGAGGAAGGAGTTAATGAATAGATATATTAATTTTTAGCTACAGAGTGCTAAATAAATTGTTCTACATAAGCATGTTAGGAAATATGTAGTTTCTGCTTCTCATCTCTATTGAGGAAGATTTCAGGATTCAGATTAAAGCTCTTTAATTCCTAGAAAACCCCTACCTCCAGAAATCTATGAAACTAGGTGATATAGGATCTATGACAATTTTCAGGAAGTAATGTATATTTAGGGATACATCATTTGGAAAGAGTAAACATTCCAATCCTATTTCTTGATAAAAAATGATAATAGACAAAAGAAACAGAAAAATTATAGGAATTAAAAAGTGGTCATTTTAAGCTTGTTTCTCTAACTAGGATGACAAGGATAATGACCATGACTAATGGAAATAGTATTTACTGAACATAAATCACATGTGATATATTCATGTTCTAATTTAATCTGCATTTGAGTCCCTGCTGTAAAATTACTGGTTGGAATCAGCATCACTCTTGCTTCAACATTCTTGTATCAGTTGGAGTTCTGTCCAGAAAATAAAAACTTCTTTAGATATTTCTAATCCAGGGATTTTTCACATAAGGAGTTGGTTGCAACTGCGTTGGAAAGGCTGGAAGAGCGAAAGAGAAAAGGGATTTGTTATCAAAGATCATGAAGCTTTTTATAGCTCGGATGGAAACTTAGCCCATACGGACCATTAAGCTGCTGGAGGTCCCAGTTTCCAGCACAACTGCTATTAGAAGAGCATCACCAGTAATCAGAAAAATGGGGGTCCACTCACCTGCTGAGAGCCCACACCCCTGGGGTCACCACGTCCCTCAATGCTTCTGTTATTAACACAGGAATCATCAGGAACAGAAAAATAAATGATGTTTCCTTTCCTGACACCTTCCTTTGGTCTGACCTCCATTGGCAGGATGTGTGAGAGAGGCAGCTCACTCATGGGAGTGCGGGGAAAGAGTTTGGTTATTGTTGTTTTTTGTTTTGTTGTTCGCTTGTGTGTTTGGTTTTGTTTGGTAGGCTTACAACCCTGATGCTACAGAGAATAGTATGTAGAAGGAGAATGTGAAGCTGAGAGATAATAGATAGAACCCAGCACAAATGTTACCATGCCTAGTAAAAGAAGGAAATCCTGTCATTTATGAGTGAATCTGGAGGATATTATGTTAATTGAAAGAAGCCAGACACAGAAAGACAAATACTGTATGATCCCACTTATATGTGGTGGTTGTAAGAGGTTGGGGGCGGGCGGGATTATGGGGAGAACTTGGCAAAGGGTAAAGACTTTCAGTTATATAAGATATATAAGTTCGGGAGATCTAATGTATAGCAAGGTGACTGTATTTAATGTATGTTTGAAATTTAATGAAAGTGGATATCAAGTGTTCTCACCACACACACACACACACACACACACTCACTCACATATTTTATATATATAAAACTATATGAGGTGTTGGATAGATTAATTGGCTCAACCCTTTCATGATGTATACATATATCAAACATCAAACATCATGTATGCTATATGTGTGTGTATATATGTATTTATATATATATATAATTTTTATTTGTCATAGTTAAATAAATCTGGGACAAAAAATTAATAGAAAACAAAAGATCTTATACTTATCTTTGAATAAATTAAGACAACCCAAAATTCTGAGTCACCTTTCCTAGTCAACTGTGAACAAAATGCAAAAGACAGTCATATTTATCTGAGTAATTCTTGGACAACAATTTGGTCTGTTAGCCATTTTACCTCTGCATCCTGAAATACTACATGTGAAAAAGTGTACCACTTCCTTTGGGCAGAGGGCAGTTAAGATACCCTTTTACTCTTGTGCTTTTATTTTTCTCACATACTTTTCTTGATTAATCTCATTCACTTTCATGACTTAAACTACCATCTCTATATACCAGTTCTTATGGTTTGGTCCCAATAAATTCCCTATTCAGTGATTTACAGATTTTTTTTAGTGATATCTTCCTTAAAAATCACATCTAAATATTCATCTCCTAAAAGAAGCTTTAAAGAAGATAGGCCAATATTCCCTATGATGTCATGATTTTTAAAAATTCTATTTTCGGGGTGCCTGGGTGGCTCAGTCAGTTAGGCGTCTACGTTTGGCTCAGGTCTTGGTCCTGGAGTCCTGGGATCAAGCCTTGTGTCGGGCTCCCTGCTGAGTGGGGAGCCTGCTTCTCCCTCTCTCTCAGCAGCTCCCCCTGTTTGTGCTCTCTCTGTCAAATAAATGAATGAAATCTTAAAAATAATAATAATAATAATTTTATCTTAGTCCAATCAGACTGCTATAACAAAAATACCATAAACTGGATGTCTGATCAACAACAAGCATTTATTTCTCACAGCTCTCAAGGCTGGGATTCCAAAGTGCTGCCAGATTCCATGTCTGGTGAGGACATAAGGACTAGGGGAGCTCTGTAGGGTCTTTTATAAGACCATCAATCCCATTCATGAAGACTCCAACCTCATGACCTAAGTACTTCCCAGAGACCTCACCTCCTATTGCTATCACACTGAACATTAGGTTTCAACATACAATTGTGGGGACACAAACATTCACTCCATAGCAAATTTGATTTTTTTTTTTTGGTAGTAATATTTTTAGCTTTATCTTTAAAAAAAAAAACTAGATTTTTTTCTTTGTGGTTGCCATGTGATTTCATAAAAATTCTCTGTCGTTAACTTTGGACAACTCAATTATTTAGATATGATCAAGACCTTTTTAGCTCACTAATGATTATTATTTTGTTACATAATTTGTTTGGATTTTCTCTGTATTTAATCATAACCTCACAAAAATATATTATGATTTTTCCTTCCTATGCTTTTCTTCTATTTCTTTTTTTCTTACCTTATTTCACTGGCCAAGATATCCAATATAATGTTAAATAGGAACAGCAGTAGGATGCATTGTTTTTTTCCCTAAGGGGAAATACTGTAAATAATCCTTAATTATGTATCAACAATTTTTTTTGTTTGTTTTTCTTTTTCAGAGACCTATTTATTACATTAAAGAAGTTCCCTACGATGAATACTAACAGCACCACTTCTATTGAGGTAGGAATGCATTATATTTTTCCCTTTTTTCCTATTAATGTGGTGAATTTATCAATTAATTTTCAAATGTTAAAACATTTTTCTATTCCTGTAATAGACTCCAATTTCTCATGATGGATTTTGAGTTTCTACATCACTGGATTTGATTTGCTAATATTTTGCTCAAGATTTTACATCTATATTTATAACAAGGAGGGATCTGCCCTTTTTTTTTTTCTGTTGCAATGCCCTTGTCAGGATTTGCTATTAGAGTCAAAACTTGTGATACAAAATGGGTTGGAAAATGCCCCCCTCATCTTCTGTCCTCTTCAAATATTTGAGCGATACTGGATTGCTTTAAAAAATTAGTAAAATTACTGATGGAATTGCTTGAGTGTAAACTTTTCACCATAGGAAAGTTTTTAATAACCTATTTTATTTCATTAAGAGGTATTAAATTATTTTCAATTCTATTTACTCTTTTGTCAAGTTATAAATTATGTTTTTCAAGGTATTTACTCATCTTATTTTCACTTTTAAACTTGTTAATTCAAAATTGATCATAATATTTTCTTAGTATATGAAGTGATGCCTGATTCTTGGGTTTTCTTTCTATCTATATTCAGAGTCTCATGCTTTTCCAGTGGAGCTAGCTGAGTGTCTGTTTTAAATTTGAACAGTATTGGTGGGTTTGTCAAATTAATTAATATTTACAAAAACTATTCTTCACTGTTTTCTATTTTATGATGTGAATTTTATTGATTTCTGCTATTATTTTGCTTTATTGCTTAGATGCTGCTCTCCTTCTTTGAGTTTCTTAAAATGAAATTTTAGATCATTGCTTTGAAAACTTTTTGAAATTAAGGTTATAAGTTTCCCTGTAAGCAACTCTTTACCTGCATGCTATAGGTTTTAATGTATTTTTATTAACATTCAGGTTAAAAATATATTTTCTAGTTTTATTTGTGACTCCATTTTTATTTTGTTCTATTGGTTATTTAGAAATAACTTGCTTTGTTTCTAAGTGCTTCGAGATCCCCCACTCTTTTTGTAACTTATTGTTCTCTTCCCACTAATGTCAGAGAGCATACACTGAATGATGGCAATCCTTTTAATTTACCGAGGCTCGCTTAAAAACCAACATATGGCCAGTTGTGGAGAAAGTTACATATGTTCTTGAAAAGCATGTGAACTATGTTTTTTAAATGATTCTGATAATCATAGGGATCATAATTAATACTACATTATCCAATTTATTATTAGTTTTATATTGTTTCTTACTCTATATTTCATGCATTTTATATGTTAGTATATTTCTATCTCTTTATTAATCACTTTTTTCTATGTCCCTCAATACTAATTCCATAGATATGAATACATTTACCATTCTATAAGAGATTATAAAATATATCCTTGACTTAGCCTAGTCGTCTGGAGATGGAGTTTTTTTTTTATTATTTCCGTTCATATTAAATTACTCTCTGCTTCAGTAGCTTAGCTTAGAACTGCTCTAATTTTTAAATGTTATCTCACAAAATCTTGCAAATTTTGTTCAGCGGCTGCTATTAAATTTAATTTCCTGGTTTTTTTTTTTTTGTTTGTCTGCTTTATTTTCCTTAAATAATAATTTCTTAAGTTGGGTAACATCCATAGCAAATATAGAAACCTGCCCTAACGACCTGAATCTAAATGGGCAGTGACAGGGAGAAGGTGGGTCATCGGAATGATGAGTTTCGGCGCACTTACTCTCTGATGATTGCTTCTCAGCTTATCTCTTTGAGTCCAGTTACTCTGTAAGTGTCCCTCTGGTCTCTCTGCACACTCACAGGTTTGCCATACTTGGCAGGCATGCAGTGGCCAAGGTGTATGGCAACGAAAATGATCCAAACTGGCCCAAAGTCATGATGACATTTCAGGTTCAACAGTCACCACCAACTATTCAAATTGGTGTCTGTAATTTAGTTTAGCTTCTGGTTGGCTCCATATGGCTCCTCAGTCCATTCTTGATATAATGACAGGAGGCTGGGATATGCAAGGTTATCCAGGCTATACGACGGGGTGTGTGAAGTTTCAGAATTTTAGAACAAAGTGGGAGGAAGGAAGGAGACAATGAGAACTTTGTATTTGACCCTGTTAAATTTTACATTTTATTTGAGATCATTTTCACATTATTCTAAGGCTTTAGAATATCTTATTTTGTCTGTCTTCTTGTTTATATTATATATTTGAACATTATGATACCTACAAATTTGATACAGAAAATTATATTTGCTAGGTAATGAAATATTACTTAATAGAAAGTAACTTATTTCCATAGTCAACAAAATGTTCCATTTTGTAGGTAAATGAGAAGACAAATTTGAGAGGTATCCTGTAAATGAAAATGAATTCCTCTAATATTTTCAGTACCTCCTCTGTTATGTTCTTTCTCTGCGGGCACTCACTTTAATATCTCCTGTCTTGCTATTAGTGCCATCCAGTTAAGGGACTAAAAAAAATTATTTAATTTAATATAAATTCTTATATATGCAACATATACCTATGAATATTAAGTATTAAGAATGTCATATTCATTAAACACCTATTAGTCACATTTTTCTTTAGAAGAGTAAAATTGTATGTGAGGAATGACTGGCTTTAGAGGTGTCTTAAATACTTCATTTTTCATATAAATTAAAATATACTTCCAACAGTCTATAATCTATAATTTCCAAGGTCAGACATCTAACAGCTAATCTTCAAATTTGGTCCATATATCTGACTGTCTTATAATGAGACAAACATTTCAGAGAGGGTAAATAATAATATTACTATGAAAATATTTGCTGATAGAGCATATTGTGTTAAACTAAATTATCATAAGTAATTTATTCTTCAAAATAGTCAATTTCATTTTCATTGTTCCCAATTGCAAGTTCTACTCAGCTCTCATTTTCTTCAGGCATAGAGGATTTCATCAGGTGACTACATTTTAATAAAAACACTTGTTCACAAGTGTTTCCGATTGGCCTGTGGTTATTTGTGTAAGCATCAGGGTAGGGAGTCTCATTAAGTATAGTCATTGGTTTCAGGCAGAGTGTAAAGTAGGCACTTTGTCTCCAGTATTTTATGCACCTTATTTTGTAGATTCTATGTTCTCTTCAGAATTTCTATGTCAAAAAGCCCAGTTCTTATTTACTTTTCTTCTCCCAGTTCCTCTCTCTGTGAGTTAGCTGTAGGACTGGTCTATGGTTAGGTAGGATGTGGGATGGCATCCCACTGTAATTAGAGAATGGTTCTTTTTTTTTTAATTTTATTTTATTATGTTATGTTAGTCACCATACAATACATCATTAGTTTTTGATGTGGTGATCCACGATCCATTGTTTGCGTAAAACACCCAGTGCTCCATGCAGAACGTGCCTCTTTAATACCCATCACTGTGCTAACCCATCCCCCCACCCCCCTAGAGAATGGTTCTAAACTCAGTTTCCACAACTATGTAACCTTGGGAAAATATTCCAGCTCTCTAATGTTCATCTGTAAAATGGGCATCAAAATAGGACCAAACATAATTTTGTTTTGGGAATGAGATAATGCATATTAAGATTTTAACACAGCACCTGGAACAAAATCATCATTCACTGAATGTTTATTGCTGTGCTGTTACAGTTCGTGAACTGCTCTAACAATGGTCTCAACGATGTAACTGCTCAAACACTGAACAAGCCTGTGTTCTCTCAAATAACAGTGCAGAGTGGCTGTTACCGTGTGAAAGGTGGGCTTGGCTTCTTGCAGTCATTCAGCAACCCAGACTTCTTCCTCCTCTTCCTCCCTCACCCCAACTTCTCCCCTTCCTTTTTCGTCCTAGTGATGGTCCCTCTTCACGGGTATCATTGTAACTTACTCTTCGCAGGCTTCCTTCCAGAATTCTGTCTCATCAGAGCACTACTCATCTGATAATATGGTCAGACTAACTTAGGCCTGCCTGGTGACAGTTGTATGTCCTACCTTTCAGGCTTAACCTTTTAAGTGAGGCTTAATGATCTTTATACAAATGAATAACAGAGAAGGCCAAGCAGCTCCTGGAAGTACCCGCTGGAAAGGTCTGTGAGAGGCGAGATGTTCTCCGGGTCAAATCATTTTAACTCCCCATTGGGCTGGCCCTATATTTTTTGGTTCTATTCTTTTAAGGTACATATACAGCTTCTCTGTCATTCTCTATTCTTAAATGACTATACGAATAGCACATGGAGATTTGAAGCAAATTTTAGTTAATTTGTTAAGAAAGCTCTGAAAAATCCAGTACTTTTTATTTATTAGTTATTACTTCATTTACTAATTATTATTTCATTTGAAAACACCTGAAGCAATGAGAAAATAAACCTCTGCAGGTTTTGAACTGCGAAATCTGTTAACCTAGCCACATATTTAGCCACATAGTCTCCCTTCTCCCTGCTACCATGGAAGAATGCACTGCTGTCCTACCTAGGGCCTCGTCTACACTGGAATCCAGCCCCCTTCTGAGGGACAGATAGGCTCATGTGATTTTGAATCCTCTTTGTGTAAGTGTGTTTGTAATGTGTGGGGTTCTTCAGAGCATGGAGCTCGCGGCAGGGATCCTCTTGCCCAAGTGTTCAAGGAAGTCCAGTCTGCATCATGAGATTGTTTTGACTTAAGTGAGTCAGTTCAATCAATGTAGAATGTTACTCTCATTTCCTCTAACCTCACAATAAAATCAACCCTTTCTTTTACATTTAACTTCTAGGATGTAGTATCTCTTGTTTTGTTGTGTTGTGTGTGTGTGTGTGTTTTTTCTTTCCTCCTCTCCCTTAGTGTCTGATCCTTTTCACTTTCCACAGCTGCTTGCTAGACTTATCTTCTGGTCCATTCTTTCATTGTAGCCTGCATTAAGTATTTCCTTATACCTTTTCTGAAAGGCCAACTTGTGTTTGATGGCACAAAAAGGGACATTTACACACTTACTGTTCACTCTGTGAGTGATCATTGAATGAATGAGACCACTGGTGCTCAAATAGGAATTATCTGAAGATATTTTAAAACTTACTGGTATCTGGGCATCTCTCTCAGAGATTAAACTTGGACCCTGGTGGCTGCCCAGGTACTGATAGATTTCAAAGACCACCAGGTGATTCTAGTTTAAAATGAGCATTGGGAATCAGTGGATTAGATTTAAGACACATACTCATGATTAGCTTTATATATATGATTAGGTAAAGTAGGTTATGTTGTTCCTAGAAGGTCAGCTCCTTAAAAAGAAAAAACAAACACTAAAACAACAGCAATGGCAATAATAATAATAAAACCTTAACTGTCCTACTAAGTGATCTACGCTCAAATTTCCATCATTGGTTGGAAGGAAACCTCCCAGAAGTTTTCTCATTCAAGCAATTGGCAGACTGCATTCTACTTGGAGAAATCACTTGAGTGATCTAGTAGAGGTCAGATATACATCACTGTTCAGTGAGGTAGGAGTAGGAGGCTGAGTTCAAAAATGAAAACATGGCCCTTGTGTGCAACTGTCTAAGAAAACATATGCAATGAAAAGGCTTATGGAAATATTCTAATGGAACTGATTTCCATTGGTCTATTTTAATGTAAGAAACAATATGTATGTTTTGCTTTTTCAGATTTTTTTTCTATTTATTTAAGCTCAACATATGATTTTACAGAACTTCTCAGAATAGCATCTGCTATTTCCAAGTTTAAAACTGGGGAAATATTTCTATTTCCTTACATTTAGAGCCTATTCTTTTCATTAACACACTTACTTCCCTGCAATGCATCGTCAAATTAAAATAAGAGGTCGTAAGAGTTAAAATGAGTTTCCACTTTTAGGTATAAAATCTCCTGGCAGTATTTAGCATGTAAAAGACATTCCATCAGTGTTATTTCTCTTGATTGAAATTATGTGATTACCAATTTTTTAGGATTAGATTAAATCCTAAAGCTCCTGCCATTCAGGGCTCTTTCAAGTATATTTTAAGATATTTGTTCTCTTTCTTAATGCATATTTACACAAGGTAAAATTCAGGAAGTAGCCAGTAAAATGCTAAATACAGTCTTATCTCAGAAGTCCAATGTCCACACAAAAAATTTGTCAGCAGTGTTTTCTTAGGCCACTGATTCTTCATTAAATAGAATACAAAATTATGAAAATACGTTTCAGAGCAGCTTTCTTGTGTAAACCATGCCATTGGCTCCCTCATTAAATGACAACCAGAAAATTTAAAAGTGAGATAAATATTTGCTTTCAAGCATGGGCATTGTTAGTAGAAATGTAAACCAAAAGTGTGGTTTGAGCATATTTTCTCGGATACGGTAGAATGTAATCAGATGAAATAAGCTCCGTAGATTTTATATGGCTGATAGTGAACTATTCTCACAGTTCTCAGGTAGAGAATATATCTCTGCCTCTGTTCACGTACAGAAAATCTGACATGAAGTCCGTCCAATCCCCATTTGCACAATCAGACTGGAATTAAAGGCCCTGAGACTGGAATAGAAGCAGATGACCAGATGCTTTGGTGAATTGTCCCTCCTCCTCTAGTCTCATTCAGCTCCCAACCTGTGTCTATAAATCAAAGTCATTTAAAGAAATATTTCCAAATATAATGTCCCTACAGTAATCTATAAAGACTTTTAATTAAAGCTTTTTAAATAAAGAAATAGAAGTCCAACTGGAGAGTCATGTTCATGCGTTTGTTTTCTACATACAGTTTATTCTTTTAGGCGAAATCTGTATGATATTTCAGAGGCAAATAAAACAGTCTGTACTGATATCAGGGACAACGTTTCACAAATAGTTTCATGTTAAAATGATGAGTTTTATAATCTTTAAGAGGATTTTTTTAATAAAGTAGCACTGATGAAAATCTCTGAATTATGTCTCAGTGACCCTGTTTTTAAAAACACAGTGACGTATTACTGCACACTAATCAGAATGGGTAAAATAAAAACAGAACCCTAAAAGCTGCTGAGAAACTGTAACTCATACGTTGATAGCGGCGATAGAAAATGGCACAGCCTCTTTGGAAGCAATCTGGAAGCTTCTCACAAAATAAACATATATGTAACCATATGCCCAAGCAATTGCACTGTTGGGTCTTTATCCCAGAGAAACGAAAACTCACGTTCACGCAAAAACCTGTAAATGAATGTTTATAGCGGCTTAATTCATAATAGCTCTGAACGAGAAACAACCCTATGTCCTCTAATAGGTGAATGGGTAAACAAACCGGGACATGGCCATGGCACGCGGTCCTGCTCACCAGTACAGGGAAATGAAGTGTTAGGCAGCTCTCAAGAAAATGATGCTCAGTAAAGAAAAAAAGAAAAAAAATAGCCTCCTCAAAAGGTTACACACTGTATGAGTCCACTTCTGCAACATTCTTGAAATCACAAAAGTATAGAAGTGGAGAAGAGATGAGTGGTTGCCAGGGGTTAGGAAGAGAGATGGATGGGGAGTACGGGAGATTGGTGTGGTGACAGAAGGGTGATCAAAGGGCTTTTTGTGCTCATGGAGTCATTCTGTATCTTGACTGCACTTGGAAACACACAGACCTACACAGGTGACAAAGTGGCAGAGAACTAACTACACAGATGTTCACACACATTTGAATGACTACAATTATCCTGTTTCTTATATTGTATTAAAGTTTTGCAGGATGCTAATAGTGGAGAACTTAGGTGAAAGGTAGACAAGATCTCTTGTATTATTACTAATAATTGCATGTGAATCAGCTCTTATTTCAAAATACAGATTTAATTTCTAAAATAAGTAAGTCAAATCCATGTTATGTTTTATCTGGAAAAGCCTTGAGTGTCTTCCTCTTTCACTCAGAATACAAGTCTCAGTTCTTACGATAGCCTAACAGAGCTCTATTTGATTAGGACCCTATTTGTAGAGCCCTCTTGTGGCTCTAGGAATCATAAGCCCAATCTCACAAGACCCTCTGCTTTGCTCAAAAATGTTTAAACATTTGTGTGGCCTCTTGTCTCTGACTGGAATGCTCTTCCTCTGTATATTCATATAACTACCTCTCTTACCTAATTGAAGCCTTTGATCACATCTCATTGTTTAACAAGACATACATAAAACCATCATATTTAAGTGACAGCCTCCGCAATCCCTGTGTATTGGGCATGCCCTCAGAGTCTCGGGCCCCCCTCCTTTTACTCTGGCTGTTGCTGTGGCACCCAACTCTATGCAGCTGTATTCTGACAGGTGATTTGCCCTATGGTGCTTGTCCCTCACTTCATCCTGAGATGCCGGCAAAACCCAACTCAACTGTGCAGATGCCCCCCACACTGTAACTGTCGTACTCTACATCTCATGGAACATTCCTTTCTAATGTGTGATGAGAGCCAGTGAAAAGTGTTCCCTTCACTGGCTCCTTGAGTGGACAATGCGAAGCCACACCCACAGGACTATTTGGAAGGTGCCTGCGTCTTGACTGGATTACCTTCCTTCCACATTTTATCCCTCCCATTGCTGTTCTTTGCATCATTTGCCAAAGTAAGTTGCCTGCAAACATGCAATTTTTTGATTATTCTTAATTTAAAAAGCTACAAGATCTTGGCTTGTCAAGCCTTAATCAGATCTATTTTTTCTTTCTTTTTTCCTACAATGATTATCATTTAATATGACATACAACAGAGTGATTTATCCTTTCTTAACTTCAGTGATCCAACTTCCCCTGTAGAATGTAGGTTCCATGATAGTAGAGATCTTTGTTTTATTCGCCAATACATCCCAAGTACTTACAAAAGTGCCCAGGATACCATATAAATTTTACAAGCATTTATTTAAGAGAGTAACTAGATGTGAACCTCTCATTCCTAAAGAGAAAGTTTTCTGAGGAACACCTTAGAAAATCATACGTGGCTCTCGGCCTAAGCGGATCTCACCGAGGCCACAATTATTGAGGGGAGATACAGAATTGGGAAAGTTATCCATGGACACAGCTCATGTGCAGCTCCTCTTAGGCACCATTGTTAGATTACTCAGAGACATCACATTTGATATTGATATCGGTATTCTCCTAATAGATGCTGGAAGTCATGGTCTCAAAGGGAGTCAGTGAAAGATAGTTATGGAAGATGCAGAGTTGGCAAAAGAAAGGAAGAACAGTTGTAATGGAGAGAGAAAATCCAGTAAACAAGCATCAACGGAAGTTGGAGACAATATAAAAGTGAAGAAGCCCCTGCTCTCAGGTGAATGACAACTTCCTGAAGTTCCATGGCAATTTCAGAAAGTACCCACTTACATAATAGCTTCAATCGACTTGAACAGCCCCAAACCTGGAAATAACTAAAAAGCTCTCTAAGCTATACAAAGAGATCTAATCTAAAACTCAAGAATTACAGAAAATGAATGCAATTGGTGAATTTTTCAGCCTTAAAGAAAGAAATTCGCTCACACAGCAGTGACAAAGTTCAGTGCTTAAAAAAAATAGGTGTGCAAGAAGTTTAAGGAAAAGAGAAAGAGAAGCAAAAAGTAAGAGGGACATGCAAAGCAAGCACCAGAAGGACTAATAGCTGAGGGTGCCGTGGGACAGACAACTAGATGATGAGAAGAAACTGTGCACATATTGATTAGAAGCTAATAATTGATAGCAGGAAAAAAAAACATTAGAAATGATCAAGATAGAAGAGAATGCACAACGAACAGCAAGACTGGAGTGGGTTTCTTGGGGAAGATGGCAGGGGGAGTGAAGCTCTGCCCTTTCCACCGCTCCCCCTCTATCCCTAGTGGTTAGTGGTTAATCTGAAGGAGAGGAGTAGCCCCTGAGGGCAGGGTCAGATTCGAGATGTGATGAGGAGAGGAGAAGGGCAAGCTAAGTAAATCCTGCAGATGTTGATTGCCTGAAAGGGTTGCTTGCCTATCTGGGTGCAGAGGTTGAAGACCTGCCAGTCTGAAGGTGGGAACCTTCCCTGAGCCCTGGCACAAAGGGAGATACTCTGCGTGGATTCACTGGCTCCCAACTGCTACAAACTTCCTCCGCTGTCCTCTGTCCTTCACAAGGTGGCCCTAATCTGTGTTTCCAAAACCATCTCCCATTCTTTTTCTAAACTCTCAAACTTTCACTAACCACTCCCAAAAGACAACCTGCGCTTCCTTTGTCAGAGTCATGTTCATATGATTTCTTTTCCAAATAAAATATTTTCCCTGATGGTCTCTATTTTAAAACTCATACCTTCCTCCTTGATGACCAGATATAATATCTGGAAGAGTTTGCTCTGATACCCTGCGCTGCATGTGAACTATTATCTAAACCACTGGGCACTCTATTTGCCTCCCTACCATGGGATGCCTTACATATGATTTTTATGATAATTTGATCATATGCCCTCTCTTATTATATTATTAGCCCTTTGAAAGCACAAAATATGGAATTGAGTTCTTTGTACTCCTCTCGAACTCACACATCCTAGGGTTCAATTCTCTAAAAATGAACAAGTGACTGGGAAAATAGAGATCCATATTTAGCTTGAATGGGTGATCTGGGAAGTTTTGATGTATTAGTAAATTATTGTTTAGAGGTCATAAGTCAAGTAGCTTTATACAAGTTCTTCAGATTTAGAGTAATTGATTATCTTGAAACAAATATTAGGGAATTACACACAAACTAAATAAATAATGAACACTGTTTACATCACTGTTTTCCAGAATGATAATTTTTAGTATCTTTATTTTTGTCTCCAAACACATAGACTTAGTTTCTTCAGTTTCTCAAATAAAGATAGCGTAGTATTTTGGGTAATGAATGAGCTATTTTTAACTTGTTGATAACTTTTAACTGTTGCTGTATTTCTTAGGACCTTTTGTTTATATATCACTGAAGACAGTTATAGTTATCATTCCATCTCTTACACAAATATATATCTTGTCTCATCTATATTTGCATTATCCCCCGTATATACTCCCTTTCTCTCTCATTTCAAACAGACCAACATTCCCTCTAACCCTGGAGCTACTCCCAAGTTGTAGAAGAAAAATTTCATGTGCTCTGCTTCTTTACTTCCCATTCACACCTGGATTTTGCTGTCACAAGCACAGCAACACTACGTTTAATAGAATCATTAATGACATTCTAGTGTGAAAACTCCAGGACACAGATCATTGTTATCTAACTAGACAAATTTTCCCATGTTTCCTTCCCTCTCTCCTTTTCTTCCTTCCCTTCCTCTTTTACTTCTTTTTTGTGAATTTAATTTAATTTTTGGTTTGACCTCTTGGTACAAAACGAGTTATTTTACTTTTTTCAAAAATTGTTTCAGACCTATAAAAAAGTTGTAAGAAGGGTACAAAGAAAAACCACATCTTCTTCACCATCAGTCCCAACTGTTAACCATTTATCACGTTGTTCCATTACTTTTTCTCTGCCTGTGTGCATGTATACACACATGCCATCGTGCCCCACCAGCCCTAAATCCTCCAATATGTATCTCCCCAAACATGAACACTCTCTCTTACTGACATTTTACAACCCACCCATGCAGAAAAGAAACTGATAAAATGCTACAGTTTAACCAACATTTCTCACTTAAATTTTGCTGACTTTGCCAACAACATTTCATTTTCTTTTACAGGACTTTATCCAGGAACAGATATTTTAGTTGTCTTATTTATCAGTGGCCCTAAATCTGGAACAGCCTTTCCTTCCTTCTCTGATCTTTGACAGTCTTTAAGATTCATTCTGTGGGATGGTCCTCAAATTTGCTCATATGAAATTTTCTGTTGATCAGACTCAGATCATTCATTCTTGGTGGGAATGTACACTCAAATGATGCTGTGCTCTACTCAGCACATCACATCAGTAGGCACATTATATTGACCTATCCTTTGACTGCTGATTTTAAAATTAATTACTGGAGCAAGTTGCTGTCAGCCACGTTGTCATCGATATGAATTCACCATGTTCCTCCTTTTCCCACTTCGGTATGGAGGGGGGTTTTCTGACAGGATTCCATTATACTTAGCATCAATATGCCTCCTGTCTTAGCTTCTATTAAAAGTGCCACTTGTATCATTACTATTAAGGTGATTGCCAAAGTATGACTTGTGATGATGTCTTTCCATCATTACTTTTACCTTCATTCATAGGTATTCACTTCAAGGAAGAGCTTTCCCTTTACCCCATTAAGTTAATTTTAAAACTTATTTATTTATATTATGGTTGTATAAATGGACTTACATTTTATTCAGTTTGCTGTAATCCAAAGCTCTCATTATTCATTTTGATATTTGAATTGTTCTAGTTGGATCAGCATAGTTTCCCCGAATCTGGCTCCTGAGTCTTTTGACAATTACTCGTCATTTTTTGTGCACTGGTTTTCCTTTATGGCAAAAATCATTTTGGATCATCTTGTACTTTCCTATTCGCTGCTTAGGAATCAGCCTTCTCCCCATTGAGCCCTGATGGATTCAAGTGGAACAAAGTATTTAGAAATCAAGATCTGTGTGCTTGGTGTTCTATTTTAAAAGGCCATTCCATAAGACTACCACCTTCTGGATGACAAAATATTGGTAGGACCAATGGATCACGTGGTCATGGGATTGCTCTGTTGGCTTCTAGGTCAAAGAAAATATTATACAGTATCCCATGTTGGTGATTTAGAAACTCTGTGAGCTCCTGGATGATGGTGCTGTCAAAGGTTCTATGAGCCAGTAAATCAAGCCCATATCTGAAACAGGTGGCTACCTTTACCACTAAATATCATTGCCCCTTTTTAGGTTGAACTTATATAATCAGGTTGCCGCCGAAGTGTCTGGTTGGTCTCCTTGACAAAGAGTACCATGTCAGTTACTAGTATTTGTTGCTTTACATAGCAGAATTCAAACAAGACATTTCCTACTCTGCTTACTTCCTTGGACCCTTTTCTGTTTTCTTTGTACTTTTTTTTTTTTTTTAACGGTTATAATGCTTTGCTCTTCCACTGGTTTCTTAAACAATATATTCTGAATTTGCCTTTTTTAAAGGTACTGTGGTGTTATTTCCAAAAGTTCTGGGCAATAGGTTTGACTTTGATTTCATCATTTACTAGGTATACGGTCTATAATTTTGGGAAAGAAGCCTAGTTGAACTCCCAATTCATGTACTCTGTGTTCCTCAGGATAGTTGCAGACCAAATGAGGTCATGGACATAAAAATGCTTTTCTTTGCATATTGTTAAATGACATAAAAACACCTATTAGGCATTACGGTCCTTTTCAGGTACAAAATGGTGTATTGACGTTAGGTGGTAGCAAATATTTAAGAAGGAAATCAGTTCTAAGAATCAGAATAGTAAAACATACATTTAACAAATCAATTTAATGCAATTTCCCATTGCTAAATGTCATTTTTCAATTGTATATGGTGGTCATCAAGTAACAATTTGATGTTATAGTTCACCATTGTAGTCAGATAATGTTTTTCACAATCATACACACTAATGTCAGAAAGCTTAAAATCAGAGGAGGTTAAGATTTATATTGTGCAAGATCGAAAACTTGTTTGTCCGTGTATTTGTATTTATGCATGTGTCTGCAGAAAGTAAGGCTGAGAACTTAAAAGTCATGGTAGAAATAATGAAAAGGAAAACAAAAGTCTGTGTTCTCATTATGTTAGATCTCGGGTAGTGGACATCTCTTTGCAATATGAACAGATGACTGTGAATTCAATGATAACATTACTGATGACTGAATATTTCTCACATTTGTGACTGAAAATACTACAGAGACCCTAAAGAATATACACTTGTAAGGTTACATGTGAACTATGTTATGTGAGAAACTTTGTTATCATAGAAGGACAATAATGCTATGGAGAAATTCAGTAAAGAAAAATGAATTTATACTTCACACAGTTACAGATTATCCACATATATGTAAAACCATATTTACTTCCTGTTCAGGGTATTATCTTGCCTTTTCTAACACCTCTACTTCTTCTTTTTTTTTTTTTTTCTGCTCCATCATTACCGCTTATGTTTTCTATTACTTATGCCTCTTTTCCTGCTGTGATTTCTCTTATCTATGCAATATTCCCCAGTTTGCTAAAACTTTCCTCATCTGTGCTGAAATGTCCAAACTCAGTTCTCTCTTTTCCTCTACTCATCATTTCTGAAAAAAAAAGGATCAATAAGAAAGTCAAGTTTGTGATATTTTACTCTTTTTAGTTTAATCTCAATTTTTATTGATGTACTAGTGCTTCTGAGTTCTGTTTTATAAATTTTATTTTGGTATCTACTGGGCAATAAGGGCATTTTTAAATATCTCTAATGATACACAAAATCAGATAAATATGTTCAAGTGAAGTCAAAAAGAAAAAAAAACATGGGAGATGTTTAATATGTAAATCTTATTTAAGCATGACAAGTAATTAGTCTATCTTCAGATTAGATTGGCTAATCCCATTAGTCAATATTTCTTAGCTTTTCCTGTACTGTTCTCTTTCCATATTAAGAAGTTTGGTAGATAAAACAATCATACTCAGGAATTTGCAGATAAACTATTTTCCATCCCATCAGCATAAAACCAAAAAACGTATTTACGATGTGCCACATCATTAAAAAGGAAAACAGAAAGTAGATATCCATTTCCTTATTTTCTTATGGTGAGAATTCATTAACTCAACAGATTAACCATACTTTTAAATAACTCAATTTATTAGTATAGGTATTTCTTATATTTGAATTTAATACTATTTATCTTATGGGGCACCTGTGTGGCTCAGTCATTAAGCGTCTGCCTTCGGCTCAGGTCATGGTCCCAGGGTCCTGGGATCGAGCCCCACATCGGGCTCCCTGCTCCACGGGAAGCCTGCTTCTCCCTCTCCCACTCCCCCTGCTTGTGTTCCCTCTCTCGCTGTGTCTCTCTCGGTCAAATAAATAAATAAAATCTTTAAAAAAAGAAAAGAAAAGAAAAGAAATACTATTTATCTTAAATATAGAATTAAAACCCCAAATTTTTATCTTTAATTAATTTACACTTGCATGTATGTAATTATATATCGACATGCAATTATGTAGCATTGATACATAAACTGTTAATAAGAAATTTAATTATGTATCATATAATTATCATTAATGTACATTACATAAGATTTAATATGTATTTATATATTAATGTGTGTGTAACAACATGTATTTAAAGTGTCTTAAACACAAAAGGGACCTAGGAAATAGCCCATAGATCTAATACCAGAAGTGCCAGTTGCCTCAGAAGAAAATAGATTTCCAGGGACTGAGAAAATGTCCTCACTTTGTCACTGTCTCCACTCTTTTTATGTTTGGTCTCCATTTGCTCGTCTACTCCATCTCCTCTTCCCACCCTTCTTTTCTCTCTGTTCATGGGAGTCAGCCCTCATATTTCTCAATGGAAACAAACAACAGGGTCTGATGAGTTTTCTTTTAACCCTGCTAATTTCTTGGAGATTTGCTGGTTCACCTGCAGTCAGGGTCTTAACTCATTTAATTATAACAACATCATAAGTTAGATATAATCATTACTCCTACTTTAGAGAAAATAATTGTTTTATACAGTTTAACTATGAATATATATATATATATATATATGTATATATTTGTCCTGCTTTCTCAAATCTACTAAATTTGCAGAATTCTGTATTGGGGACCATAAAACAAATTTCTCCAAACAGGTATAAACAAAACTTACTATTCCATTTCATACTTGAAGGTATTTGGTATTGAAGCTAATGTACTGAAAGCCCTGTGTGGCAGAAACTAGTACATCTTCTGTGCTCCATCTCAAGTATATGGCAGAATATTTGTGCTTACAAGAGCTCTAAAGCTGATCAAACAGCGAACAAAAATATTTTAGTTTTGTTGACGACAGCTATTTGTTCTTCTGCTGCCCCAGTCATCTTTCCATTTCTGAGTAAAGATGAGTGCCCTCAATATGAAGCCAGTGATGGGAGGAGGGGGGTATCTGTCAGATTATTCTCTCAGGGTCAAAACATGGAATTGCTTTTCTTGTTAAAACTCCAGAAAGAATGTCCAGCTTCTCTATGTATATAAAAGCTACTATAGTTTGGCTTAATAAAAAAAAAGCCAAAATTAAAATTTATTAAGATTAAAGAGATGGCCTAAAGGGAAAAAAATATAGGAGAAATATCATCCTTTTTCTTATCTCCTATTAAACATGTAGTCAAAACTAGTTGATATTCCAACAGAAATTAAAATTAGACATTCAAAAAAAGAAAATGTTTCCTGAGATCCACCCACTTCCTGGTTGACAGATTGTGCAATTTCAGGTCATTTTTATTCCTATATAATTTAGCTATAATTATGATGTGAAAAAAAATAGGGCAGATTTGCTAAATTTGCTAAAGAGCAAAAGAAATTATCAAAGTCCTCACTTCCTTTTGCCGTGGGGTCAGGGAAGGTGGTGACTAAGGTAAACATTTTCAAATAATAATGTTGCCTTTTGATAGATACAGCTGTAAACCTGAGTGAAGGGCTGATACTGTTTTGTTTTGTTTTGCTTTTTTGTATTGTCGGTTAGTTAAAATAATAACCTTACTCTCAGTATGTTTGTACCTGGACAGGAATATCATACCTGTTCAACATAATACCAATGGAAAGACTATCTGAAGATTATCTGGAAGGGAAAATTAGTTCATTTACTATCCACTGTTGAGTAAAGTACCAGGGTTAGTGACAGTACAGATCACATTGTGTGTGTGTGTGTGTGTGTGTGTTTGTTTTTCAGCAGTGATGCCATGTTTTCAGTCCAGAGGGACAAGTAATTCCAGAAACTGTGGTTTGTAGCCCTGTTGACATCAGTTAGTTTTTTCCCCTAATCAACCCAGCAGTCCTGTCCTAATAATGCCCAAGCTTGTGTGATGCTTGTTGAACTGATTATAGCACTTTGCTGGTTCCCTTATCCATCATCAGTTAATGAGCTAATGTGAATTTTGTGTCATGGTCTGAGCCTTTGATGATCTCCAAAGTCAAATGAATGATGGAAATTTATTCTCTAGTGGGTGAGGAATGACAGAGAATCTGACTTCCTAGTCTTTTTATTGGTTTATCTGTCTCACTACTTTTGAATTCAGTCAATTAAGAAATCTATGACATTGGGAAGGAGAGCAACTCTTTGAGATTTGATCTAGTACTCTCTGAATTTCCTTTACTCCTTTATTAATTTACGCATTTAGTTTTGCTAAGATTTTATTTACATGCAATCAGATATACTAATTTAATAGGTAGTTTCTTGAGTTTTGGTAATTGTTCGTAGTCAGTCAACCATTACAATAATTAGGGAATACATCAAGTTTCTTCATTCTAAATGTTTCTCTGTTCCATTTTGCAGCCAATCTTCCACCCCACCCCCTAACCCAGGAAACTGCTGATCTACTTTCTGTTATTATAGATTTTCCTTCCTTAGACTTCCATATAAATTTAATCAACTTTACATAGTCTTTTGTGTCTGCTTTTTCCCCATTAGAATAATATTGTTTTATGTATCAATATTTCATTCATTTGTATTTCTGAGTAATATAATATGACAAACTCCAATTAGCTTATAGAGTAGACAGTTGTTATGCATTTTGGGTTTTCCAGTTTGTGGTAATTTAGAACAATGTTGCTATAAAAAGTTATCTATTCATCTTTGCATTAGCACATGTTTGTTTTTTCTCTTGAGTAAAAGTTCATAAGTGGAATTGTTGGGTCAGGTAATACGTGAATGTTAAATTTTGTGACATTTCTATTTCCAAAGTGGCTGTGCCATTCTGTTTTCCAGGTAGTACTATATGACAGCCCTAGGTGCTCTGCATTGTCACCAACACTTAATATTGTTAATCTTTTGAACTTTACCAATTCCAGCAAGTGAGTAGTACATCATATGTGGTTTTAATTTGCATGTCTCTTGTGCCTAATGATGTTTCACATCTGTTCATGTGCTTATTGGCATTTTTTCCCAGAGTGATCAAATATTTTGAACATTGTTTTATCTGGGTTGTTTTACTACTTTATTGTATGTGTTCTTTATATCACTGGTTAATAGTCCTTTGATAGATGTTTTGCATTTTTTTAGTCTTTTGCCTCTGAGTTTTTCTTAACTATGTGTTTCAGAAAGAAAAGGTTGTTCTAAATATTTATGAAGCACATTTTAAACATTTTTTATAGTTATGCTTTTTTTCTGTTTAAGAAATCATCAACCAACCAATATTAGGTAGTTGAATAGGTTAGCTCTTACATTCAGTACAACGAACCATTTTGAGTTACTTATGTGTATATTTATATATGTGGTGTGAGGTCAGTGTTTTTGTTTATTGTTTATTTGTTTTTAGCAGATACGCAGTTGTTCCAGGAATATTTAACTATAACACTATCTTTCTCCATTTAATTATTTTGGTGTATGTGTCAAAAATCTATTGACCATCCAACTGTGGGTTGATTTTTAGAATATCTAATTTGTTCCATTTATTTGTATATCTGTCTTTATGCCATCAACATAGTGTTTTCATAGCTGTAAATTTGTATTAAATGTTAAGAACAAGTTGCCTAATCTATCCACATATGTTCTTCTTGTTGACAATTGTTTGTTTAGTTTTTGTCTGCCTTTCCATTTGAATTTTAAAAATCAGCCTGTCAGTGTCTTTATAAAACTTCTGTGAATGTTGGTTGGCATTACACTGAATCTATAGATCACTGAGGAGTCTTAAAATCTTAAAAATATCAAATCTTCCAATCCATGAACATAACTTATTTTTATATTTATTTATTTATTTACCCTTTGCAATATTTGAAGTTTTGAGGTTCACCTTTGTTGAATATATTCCAAAGTGTTTAATGTTAATGTTTCTTCGTTACTGGAAATGGAATATAATTTAAAATTTTATTTTCTGTGTTCTTTTTTTAGAAGATAAAAATAAAACTGGGGTTTGTATTTTGACATTGAAGTAGTATCATTGCAAAATTCACTTATTTTTAGCAGCTTTTTTTTCTTTCTTGATTCGTCATAGTTTTTTACATGTATAATCATACTATCTATAAATGAGGACATCCCTTTCCATTTGGTTTACCTTCAGTCTACTTTTGTTTTTTATTGCTTGATTGCACGGCCTGGAACCCTCTAGCACAATGTTAAACACACATAGTGTTAAGAGATTTTTTTTTATGTTGTTTGATATTAGCTATAGTTTTTCATTAATGAGGTTGGAAAATTTGTCTTCTGTTCCTGTTTTATTGAGTTTCTATTATGAAAGTGACAGATTTTTTCAAATGCTTATTGTGCACTTATTGAGACAATGGTATGTTTTTCTCCTTTATTCAACCATTAATAGGTGAACGAATAAGGAAAATGTGGTTTAAATACAGACAATGGAATTTTATTCAGCCTTAAAAAAGAAGGAAATCTTGTCATATATTACAGTATGGATGAATCTTGAGGACTATAGGCAAAGTGAAATAAGCTAGTCACAAAAAGGCAGATACTGCATATTTCCACTTACAGGAGCTATCTCCTGTTTACAAACAAAAGTAGAATAATACTCAAGGGGCTTGGGGGAAGGAGAAAAGGAGAGGTATTAGTCACTGAATATAGAGTTTCAATTTTGCATAAACAAATATTCTAGAGGCTTGTTGCACAACAGTGTGTCTATGTTAACACTACTGTACTAAATACTAAAAAAGCTTAAGGTGTTAAGTTTAATGTATATTTTTGACAACAATTAAAAAATCAAGTCATGTAATTCTAAGTTTGTTATTTTCTGAGTTGACTACTACAGAATTTTTTGTTGACACATAATGCATAAATTGACAAGTCAATATTTCAAAAAATATGCTAGTTTTTTGATTGGGATTGCACTGAATTTATAGATTAAATTGACATTTTCAAAATATTAAGTCTTTCAATATATGTTTATAGTCCATCTCTTTATTTACTTAGGTTTTCTTTAATATCTCTCAGGAATATTTAGTAGTTTTTCGTGTAACGACCATGTATAATCTACGCTAATTTTATTCTGAAATTATTTATTTTATACTATTATAGTATTTTATAGCTTTGCATTAAATTTTGAAGCAAACTGTAGTAAATTTAGGAAATTGTCCTAAATCGCACTATTGTTATTGGGGTATGTTTATTTGTAGAAATAGAGGGAAGATTACAATGTTATATGTATATAGCATACACACACACACACACACACTCTCACACACTCACACAGGTACATATACACACATAACATATATACATCACACATAATACATATATGAATATTATTAATACATAAATATTTATACTATTTTATATAAAATATTGTGGTATATCATTGCTTTGTGCTCCCCCACCCCTCACCCCCAGTGAGTTGATTTCCCATGTTCCTGTATCTGGTAATGAAGATGAGAATTATTTGTATTTCACCCATTCTGAGAGTATCAAGGACCAGTCCGCTTCTTTTATAAGATTGAGTTTACCTAAGTTTTGGAACACCCCACCCACCAGGTACTGATGCTTCTCTAGCTAATGGCTGATCTCTGACTTTATTAGATTTTGAGTTTGGGCAGGATAAGACATCGCTTTAAAATTTGGATTCAACCACTGCACGTTTAGGTTCTAGGAACCATGAGAATTTATGAGGCTGAGTCTTTTCTATACTTCAGCACTGCCTTAGCACATTTCTCACATACATTGTTTATGGACAAATGTGTTTGTGGAAAGGGGATGGCTGGGGGAATTGTCAGGCTGAGGAAGTTATAGATGTGTTTCAGAAACCTCCCGATTCCAGTCCATCTGCTACTATCCTGTGGTTAGTAGTGTGGCTGGCCTGTCCTCAGTGGGCAGAGTCTCATGTTTTGGGCAAGACTTCTCAGCCTGATATCATGCAGGCCCAGCATCTGGTCCTAAGACACACATATTCATATCTGAAGTTCTTCTCTCTCTAGAAATTAGTTCACTTAGGCTTCCTTTCATCCTCTGCTCTTTTAACAGTTCCACAGATGCATATGGTATTTATCACATCCTTATTTTTATGGGTGTTAATCAAAAGAAAGAAATTCTTCATTCTTCTGTATCTAACTGGAAGTCTATCCTCTCTATTTGTAGAACATTTTTTTTTTATAGCAAGGTCTTTTTTTTTTTCTTTTTATTTGATTACGTAGAGAAGCATAAGTGGAGGGAATTGAAGAAATGTCCAGAAGCTCAAGTGTTAAATTTTTCCATGTCCTCAAAAGCCATTTGGTTATTAAATAAGTGTTTTTGCCATTTTCCTCTGTAGCTTATGTATATTTTTTGTTTATATACAAAAGCTCTATAAACACTTTACCCTGGTTTTACTCATGGGGAAACGGAGACACCAAGATTTAGAGAAGCTTCTCAAGATTGCATAAGTAGTAATTGTCAGGTCCAGCATTCATATTTTGACAGGTGGCATCAGAAATAGTGATATTAAAGGTAATGTGGCTCATCTTTCCAGAACTTATTCCTTCTCTTTTAGTAGCTTAACTTCTGTTCATGTTAAGACTCACAATATGTGTGGGATGCCGGGATGGCTGAGTTCGTTGAGCTCAGAACTCAACTGAGCTATAAAATAAATGGGTTTTCTATTGTGTGAGTGGTAGGTCCTTAAATGCAAAATCAAACCAATTCCACAATGCTATTTAATTCATAAAAATTATGCTTTATATGTAGAGAAAAGAAGGCCACATTCCAAGATACGGTCTTAATTCAATGACAAATGGAATGTCACTAACTCTGTAGGTTGCAGTAATATTGGTTACTTAATTAGCATTATTTTATTCAATAGTCCTTAACATT
>NW_023270854.1:6592545-6595444 GCF_011800145.1 Mirounga leonina | reverse complement strand
AATGTTAAGGACTATTGAATAAAATAATGCTAATTAAGTAACCAATATTACTGCAACCTACAGAGTTAGTGACATTCCATTTGTCATTGAATTAAGACCGTATCTTGGAATGTGGCCTTCTTTTCTCTACATATAAAGCATAATTTTTATGAATTAAATAGCATTGTGGAATTGGTTTGATTTTGCATTTAAGGACCTACCACTCACACAATAGAAAACCCATTTATTTTATTTTCTGAAGCACTTATTTAATGCTAGGTAATCACTGTAACTCTGTTGTGAAGAGTGTCTCAAGAGTATACTCCATTATTGATATATTTAGTCACAGAAGACAAGTATGTTTAAAAGTTTAAGGGAGTATAAGTCAAAAACATGTACACACAAATATTTTGAAAGATTGAATTGTTTTCTTTATTTTTTTATTTTATTCTGCCAACATACTGTCATCAACTGTATCAAAGATAGAAAAGCACTTGGAAATGTCTTCAGCATGCAAATGGATACACTTTGAATTTGCAAAAGAAATTTTCTTTTTTCTTATTTTAACATAGGGAAACAATTCTCATTTTTTGTGGAATTTATACACTGGGTATCTAGAGATACAACATTGCATTCACATCAAAAAGTTTTCAAAAATTAAGGCTTTTTTTAAAGATTTAATGTATTTGAGCGAGAGAGAGAGAGAGAGGATGTGAGAGAGAGAGAAAGAGCACTAGCAGGGGAGGGCCAGAGGGAGAAGCAGGCTCCCCACAGAGCAGGGAGCATGACAAGGGGCTCAAGTCAAAGGCAGACGCTTAACTGAGCCACCCAGTTGCCCCCAAAACTAAGGCTTTAAATTGTTGTTTTTTATATTTAAAAAATATTTTGTCACTTTAATGTATGTTTATACATTTGCAAGTTAAGTATTTAATAGTTTGAAAATTTTTATCACTAATAAATGTAAGTGAAATTTCTTGTTTAAATTTTGTTTTCCTCCCAAAATCCAATTGTTTTTACAATTTATATTGTTTTAGTAGCCAAATTAGTAATTTTACCAGAAATAATTTATTGCTGACTATAAGATAAACTTTGCTGTATTTTTCCCAGAGCTACTTACAAACTCTTGAAATTGTAGTATTTAATTGTAGATTCTACTATAATTTAGTTTAGTATTTTAATTGTTATTTAATATTTAATGGAGTTTCTATATAATATAACACAATACCTTGATGCTGTTTATACAATTCATTTGAATAAGCTCTCAAACTAATTAGTTTATGTGCCAACATTATTCTTCCTTAAAAAATAACAAATACTTGCTCTGGCTAATTAAACAGAAAAAAGAATCTTGGAAGGATATCTGTGTGTTCACAAAATCAATTAGAAACTAGAGTACTGAGCTTGAAAAACATGAGAAAGAAGGAAAGAAACAAGGAAAGAAAGAGAGAGAGAGGGAGAGAGAAGGAGGAGGAGGGATGGGAAAAGGAAAAGGGGAGAGAGGGAGGGAAGATAGCCAGCCTTGGTTACAATACATTGCCTGAAAACAGTCAAGACCAAGGAACAGTCTAGTTAAGCTACTTCTGTAGATAACAGCAGTCAACTCTCAGCTCTAAGTTGATGCTATGAGCAATTACTAGCCTTGCTGATCTTTGCATCCTCCCTCAGCACTTAAATCTCTGGGAAGAATATTCACTTTTTAAAAAAAGATTTTTATTTTCGGGGGGGGCAAAGGAAGAGGGAGAGAGAGAATCTCAAGCAAGGTCCATACTGAGCACAGAACCCCACGTGGGGCTCAATCTCATGACCATGAGATCATGACCTGAGCTAAAATCAAAGAGTCGGGGGGCGCCTGGGTGGCTCAGTTGTTAAGCATCTGCCTTTGGCTCAGGTCATGATCCCAGGGTCCTGGGATCGGGCCCCGCATCAGGCTCCCTGCTCCGTGGGAAGCCTGCTTCTCCCTCTCCCACTCCCCCTGCTTGTGTTCCCTCTCTCACTGTGTCTCTGTCAAATAAATAAATAAAACCTTTAAAAAAAAAAAAATCAAGAGTCGGATGCTTAACTGGCTGTGCTACCCAGGTGCCCCAAGAATATTCACTTTTAAACACTAGATCACATTTGAATACCCTATATAGGAGTACCTCAAAGTTCATACAATAAAGTATTTCCCCATATCAGGAAAGATGTTTGGATAGATAGCTTTAAAACTAATAGTTTACTGTAGTTTAAGTTTTTTAAATTATTTTTTAATAAATCAGTAAATACATCTTGTACATACATACATATATACGTGTGTGTGTGTGTGTGTAGATATTACCCACTATTTTCCAAAACCACCAATTTATTTTACCCAATATTTACATTGAACATATACATGATAATGTGAAAAATAGAGTTAATAAATTAAGTTTTAATAATCAGTATATAAGTATAATCATTACATGGTGCCTTGGGGTGCAAGAATCAGAGAAATTGATACCAATATAAATATTTCTTGTGGATTTCTGTGAAGTTCACTATATGAAAGCAATACTGATCTGGAAATAAAGTTTTTCTCTTGTTCTAGTTTCATATAGAATTTAAAACTATGAGTAATATACTATTTCACAGGTGAAATGATGTTTACTGTTATTTGACCTACTAGGTCTGGATGTGTTGAGGTTTGTTGGTTTGTCTTAATATCCCAGTTTTACTCGTGGAGAAATACCAGAGAAGCTCAGGTGCTGACCAAGATAACACAGCCACTCTGTGCATGTGTGTTCAATAGCCCACTCTATATATCACTGTGAAACTGGAGAAAAGACGTTCTCCTGGACTAAATCCAAGTGTTAACAGATCTTTAATCCTCCCTGTCTTGACCCCTGGGCATGGTGTAGTTCCTGTCCTGGATGTGCTGTAGTTCTTGTCCTGGATGTGCTGTACT